>NC_090945.1:35783801-36122729 GCF_040807025.1 Struthio camelus
CAAAATAACAAATGAGTTCTGAATTGCATGAACTGGTCAACATGTAATCTGTGTTGCTTAGCCTTGCTGTAGTTTGCTGTAGCAACTGTCAGAAATGCATAGTAGTAATAATAATATAAGCTCAGGTATTTCAAGTCACAGGATACATTGGGCTAATTTGGCAGCATACATGTGATCTTTTTGAATGGCTTTGAAGCCATTGCTTCCTGTTTTGAGACATGAAGGTTTTTTTAGTTGCAAAAAGTATCAATGTGCCATGTTACTTTCTATGTACTGTCAAAAAAAATCTTTCACCTTATTGATCATTCAGACATACGATTGTTTACTTTCATTTGTCTTGTTATTAGTCTCTTACCAATTACTCTGATTTAAAAAAAAAAAAAAGAGGAGTTTGGTTAAATTGACAAACTGTCAAGAAAGCAAATATTATTTTCCTCTTGGCTAAAACTGACCAAGTAAAGGAGGAAGCCAAGTGATCTTGTAGAGGAAATTTTCTTACAGAGAGCAGTCCCTTTTCTGCTTTTGAAGCAAATCTTCACACAGTAAATTGCAATTTATTGGCTGTTCTTCGTCAGCAGGCCAAAATAACTGTTCATAAACAAATTACAGAAAGGCTTAGAAAGATTTTTCGAGGTACCTCTATTTTAAATAATGAAATAAGAACAGAAGAAGTTACAGTTAGTGGGCTTTTCTTTTTCCTACCTTGTTTGTGATCTACATCTAAATTTTTCTGTGATCATCCCTTCTCTGAAAACTACCTGTCTGTCTTTAAGGAACAGTCCTCTTTTAAGGAAAGGAAGTATTTAAGCGGCATACCAATTGCTATATAGCACTTTTTACATGAAGGTGATTTTTAACCCTTCATTAAAGAAAAAATCAGCAGTAAGGTACAGAATATATAAATAAAATTTATATATAAAACAGAATATATAAATAAAATTTATAAAGAGGTTTGGATATAAACTCCTGTTAATATTTTAGTAGTAAGAAGGGCATGCTACTTCTGCATTCATGCCAGCAAATTACTTAATCATCAAGCTCAATGTGTTGATATTCATGGAGGGCAAACTTTTTTTTTAAAGATCATTATAGCAGTGCTTCTAACTTTGAAAAACACTCGGTGATATGTTTGGGACTGATTTAGAATTCCCCTTTTTCATTCTCCCCCGCCCCCTTCTGATTGTTTGCTAGATGCAAAGACCTGCAATGAGGTTGATTTGGAAAACTCTGTAGATTGGGAAGTGAAGACAATTACTAGTGCTATGAAGCAGTATCTGCGGTAAGTCTCTCCCCTCCCTGTCCCTCTCCCCAAGACTATGAATTTCATATTCTAATTCTCCTATGTTATGTGTTAAGTTGCATTGCTTGCTTTTCCTGTATTTTGGAGCAAAAGTGTTTTTTGTGCAAATACCATGTTTGTTATTTGCCTTAGGGAAAGCAGGGTAAAATAATTTAGCAAAACTAATAATACTCATGTTGATATGAGATAAGCCTCAAAACATTTTTGTGTTAGGTACGTAAGTATTTCTCTGCTGATTCAGAAAACTGAAATGTTAGCAAACTTGTTGAGAGTTGTTATTTAAATATGCCTTTTATATTTTAATGTGGTGGAGTGACAAGGGGAAAGATTATAAAATTTTTAATATTTTCACCTTTTCCTTCTGGTCTGCACTTTGATGCTCTAGGTGAAATAGTAATAATATTCCTAGTGTTAAAAGCTAAGAGTGTTCAAATGACTTGTCCAGCTCTTGATCGAGGTATTTTACTAAAATGCCTAAGAGTATAAAACTCTTGAGTCTCTCTTGTAGTTTAGCACAAATGTAGTTTCCTTAATCTTCTGCTTTTATTAAAGGAATTATTACTGTAACCACTGTCAAGGAATGCTGAAGAGATATCTTCAAGTTATAAAGCCTCTCTTAGGGGAATTTTTAACTCTTAGGAAAGAGAAAAAAAAAAAAAAAAGCCCCATGTACACATAGTAAAATATTTCCTGTCTACAGTATTTCCTGAGTGCTTACTACAATATTTCATAAGCATCAACAAAATCAACTTAATAAATGAAGGTTTTAACTCTGACGTTTTAACTCTGATATCCATTCTTCAGTACATTTTTCATTTATGAGTAAGGTTTTCAATTTCAGTTTCTCCATTTGAGAAGATTTAAAAGTTTGATTTGCAGATGGTTGCTGCTTAGCAAACTTAACTGTTTTAGGCCTTTATTTTTTTCCATCAAGGCACTGACTTGTGACTCTTCGTATTTTGAAAACACGTATGAACGATGAACTACATAGTGTATGTCTGCAATGTTCCTCTGTGAAATGTCTCAATGTTGTGATTAGGAAAGGTGCTTTTGCTAGATTGGAGGCGTCACTTCAGCTCATTGAATGTGAATGGATATATTTAGTCTTATTTTCCTCAGCTTTTCCTCTTGATAATAGGTTTTCCATTTGCACTCAAAATCACTGAAATTCAAGGGCCACCCTGAAAACGGTTTCCTCTGGTGCAGGGATCACACTACTGAACGTTAAAAAGCTTTCCTGCTTAGAATAAATATATATAGAAAGGAATACAGATAAGTTTACTTATGTCATCCTTGTTTTACAGAAGCCTTCCAGAGCCCCTAATGACGTATGAATTGCATGGAGAATTCATCGTTCCTGCCAGTAAATATTTGAGTATAGTTCAAATAGAAATCTTTTCTGATAGTACTGTTGTGTCTCAGGAGCTCACTGCAAATGCAGTTTAAGAAAATTTGTTCAACCCAGTAAAAATATATGTATAAAAAATAATAAAAGCTTTAAAATTATGGAAGGGTTACTGGACAGACAAGTTTGTGGCAGACTTAGCATAGCATGATTCTCACTTCTATGTAAAAATTTTTGGTTAGACATTCAGAATATTCTTTCATATTACTTTAATTGTATAAAGATAAACATACCATAAAGGGATTATGGTATTTTTTTCTTCCATTTATGAAGAGCATGAGGTTTAGTAAAAGAAAATACACTAATTCAGGCTCATTTGAATCCTTAAAGCACTGTTGCCTGACCCTTGTTTTCAGTGCCTTGTTGGGTTGGTATCCTGACTGGCTTGAGTGTTCCTTATGTATTAGTAGAAGAAAGAAAAGTACAAGCTAAATTACACTATGGCGGTTAAGATACAGATTTAGAGAAGAGGGAATAGCAGTTGTAGTTCAGCTGTATGGTATCTAATGCGCATAACATTTTTTGGAAGAGGATGGAGGAAAATTGTATAAGAAAATTTTTTGCAAAGTATCAAACAGATATTTAGCTGATATGCTTTCTAGCCTGTAGCATTTCTGGCAAACTGTGGGAAGTAAATTAAAATAAACTTTGAGACAATTGCTTTATCTTCTTCGGTTTGCTGTAATGACTTTACAAAACTGCAGAATGTGTTTGCTTGTGGTCCTTAATTCAAAATGAGAATTAGCCCATGAAATTCATTGCCCTAACACATCTTGGAGGCCAAGTACTTGAGCAGACTTCAAGATACTTACCTAGATAGTGAGTCTGCCCATTTGTATTGGAAGGTGTTAAAATCATTTCTTGACTATGAAATTTTGCCAGCAGTTTCTCATTGTATTTTCCCTTCTCGATTTTATAGTCTCCTTCATAAGAGAATTAAAGTGAAGCTACTTATTTTAAATAGTACGTTATTCATAAGTAGCAAACGTTTTTGTAGAGGTGCTGATTCTATGTGGTGGAGGAGGGAAATTTAATCAACATTGCAGACTTCAGTTACTGTATATTTAAAAATGGTTGTTTCCTATGTTAGCTATAAAAAAACAACAATGCAGGGAATAATGAGTATCTTTTTCTCTGCAACTCTTAAAAAAAAAAAAAAAAAAAAGGTTCTCCTTCCAATTTCTTGCATTGAATATGTAATTTTACTTGTAACTATATAAGTCTTGACAGCATCTTGTGATTAATTTGCCTTGCCATTCTTTAATTAAGGTTTGTGATTTCACATATATGTAAAGTACTCTTGCTTTAAAAAAGGCTTAGGCTTTTGTGGCTGTCTGAATTTTGATCAGCTGATCAGAAGCTAAACATTTTGCATTTTCATGTCCTTTTTTCTTGCAATTGGTCCAAAGATGATATCTGCAAAAGAATTAAAAAATAAAATAAAATGAAATCTATAACACTATGCTCTGAAGAAGTACGGGGATCTTTTATATAAAATGCACTTAACAATCAAAGTTAACTTAAAATAAAACACGATCTGATGAGTGGTCCTGGTATCAAACTTCTTGCATTCAGAGTAGGTTCTTAATTTTTTTGTTTATGTACCTAAGTACTAAATATTATTATGTAGACGAGAAATACTTCCATTCTTTTCATTCTAAGCCACTACTCAGATGTAATTCTGTGACTGACTATATGGTTTATATCTAACTTTTGCAAATTCTTTTACAAATTTTTGTTTTCATCTGTGTACTGAAGAAGCCTACAATGGCCAAAATTATTCAATTCAACAAATGTGTGCACACACATGCACGCATGCCAAATAAGAAGCCCCTTTCTTATTTTTGCTTAACTTCTGTACTGTACTAGAGAGAGATGTAGCTGTTATTCAGGAGCTTTGCCTTGGTAATGTCACTCAGTAGTTTATCCTTCCCATGATTATTGTTCTGTGTCTTCAGAGGTCATTAGATTTTCTGAGCATATTAATCTGCTGTAAGTGTTATCTTATGCAATTTCCAATGCAAAGTTGCATAAGATGCAGTGTTATTGGTTGCATAGTACTAGCAAAACTGAATTCTAATGATGAGGACAATCAGTGATGCTCTAATGTAAAGTAGTACAGTTTTGCTCTGGCTTTTCACAAAGACAAAGTTGCAAAAAGTAACATCACTGTCGCCTTGCAGTATGTTTGCAAGCAGATGAGTCTGATGCAGTAGAATAATAACTACATCTGTCATTTTTCAAATATAGATGAACAGACAAAGGCATCCTTTTGCAGGTGGATTGAAAGATAAGCTCACAAAATAAGTAAATAAGCAGATAGTTCTAGAACAAGTTTACTTGCGAAAACAAAGCGCATATGTTCAATTTTGCTATGTTTGGAGATATGCAAGTGTTGAAGTGGAGTGTGTGCAGTATGTTTCTGTGCAGCAGTGGGAGAAGCTTTGTGTTTCTGTGGATTTTTTTTTTTTTTGATATACAGTTATTTGTTCCTATGTCCCGTAGAAAGTGGGAGTCCTGAATCTCGAGTTAATGCTGTTCACTTCTTGGTCCATAAACTTCCAGAAAAGAACAAAGAGATGCTGGACATTCTGGTGAAACATTTAGCAAAGTAAGTATCCTGACCTGCTTTATATTTTGTCAGAACTCTTGTCCTGTCTTTGTTTGAGGGCCTAGTTAAGTGTGGCTGGAGCTGAGGCCCATCATGATGCTGTCATACACAATACCAAGAACCAAACGTGCAAAAGCAGACAAGACGTTTGACTCATGCTGTGTGTATTTTGGAGAGGAAGGCAGAAATCTAATCCATTAATGAAGCCAGATAAGTATTTACTTTAGCGGTCCTGCCAGCAGTTGAGGTTTGATTGAAGTGAGAAAGGGAACATTATACTCTCTTTTTGCAAATTCTGGCAAAGCGAATAGTGGAGATCTGTTAGCAAATTTAGGTTGGTTTCACACTTGCCCTGGTCCAAGGCTAAGTGCATGGTATATATTTAAGTTTAATAAGAGACTGCTTTTGTTTTTAAATGGCCAATGGAAGAATGGCTTTTCTGTTTTCCAGAATTCGGTATGACTTTATTTGAGGGCACTTTGCACAAAACAAACTTCTAAAACTTGAATTAAGGAAATGTAATGTTTTCATTTGTAAAGTAGACTACAGTTTCCAATAGTAATGGAAATTTTTCATAACCTATTTCCTGTTTTTTCCTTCAATTCTTTTCAAAAGTGTTTCAAAGCATGCCAAGAAGAATCTAATGACTGTAGCAAATTTAGGAGTAGTATTTGGACCAACCTTGATGAGGCCACAGGAAGAAACTGTAGCAGCCATCATGGACCTGAAGTTTCAGAACATCGTGGTTGAAATCCTTATAGAAAACCACGAGAAGGTAATGTTTGATGCACCTCCACACTTCTAAGCGTTGCTTGAAATGATCTGCTAGGCTTATTGTGTAGCCTGAAGTTAAATAGCCCATTAAAAATTACTTGATTCTAAAGATTATCCTCTGTATATTGTATAGTTTTAGCCATTTGTATTTAATAAGCACTCCTGCATGTATGTAAAATGACATTTCAGGATGCATGTTTCCTGGCAGTAGCTTCTGTGTGTATAGTATACAAATAGATTTTCATTATCATATTTGCATATGCTCTGTTATCAGCAAATGTGATACAAGACTGGAAAAGAGAAAGTCCAGGCTCAGTTTTTAGCTCTTCCATTAAGTAGTTTGAACAAGGTCTCACTGAACTAATTGCTTTGTTTCTTGGTTTTTCTCAGAGTTCACACAATAGACAGATGACTTTAATGTACTATGAATTTTATAGGTAAAAAAGCATTATGAAAGAGCTTGTGTTTCAGCTGTACGTGTGTTATTTTAAGACTTTGCATTTGAGGTTAACGCTGAAAATGGAAGTTCCTGCTGCTGCCATGGCAGTTGCTGGTTACTGAGATACCTTACCCAAACAAAGTGCTGCCCTGTGCAGATGTCCAGAATTATTACTGCTGTTATCTGGACTCTGGAATTAGGGTGGGGGGGGGAAAAAAAAAAAGCTTTACTGGTCCTGTTGTCTGGCTGGTCCTTTGGGAGTCCTTCATGTCTGAGCTGACTTCTGGAACTGGATGTCTGAGATAGTCTGCTTGCCTGTGTCACGTTCTTCTGTTTGTTTGTTTGTTTTTATTCTTTCTTGACTGGGGTACTGGGACAACGAATGGCATCTCCCTCACTCCCATTTTGAGAAAAATTGCTTTGAAAGAATTCCAGGATGTGCTTTTCCCCCATCTTCTTATGCACTCTGAGTAGTGAAATAGTTATTTCTTTTAAAGGTCAACAGTGTTGAAATTGGCTATCTAAGTCAAGTCTTATCTACTCTATTTTAAATAAAGTCCTTCACAAGTTTGTCTGGCAATGTAATTATGCCACCTCCCTGAATGATGCAGACTAGGCAAAACTTCTGTTGGTATAGCTGTATCCACATGGTGAATTTTGTTGGCTTAGTTGACTTAGGGTGTAATTCTACAAATGCACACGCACACGCACACACTCACGCACACACACCCCAACCCTCTAGTAGATACTATGCTGTTGGAAAACTACTGTGCTGTAGATATGGCTGAAGTCCTCAACGATAAATATTCTAAGAAGGTGTAAGCAGCTGTTCATTTGGAGTCTGAATGAAGGTAAGCCTTAAAGTAAGCTCATGATCTTGAGGCTATTGCAGTGACTGTACAAATTAAGAAAATAGAGCAAGCAGAGCCAGGGTGTTTTAATGGTATATGGAGGCTGAATTTAGTTCTGTTCATTCAATTGCTCGATCGCCTCAGTTTAGCACCAGCTTGTTATTGTGCCACCTTAGTCACTTTTATATCTTTAAAAAGTAGACTTCAGTTTCGTGTTTCAAATATTGTAGTGGCTTTTCTTGTTCCTCCGAAAATGGAGAGAAGTGGGGAAAGGAGAGTACATCACAGTGATGCTGCATCATTTTCCACAATTTTTATGCCGCCTTTAGAACTAGGGAGGCTATAATTTTTTAAAGGAATTTCTGTCATTTCATTTCTAACAGTGAACTCATCATCAGTGGTCTGCCTACAACGACCTCCCTCCCACGCTAGAACTGCTTCCAAGATGGAAGGAAGCCCTAAGTGTGACCTCTGTGTATTTATAGCAAAGCTGGTGGAGAGGTGCATGCTCAGGCACTGCAGCAATTTTATACTCATATTGAATATGTTGCTATTCCAAATGAGCCTTCTTCCCTTAGGGCAGACCAAGGAGGTATGACTAAAGGTAGACAGGCTTATTGTCAGCCTAATGTTCATTTTATATTGTTGTTTTGAATTTTTATGTGTTTCATGCTTTCTAAGAGTCTTGCATTTGTGTTGTTTTACTTATAACCTTGGTGAAGTCCCAGGAAAAGTCACCAGCTGTGGGTTTAAAATATTTTCAAATATTTGATGCAGCCACTAATCTTCCTCTTTGCTAATTATTAGCAACTTCTGCTAATAGAAGCTAAATTTGGAATTGTTCAAGTGTGGTAGGGTCAAGATGGAGGTGTACTGACAGAAATTTGAAGCAACACTTAGCACTTCCTGCCTATCTAAGTTATAGCTTTGGCAGGCTGTGGAGAGGCATCTCTTTTCCTCTGTAGCAAATGAAATGACTAACAAACTTCCAAACTGTAGAAGCCATAGCAATCATCGTTTCCAGTCTGAATACAGTAATTTCGTTAGCAAAATAGTAAAAATTGTTATGATTCCTCAAACTCTTTTTAAATTCCATTAACGTTTATTATGCCTTGTTGTGTGGACAGCTTTACTGAAGGAGCTCCACAATTCATTTTTAGTAGGAGGCATAATTAATTGAGTTACTAACTTTGAACTCCTGGTGCAGTAACTCCACTATTATCACTCTGCTGAGTCCTAATTAGAGAACTTCTGTGCAATTTGTGTGTGGAAAAACTGGATCTGGGGACCTGCCCTGGGATAAGAATATCTCGCTTAATGCAGAAGCTGTTTTTTTTTTTTTAAGCTTTGTTGATAAGTACATTATTTCCTGCTAGCTAGAAACCAATCAGTACAACTTTCACCTTGTTTACACACTGCATAGGTACTTCCAAACCGTGGTTGGGAACCATTCGTAGTAGGTTGAAGAGGAGATAACTTTGCAAACATCAGACCACTGATGAGGCTGGATGCCAGAAGGTAGACTGTTCAGCCTGATATGTCATTTAGCTGGCGTTAGAACTGCACCGTGATTAAGACTAGAAGAACATCAAGAAAATATTTATTTAGCTTTTGTTCTTGTCAGTTAATAGACGTCTTTCTCAGGTAGAGTCCAATGTCCAGCCAGATGAGCTGGAGAAGCAGATCTCTAATTTGAATTAAAAGGGAAAAATAGACCCAAGCTGAGATGGTCTTTTGCCCAGGATTCTCAGAATCAACGGTTGCTGAAGGGATGCAACTTCCCAACTCATCCAGGGAAAAACAGACCTGTGAATCGTCTTCTGCCACATGGCTCTAGGGGATGTGCATGTGCAGCTTTGATATTCAAAGGACTTTGTAGTTTTGCCTGGAATTGCTGTGTTTTGTGCCGACTGGCTGTGTGCACCAGCCCTCCTGTCGCCCTTCGCTTTGAAGATTTTTTTAATGTCAGTGTCATTTCATGCTTGTTTGCCTCTTGTCGTCTCTTCTACCTCGCCATCTCAGTATGGTCTCCCTTGATTTGCATGTCCCATATCCTTCCCTTCACTGAAAAAGCATCAAGGCATTCATGCATCTCATCGTTGTGTTCATTTGCTCTGAAGCTAAACCTTTTCTTGGTGCTCCTCTTCCGAGATAATGAACTCAGGGGCTGACTACTGCTGGGTTAGTACAATGTCTGGAACAATCTTTGCGTGTTCTTTAGGTAATCATGTAATGAATAAGGGTAGTCAACTTGGACAAAAAAAAGACGTTACCTTCTCTTTCCCTCACTCCACTCCCCACCAAATGGGTTTTAAGGACAGAAATTTATTTTCCTTCTCAAGGATTTCACAGACTGGGAATCTCTGACATCTCAGCTCTTCTGGTGTTGTTTTCTGAGTTGCGCTAAGGAAGAACGGCAGTATGCTCCACGACAGCATGAAGAGCATGCATATGTTCTTCTTACTGTTCTTTATAATGTTTTGGTGTCTCATTGGAATGAACGTCGCCATTCAAAGGGGTTATTTATTTGCCATTTAGAGATGCCTCAATGGTAATGTGAGCCATTTTGGTTTCTCAGTTCCCTTAACATTATTTTAAGAGGAAAAAGAAGCCTAAGAAATGGAAAAAAAGATGAAAGAGGAGGTTGGAAGAAAAATCTTAGTGGGACTGGAAAATATAATATTCCATATGAGGGAGGAGAGAATAGTGAGTGCAAATAGTAAGATTGCAAAAATGGAGAGGAGATGAAAATTAAAGTGAAAGAACACTGGGAGAAGAAAAGAGAAGGGCTAGGCAGAAGTCTCTTAAGAAGGTTAGGAAGCCAGAGTCTGCTGAAAGGGAATGGTCATGGTAAAAGATACTTTTTTGTAGAATTCAAACAACCTGTAGGCAGAATTAGCTCAAAGATGTTCATTCTGAAAAAGTGTGATACTTCCTATATAAAGAGCAAAGACTGTCTTCACTTGTTTTCTTTGTTCGTCTTTTCATAAAGGGCAAGGATTGTACATACTTGAGATAAAATATATCTTTGTTTTAGCTTTATGTTTTGTTAATAACTTAGTCATACGGAGAAATTTTTCAATGTTTTAATTTCTAGTTCTTTAGGTAGGCACTTTTATAACGTGTTTTTTAACTAAAGGGAAGAGAAAAATGTTGTACTACTGAGGTCTTAAGCCAGTATCAACTTCATGTAGTAATACTTAAAAATCTTTAGTCTTAAAACAAATCACAATATATAATACTTATAATATTAGTGAGACAGGTGGGAGAACCAGAAGCAGGTGATATTAGTTGTTCATTTGAGAGTATGAAGTGGTACATTCAGATATGGGCCATGAATCTCTGCTTAGTAACTACTGTATGTTTAAAGGAGCCCTGCTGCAGGCAAATCTTTAAGAACTTTTAGGGCATAGTGACACCGCCATCGTTTAAATTAAGACCATTGTTTTGACAACACAGCAGATCATTTAGAGTGCTGGTAAAGGGACTTATGAGAACAACTGAAAAGGGCTTATTTCAGCTTTCACATTTCTTTGCCTTTGACGGCAACAGGGGACCAAGAAGCAATGCATTGCAGTTGTGGTGGTTTGCTGCAGTATTGAAACATCCCCACGCTGAATGTTTCGCAAGTCAGCAAGTGTTTGACTTGGGAATAAGTGTACACTAAGACATCGCCAGTGAGGCAGAGTTTGGAAAGCAAGATATGAGCCTCAGTTTGGGAAGGCATTTAACCTGCGCTTAAGTTTAAGCGCATAACTAATCAGAAGAGTCACTGAAGTTACTTTTGGGCTTAATGCAAAGTACATGCCTTAGTGCTTAGCTGACTCTAAAGAAAAAAGAGTAGCAGGCCCAACAAGGAACTCCATCATGTTTTCTCGTGGAAGTCACAGCAGCTCTTTTGTTCCAATATAGTGTGTGCAAACTCAGTAAGTTCCTTCTCTGCTCTGTGGTGTGCAGAGAGCTTTTCCATGTGAGGGAGATGCATGATGTTGTAATTGACTACAAATCTTTGCTTTGTTTAAAAGACTACTGTTCTCTAAATATTGATTTAGTTTATGGCCTAGCAAGAAGGCAGTGTACCAAACCTCCATGCACGTTTATGACTGCCACTGATGACGTTAAAAGGAGCTGTGTCTGGATCAATACCTGGACTGGTATGGCCATTAGAGTGCTCCAAAAGAAGCAAAATATGCACTGTGAGTCACCATATTAGATCAGAAAAGAAATACAAAAGCCATGCTCTCAGGGATAAAAAGCAGTCTGCTAAAATGCTGCACTATAAATACATGGCACATGTACAAATATGCGGGTGCACATTACTGCCTTCTTGATGGGAACTTCCCTCAACTTTATATGAAGTTTCTGAATGATACATACCTCATCTTCAGAGTGCAGCACCAGCAATGTCCCTAAGCAAGTAAACAGAAAGGATGATAAGGGAGTGGAATTCAGATAGCTATTTCTTTCAGTCTAGATGGTCACAGCACTGTGCTTGCATTTGTGGAGGAAGAAGCCAAAGGAGAAGCCCTTATGGAGAATGCTAGAACGGGTGTTCTAAATAGGATGTTATTAGTGAAAGAAAGTATTCTGTGAAACATTGTGGGGGGTGGGGAGGGGAGTAATTCTTGCGGTCCTGGAGAGTTTAAAAAGTGAATTCTTAGGCAGAAGCAGTGCGACCTAAGAATTTTACTTTATTGCAGCTTCCTATGGTAAGTGAAGCATTGAATTTAAAAACTCTATTTTTCTTTTTGCTTTATATTGGCTAAGCTGATGTGAATGGCATCCTGCCTGATTGCTGCCAATGACAGAGCATTGGACAATCGTGCAAGATGTGCTCAGGTTTTTGTTTATCCTTGTCAGAATTCTAGTGAGCTTTTGCCCTACCAAAGAGGTTGGCGTATTTCAATCCATTTTAACAGATTTTTAAATAAATATGATTAGGCAGTCAGCTGATAAGCCTTTATTTCCAATATTTCTGTGTGCAGGCCACTTACACTAATGAAGCATCAGTACTTCATTGCAGTAGGCATTGAACGTACACATGAAGAATATATTCTTTGCCCTCAAAACCTTACAGTCATAAAGTAAGATAAGAAACGGATTTTAACAAAAAGAGCAGAAAATATTGTACAAACCAAGGAAGGATACAGATTCTTGCACAGGCAGCAGGGAAATTACTGCAGGAGAAAATATTGGCAAGGGTAAATGATACAGTTGAAATTGTGTCACTTCACATTGACATTCATCCTGATGCTTTGTGCAATGACAACATGGTAGCGGGTCAAATATACTTTTTATTCTTAAAATATAATTACTCAGATTCCTGTTGATTAATTTTGGAGAAATCTGAATGTGGAAAAAATGTAGATTTATACACATATGTATATATATGCATATACACACACACAAACACACACACATATATTTTTTAGAAGAAATTTAAATTTCCATTGAAATTTAAGGGGAGGTCATATTTGTTTGTGTTTGTTCATGGTCTTTTTGCTGGCCCCCAACTTATTTTCTTAAGTGCTGCCTTTTATCTTCTCAGGATTTCTCACACTCTTTGCAAGACAAAATACATGCAAACTTTCTTCTTCTTCAATATTTTCCCTTTAGTAACTAACGCTGTATATTATGTTTTAGAAAGCCAGGTAATTGTAATGAATATTTCATCTTTTTATTTAAAGGATTTTTTTTTTTGTCCCTGTAAGTATTTCCTGTAACTAAACAAGGTACACAAAGCCATTAGGTGAAGGTGTATTAGGGAAGGACAACCTTTTTTAAAATACTCTCCTTGGTGTGAGTTACAGTAGGTGAGCAAAGAAGAGAAGGTGAATCTGCTGTTTCTGCTCATGTGGTGGACAAATGTGTGGATATTTCAAGCCTGGTATACCGTTAACTCTCTCATTTCCTGCAATGAGTAGAATGGATTGGTTGATAGCAGTGAACAGGCTGCTATCAGGAGCGTTCTTCTCATGAATTGTTAAAAGGTGAAACGAGATGTGATACAGTGGAAGTTGCAGTCTTTGTACCAGGAGTGCTACTTTTAGAAAAGGCTGAGTCAACAAACTCATAATTCGCAAGTGATCAAAGGACGCACGTTTTAACCTTGCTATGTTTTCTCGTTCATCCCTTCACAGCTGTCCTCCAGACTGTAATCTCTTGTTTTACAGGCTATGTTTAGTTTCTTCATTAAAGCTCAAACATGAATTACATGGTTCAAGGTAGTTAGGCCAAATGAGTGGTTGGTTGTAAGAGTTTACATACATCAGGTACACCTGAAAATTTCCTCAGTTCTTTTCTCACTCTAGCAGTTTGTCCTCCAGAACCTTTTGTATTAAGAGGGGTCAGATAGCAGGTGTTACAATTTGACTATGAGATTGAGACCCATAGCGTCCACAAGTCCCTCAAAGCAGTGTTTCATTTGGTTACGGTAGCCAGACTACGAGGCAGATTATCTCAGCAAGTGACATCTTTGCGGCAAAGAGAAGGCTGGCTGGGAACTACTTTTTTTAGAGCTTTGTGGGTTGTCCTTTAGCTCTCAGCCAAGGATGTTTCCTGTTTCTAGTTTTGACTTTTATCCAGTTACTTTTCAGGCTGCATACTCTGTTGCACTGTAACTAAATAGAGTGTGCCAGGCAACATCAAGAGCATTATTGATGCTTTCTTGTTGGTAGCCCTCTAGAGGTTTAGCTTCCGGCATCCCTCAAATCTGATTTTATTTTTTTGTTTTGTTTTTGTTTTTTGGCAAATATAATGATTGTGAATACTGTGTAAAGGTGCTTTGTGGTTTGTAGTGGAATTCAAGCCTCAAAATCCAAACCCTCGGAAAAACTGCACCCCGTACAATCTCATAGACGCCAGTTCACAGTAAAGTGTATTTAATAGTGTACGGCTGCTGAAGCCCAAAACTTGGGAGAGCTACTTCGATGCAGGCACACCTGTGTTAGAGCAGACACAGTGGTAACCTTGGTGAGGTAAGTTACTTCAGAATTCTGATAAAGTTGTTGATAATTTTGATTGAGGACTTTGAGAAGCTTTTTTGAGAATATTTTGCATGGTTTGTAGAAATAACCAGCTTTATCACCTTAAGTGCACTGAACGCAGTTTCTGTTTAGATGTCAATAATTTCTAGCTCCTGTATTTTATATCTCTTGAATTCTGTGTATGAGAACTGGAAGGAGAAACGCATCATGTTGACCAAAACCAGAAATGAAATAGATTAATCTGTCACTGTCCATAACAAATTAAAATGCATAAAGTCTAACCCCCCCCATTTTCTGAGGAATGTCACTTCCCATATTAAAGATTTCAGTAATGTTTAGTTTTAAAACTTTCATAAAATGGTTATAATCAATTTTAAAAATCAATTTTGAAATACAACTTTTGGCCTCTCCTTCTAGAAGTTAATCTTTGTAGTTTCTATTATGATTAAAGTTTTAATTTTTCAGTAGCTCCTTTTAGCTTCTGCAATTCCTCCAATTAGAAAAAATCTAGAACTGCCCATCATATTGAATATATTTCTTACTGTTAAAAATATAGACTATAATTAGAATATTGATGGCTGAGTTGCCCCTTTTATGGCAAGGTATTTTAAGATGTATGGAATTTTACATCCTATTTTCATCTTACACTTCCTGGAATGCTTATATCTACAATAAAATTACAACTTCCCATCAACAGTATTGTTACTTTATGTTTGCAGACAATGGCACAAGGAATGGCACAGCCACTGTCTTCATTACTCTAAGAGATAAAACGCTTATGAGTTCTAACAGGGTAAGAACACATTGTGAACCACTAGAACAGTTGGCCTCTTCTTCTGAGCAGTTTTGTCTCTAATACATATTTTTTGTTTTTGTACAGGTTGCTGGATCTAAGCTGAATTGCATTTCCATTACACTAGAAAAACTAAGTCAAGAAAAGCCTGTAGTGGTGATAAGTTTCTCTTACACTGTCCCATTAGCTGCTAGAGGACCAGATTTTAAATCACTGTATATTATAGCCAATTATCACGGAAATGCAAGGAGTAAAATAGTCATAAAATGTATGAGGGCAGGGAAGTGTACGTGGCCTAGGTGGACAGCGTTTTATGTTGTTCAATAAACATCAGTTGAAGTGTGTGTGTGTCTTTTATTT
The DNA here is from genome assembly GCF_040807025.1 of Struthio camelus. Taxonomy (NCBI): domain Eukaryota; kingdom Metazoa; phylum Chordata; class Aves; order Struthioniformes; family Struthionidae; genus Struthio; species Struthio camelus. The sequence continues at coordinate 35,799,321 of NC_090945.1, forward strand.
ACGAACTGCAATTCAAGTATATATTGAAGGGAAATTACCTAGATAAAAACTTGTGCTAGTGTTCTTCCTGTCTTGAGAAATACTGTCCTCTAAAAATACTACTGTAGTAGCAGTGGTTATACTAGCAGTAGAATGTCATAGGATTCAAAATAACCTTGGAGTTCTAGCATTCTTTTGCAGTAGATGGCAACCTCTGGCATGCTGATTCTTTTCCACGTATACAAGGATAATAGATGCATGTTCTGAGTGGTTGGTTATGAGAGTGAAATGGGGATTTTGTCTTGCAACAAAAGCATGGCACAGATTTAAATTGTTAATTGTTTTTTAAAATAAATTTGTCCTCATTAGCTCTATTACTAAGTCTCCAGTTTTTTCTCCCCTCTTTCTCCTCCCACTATGTCCTTGGTGTTTGCCTCCCACTGATTTTTAAAGGAATTTTAATTACCCCAATGATACAAAGCAGACAGAGATGACCTGATGTCTGGGTCTTTTCCTAAAATGATTCCTGGCAAACGTACTGAAATTCATTAATTAGTCCAGCATGAGACCGGAAAGGAGAGAACAGTATTCCCAAGTAGCGGCAGAATCTACAGTTTCAGTACAGCTGAACATCTAGTCATGAGTTTGTGGAATAGACCTAGTTATATCAGGGTATTCCTAGCTATGAGTTCTTGAATTTCTAAAACCCGCTCTACAGTAGCTCAGGATCTAGAGTCCGATACTGTTGTTGCACAATAGGGGAATCTGGCAAAGTTCTTTGGGCTATTGCCATATGGATCTGCTAGTAGAATACAGTATGATAATACGTTGAATTTGGCTCATTACCCTCAAGAAATGCTTCCATAGTCTTTGTGGGACATAAGTTTAGAAACTGGAGTGGCTGTATATAGGGATGGTCTTGGTCTCACCCCTGTAGACGGAACTGTTATTAGCGCTACATAGGCAAGATGGTTTGTGGTTTGTTTAGCTCTATAAAGTATCCATTTTATACTATTGCATAGGGAGAAATAGGTCAAACATACCGGTGTTTTAAATAGCTCAACAAGAGTCTCATCTTTTTTGCTGTGGCTTTTACACTGCAGACTTGAAGACTGACCCACTGCTTAACTCAACGTGCATCTTTAAATTCTGCTCTCATGTAAGAGCAAACCTAAGCAACCATTTAAAATACAAACTGACTGAGACAGGAGTGACTGATGGTCGAATTTGTTGCTTGATAACATTTTGTGAGAGCTACATATGTCGGTTTTCTCCAGTATGTAAGTTGTTTCTCTTAGCTTCTGAGTTTGCTCCTTGGTAGATCAATAGCAGGATGCTAATGCTTCTGAGAACTAAATTGTAGAGGACTGATATTCTATAAATCCAGTGCAGTTTGGCCACAGTCTCTAAAACTATGTAACACTGAATGTGACTGCGATGTCCTTAACCTTTGAGGATGGTTTGGTACATTTTTATTCCTTCCTGAATGAGGTAATTCAATGACCAGACTTCGTTCTTGTCTTTATACAGGCATTAGTCTAAGCTGCTGTAACTTCTGCAGTCCAAATGAATGATGGTTGTAGGTCCGCATTTTTACTGGAGGGGAAGCTCTTTTGGAGTAACAAATAAATCTTCTAAGAAATAGCATATCCCAACCCTGTTTTCTCATGGGTGGGATTCCATCCTCCTGGCTATGAGCGGTTGCTTTGTGATGCTACATAGTAGCCACAGCTTGCAAAGCAAGAAGGTACTCTGAAACTTTGTCAGGTGTGCTCCCATACTGTTGTGCAATTAAGTCGAAGCACTGAAGTGTTGGTACCTTTTTGGGTGCCCTCCGGGTATATTACTTGTGTATTATTTTGAATTGCCATCTCCTGTGCATATGCAGTGTACTTCTGATTACAGATCTTGCACAGTGGGAATCTTTTACTAGCTGTGAAACGATTATATTTAAATGCTATTTAAATAATTAGTAAGACCAGGAACAAATCTGAATTAAAAAATCTTTTCTCCCCACAACTGGAATAAAGCTGGCTTCCATCCCCCCGGTCTCAGGGAGATGTAACAATGCTCCTGTCAGTGCAAGAGCCAAATATCCATTAAGGCATAATGAAAAGTACTTGTCTGTTTAAGTGAGAGTAAATTCAAAGCAAGAAAGAGAAACTGAGCGTTGTATATGCACTTCTCAGGGCAGAGGTTGACCTTCTCCTTGCTTTTCTGATTCTTGCCTTTGCAAAACTGTGCTATGAACTGTAGCTTTGGCTTGCAAAAGAAAGAGATACTGAGTGTAGAGAACTGGGGGTCTCATGCTGTCCAGGAGCTCTTGGGAGACAATCTCAGCTCCTCAGAAAACAATATACTGCTTACTGATATTATCCCAGAAATGAAACTTCACTACCAATCTGTAATGCCAAAAACTGGAGAGTGGGGTGAGGTAAAAAATGTAACAGGCCTGATGCCCACCTGATTGTTTGTCTGCAGAAGGGAACTTTGACAGCAATCAGCCCAGCATTGCTACTGGGTAGCGCTGGGTTGCACAGGGCAGTGCTATTTGGAAGCACTGGTGCACAGTTCAGCCACTAGTTGGGGCCTAAAAAATTAAAAATAAAGGCGATGCACTTTTAATGCCTTCTCACATCACCCAGTTCTTGGGTGGCTGTGACCAATTCAGGAAAGAGCTAGGAGTGGTAAGCCATTCTCAGCTAAGAAGAAAAATGACAATCTTTTGAGAAGTTTCTGACAGTGAAAGAGAAGACTTAATACCACCAAGTTTTGTTTTATTAAGGGAGGGATAACTGCTTTATGATAGTGTCTGGGGGGGACTCATGGCTGCCTGGCACAAGTATCATTGTGCGGTTAGTTAGCATGTGCCGGACTTCTACAGCTTGAAGTGTGCCCTCACTGTTTAGTAATTATTTCTCCTGTTTGTTGTGTAGGTTTTGGGTTTTTTTTTTTTCATAAAACAAAACAAAAAAACACCAATTATTTTTCCTACCACATAGCTAGTTACAATCAGAAATCTGCTTGGGTTCATTACCTGCCTCCAGTTCATTATCCTATTTCCTCTCTGGCACTGGGTATCATTGAGTAAAAATTGTCTTTATGGTTTTCTTGATTGCATTTTGCTTTTGTGATTCTCCTAATCTCTCGTGTTAGCAGTTTTACAAGAGTATGTTGAAAAATTCATGAAAGATCAGGAAAAAATGCTTTACTGCAAGAACTTTACTGCAAGCTGTGCAAGTCACCTGCATGCAAGAAAGCTCATCTCTTACACAGTACTCCTGAGGAATACTTGTTCTTCTCATCCGTCATTGATTTCAATGGAGATGCGTGGATAAGGCTGTACAAATAAACACAGCTGTGCAATGTGACATAGTAAACAATACGCTGAAACCTCTTGGCAGAGAGCTACTTACCCGAGAGCCCAAGTGCAACACTTAGTCTGTGGAAAAGATGGCATTAAAAGTTTTTGGCGCTCTTGAATTTTTTAGAAGGAAATATTTATCCCTGAAATTGCTCAGTCTAGCCTTGTACTTACCACATAAGGGGGCAGTGTGGTACTGTTAGCCAAGTGCCTTGTAGGTGTGCGTTAGACTTCATTGTTATATGTTGCATCGTGTTGTAAGAAAGGGCTTGAGACCTCTGAGCACAATTAGAGCTCTGTGACTGTCTGCGAGTGAAGCTGCCTCTGCACTGGGGAGCAGCAGGTTGCACTGTTTTGTTTTCTCCTTTGTGTAAACATTTTGTTTGCTTATAGAGAGTTCTGTGCGTTATTTTGATTTTCTCTCATAATCAGCATTCGTAGGCACATGAAGGAGTAGGAGCCAGCTTTCTTAAAACTGATATGGCGAAGTTCAAATTATGTCATTTCGCCTCCCCCCGCCCCCAGGGTGATATTCACCCACTGGGAAGGAAGGCAACATTTCCACTGGAGCTTTCCTTTGCACACAATATATAAGCTTCCTGCCCACTGCTGCCCAGTTCTGGCACTGTGATAGTTCTTCCCTAGTTTTCATGGATAACGATGTCTCTGATTATTTTGTACCATTACAGTCTTCTACCTGTCAATGAGAGAGTGATCATTAAGTAACCACTTAATGACAAGATAATATCCAGTGTGTATATATAAGTCCTTGGATCATCTAATTCCTGCACACGTAATATTCAGGAGAACAGGTTAGGATATGATAGCATATAGTTTCTCATAATTTTAACACGATATCTTAAGTTGCTTACTGGAAGCTGATTTTTCGCAGTTTTCTTGTGTGTTTTGTAGCCTGGCTGGCTTTTAGCTTCATGCTGCACCTGAGACTTGCTGTAGTAATCCAAAAATGTATTATCTGTGGTGTCTCTTTATTTATACCTTCTACACGAATTTCTGCTTCATAAAAAAAAAAAAAAAAAGCTTCTCCTTAGAAGATTCACTATGAATCTTGTCTTTGTACCATTTCCCATACAGATGCCTGGCTATGGAAAATTGCAGGGTAAAGGAACACTGTGTAACTGTTTCATTATGTCTTGGTATATTGCTATGTTGTGTTGCTATAAGGTGCCCTACAGACACAGGGCTTCCTTTCTGTACAGCTGCTGTTTGCGTTTTTCTTTATCTTCTGGTTTGTCTTTGATGAAATAACTAGTTAAGCTAATTTGTTCATGTGAATGTGGCACGATCAGTGGTAAAACGCTGCTGTTAAATTGTGCATTGGCATACTGATAATCTTCTACCAGTAAATCAGCATCATTAGGTTGTACCGTATATGTGGCAGTTACAGTAAAAATGCCATTGGCTTGAACAAATCCACATAGCTGGTTTATCCAGAGAGAAATGACATGGTATTTTATAAGGAGTGGTGATATGCTAATGATCATGACTGAAAAAATGAAATGGCAGAAAGTGCAATCTTTTTTATATGTGTCTTCATGAATATCATCATTTAATAAAAATATGATTCAAATGTAATGAAAAAATTCTCACACAGTACGTATCTCTCACTAAAAAACCCTTCCCTTTGAATTTCCTCCTTGCTCTCTTGAAGAGTGTGTAATTATTTTTAACTAGCTGAAATTATATCATAAATTTTGAAAATAAAGATTACAGGTCCTTGCTAAAACCATAAAACATTTTGGTTACTGGTTCATAAAGTTAGTGTCTCCCTCTCCCTCTCTATGCTAGCTGGCAAGTGTGGTTGCACCTATTTTGTCTGTGGATTAACTGATTTGCAGCTTGGTTAATGTGTAGACAGTGCTCTTGCTTATTTTCATTTTGTATTTATTTTTTTTATTTATTTATTTTAAAAGCACTCATTAAAGACCCACGGCACACTCCCAAACTTGAAGGAATAGATTTTTGGCTCCTGCCTGCTTTGAATGAACTCCAAAGCAAATGTTGCTTGATAATGGTTTACAGTTGCATTACACAGGTTGCTCTTCATGATAAATAATTGAAGCCCTTTGTGTGCTTGATTGCAGATTTTCAAAACCCTGCCTGATGCCACTTTTGCTGAGCCAATCTCTTTGTCAGTATCTCCTCCAAATGCCCCACCAAGGCAATCAAGAAGACAACGTAATAAGAGGCCTCTGGCTGTGTATAATCTTTGTCTTGAGCTGGATGATGGTAAGATGTTTGTTATGCTTTCGGTCTTTGCAGCAGAATGTTGTTATTGTGTATCCTGTCTTCAGTAGGAGATTTTGTTTCATATTTCATTTGTGTACCTGTGTACATGCACATGCATGCTTGTTTAATTGGCTTGGAACATGTAAAGAAGCAACGAGAGTGTAGAGAGCAGAGTTTTCTGACGTATGTTTAAAAGTAGGGTGAACTGTCTAAAATATGCTTTTCCTCTCTAAAAAAGAAGCAGCTTCCATTTCTTTAGGGAAATCTCTTTGACCTCTGCTGAAGATTACACAGCCATAAGATAAATGGAGAGAGAACTAAAATTAAAGCAAATCTTTTATGAGAAGAGCTAATGCACTCTACTGTTAAATTCATCTGGATTAAAGGCTCAGGTCACTACTGCACTAGAGAATACTACTACTTCACTTGAATCTTTAATTCCTTGGTGTTGCTGGCAGTAAATACTCATAGACTTGCCTAACCGTTGAGATGTTGGGAAAAAAAAAATCTGTTTTTGTGTGGACTCTGCAGTAGCAATGTACGGTTAGCATAGGGTATGTAACATCTTATATGTTCTGACTGTTGGCCAGAAAAGTAATAATTTTCCTGAAATCTCGTTGCCTGGGGCCACTTATGGTACTGAGAAAGCAAGTCAGGGCTCATTTTGTGTTACAGATTTTCTCCACCCTATTCCCTTTCTCCCTCCTAATGTTGTTAGTCAATTATACTTTCACTTGAAGAAGCATAGGATCAAGGCACAAAGTCCAGTTATCAGCAAGTGAAAATAAACAAGAAGATGTTGAACTCATGCACGAGTATGAGATTCTTTGTTGAACCGTCATTGAATCAGTGGTCAACAGTGGTTAATTTGATAAGGAAAGAGCGTAAATACCTATGACAGTTCTAAATGCAAGGTTTAGAAATAAACTCGGTACTGTTTATTGTTTCAAAGCTGATTTTAAAGAGTCTGCAAGAAATTCAGCATGTTGGCCATCAGGTTTAATTCACTAGAGACGTGTAATCTTTGTTCCTTTCTTTTCCTGCATCAAATAGGAAACTAAATGTATTGACTGGAAAGTGTTTAGGGGGCACCTACTTAGAAAGCTTAAAGCTATGTTCATTTAAATAATATGCTACTAAAAGCTAAGAAAGCACTTAAGCTGTATCTGCAATAATAAAGTAATCCTTTTTTTTCCTTTTTTCTTTTTCTTTTTCTTTTTTTTTTTTTTTTTTGCAATCAAGACACTCACAGAGTTGTTTAAATCTAGTTTTGAATATGAATGCCAGTGGGTGGCAACAAGTGCTGCAGCTTTTCTCCAATTCCATACTTCAAAGTGTGCACTGAGGAACTGACTTCAACTCTAACCCAGTAAATAGAAAATATTTGATAGATATTTGTTTAGCGTAGTATCCGAAAAAGTGGTGTTACGATTAAAAACTACTTTATAAATGTTCCATTTCTCCTAAATACAGTCCATCATTTTATCTAATTCAAGCATTCTGAACCAAGAGAAGAACTGGGATCATTATGGGTTTGTAACTGTATATCATACAGAAATTTGGTACTTGTCTGGGAGCTTAGTATGGTGAATTGCAGAGTAATCTAATACATCATTATAGATGGTAGAACTGTGGTGAAGGCTGAATTGCTGCAACTGTGAAGTCATGGGTCTGCGATGTATGGCACTGAGTTTCAGTGGGAGCTGAGAATAACAATTTCCCCTTGTGACTTCAGAAAAGTAGCCTCCGTAGCATCTCCAGCTGCTGCTGAAGGTAGCAGTATCCTTTAGTGGCTCTCAATATCTTGTTGCTAAAAATTGGCTTTTGATCGGTGATTAGTCCAGACTATATGCTTATACTTATTTTATTTGCGTTTTGGTCACGTGGTCTTATCCGGAGTGGTGGTCGGTAGTTGGTACCATGGTTGCAGGTGTGCAATATACATAATCATACAGTCCACTGAGTCCAGTTACCTCGTGGCAGGACCTGAGGAACTGCTCCCATGGGTTGGTTCCATGGTACATAAATGAGCTGGACCGATTAGTTGTCTAGTCGCTGACTAGAGCACAGTGCCTCCAAATACACGCCATGGCCTTCAGTTACTTTCTTTTGTGGGGTGGGGGGGGAGGGAATAAAAATGAGCCTGGGCTTTGTTCCATATTTACCTAGTTTCTTGGCCAACAAATGCATGTTTTATAACTGGTCTTTGGAAGATTTTATCCTGTGTGTGTTTTTAACAGGAAATTAAACATTAAACCCCTTCCCTCCCCCCCCCCCCTTTATTCACAATGGCATGAGTTAAGCACCAGGCATAAGCCAGTGTTTTGTATTTCCTGGATATGGCTGAATTATCATAATCTTGTTTTAAACCAAGTAGCTGATACATATTTATACATAAACATATTTGTAAACAATGTACCTTTAAAGCTATTGTAATTATATATAAATATTTTCTATGCCTCAAAACTAGAAATATTTTGGAGACCAAATCTCTCCGTGCTGGAAACTTCTTGAGATTGTTTCGTTTAGGATTGTTATGCAAACCAGGAAATTGTTAGAAAAGCGGAAACAAGTCTTTAACTATCAGCTGCTCCAGGGAGTTAACAGGCTTCAGAACCTACTGCTAGAATTGAAAATGCAGGGCTGAGGCCAGTTTTTCTTTTTAAAAGCACTTTTCCAGTCAGAAAGCTTCTCCACTGCACACAAAATGTATGCAGCTACCACCCAGAAAGGGCTGTAACTGAAGTAAATATTCATAGATGCAATAGCTTGAAGAACACACACTGTGTTTGATTAAAATCTTTATTTTGTCTTCTAGTAGTTAGCTGAGTTATGATAGTGCATAAATTTTCCTTGTACATGGCAATTAGGTGATGTTAAACCTATTTCCAAACAATTCAGGTATTGTCTTTGCCTAGCATAATAATCTTCATTTCCGGAAAAACGAAGTGAAGGCACAGATGATACAGTCCATTTTTCTTTCAACCTTTTTCCTCCATGGTAAGCCAGTTATTAAATTTTCATTCTGAAGTTTTTCAACCTTTCAGTGTCTCAATTAGAACTACACTTAATGGGGAATTGTGAGCTACTTTCATACGTGGCGTCATCCCAAAGTTTTTGCTTCAGTAAAATGTGGATTTGCCTTAGTTTTAGGTCAGGATCAATTCCAGAGTTTTCTTGCCTCCTCAAATGAGGAATTGATTTTGGTTTTGTTGTTGTTTTTTATGGCATTTTTCTTCTACTATCTGAATGAACTTTAGAGTGAATTAGATGCAGAAACTCCTGTGGCTTACACAGCTATATGCAAATCTCAGCTATATACAAATAAATTTGCATACTCTGTCTCCTGAGAGAGAAAGACTGTTGGCTAGAACAAGATGTTTATCCTTTTCTTCATTGGGTCTTTATTTTCCATTTGGACAGTCAGTGCATATCGGAAGAGAGCTCTGTTTGTATTTCTTCTAGAGGGCAACACAGAGGTTATTTGCTCCCTTCTGGTTTGATTTTAATTTTTTACATAATTTTCTTGTCTTGTGGCAAAATAAACTGTTTTTTGTTTTGCTTCATGTTTTTCTGTGCCTGAGACTTAGTGATTATTAAACTATTTTGCAGGGCCACTAGAACAGCGTAGCAGGAAAGGTCCTCTGTGAGGTAGGCAATATAATAAACTCCATGCAACAGGAGCAGACAGTAGGCATGAGAACTGTATAAATCACACCTAGAGTCAAGAAATGGGTCTTGCATGGCAAGTCATCCAACAGCAAAAATTTGTCATTGGCACATACGTGCTCACAGCCTACTTGTATCATGTTGGGGAAAGGTTGCCTTATTTTGTTTTGCTTTTAAGATGTTTGATCTCCCATCACTCCACTCAGGAACTCAGGAGGTATATGGGCTGCTTCTGTTAGCTTTCTGCTGCTGCTATAAAATGAAAATTATAGTGTGTTAGAAAACAGAAACATGTCGAATTATATAAGAAATAAAAATTAGAATTGCTGCTTAACTCTTTAAAACCTTGTGCTAACAAAATCGATCTGCTAAACCAAAATTGTATTACCCTCTTACGTATCTGTGGAAGCTGAGGTATGAATGGTGTGTTAGTGCTAAATAGGAGTAGCTCCTTTTAATTTTTGTGGGAACTGGGATGATGCAATGTCTTAGACTGGGCGATAAATGGATTTGCTATAACTAGTGTGGCATGCGTGTTATTAAGTCATCTCATGGAAATAAAATGTGGTACATGTAACGGTAAAGCTCCCAAGCTTTATTTCCTCCCCCTCCTTCTCCTATCCCTTCCTGCCCGGAGCAAGTAAGTAAAAAACATAAACTTAATTTGGAATTGCCAGACATAAAACCTGGATGTTAGAGGAAGCCTTGGATTTATAATAATGAGCCTGATCTTCAGGGCTGGAGGAGCCCAGAGCTGCAAGGTTGCAGGTGTGAAACCTGGCCTTGAACTCTTTCTATTTCTGAATCTGCTGTTTGCAAGTGTTTCTGTAACCTGGCACATACTAGGGGAAATGGAAAGAAAAGCAGCTACATAGGCATATCAAAAAGCCATAAGGGCTTGCAACACTTGCTTACAAAGCTATTGTTAACAGCTGAGGAGAAAACACAGTTGTGCTGGTACCAAATAGGTACACCAATATTAGTTGAGAGGGGAAGATCAGAATGATTGCTGTTTGCCATGTAGAGTTTAAGATAGTTCGTGTTGCACCTTGCTGCTGGAATGGCTCCTGCAATTCTGCAGCCTATGTCACAGCTTTTTCTACCGCATGGCTCTGAGTAGGATGGCTGCTAACACAGTAAAAGTCTTTTTGAGCTGCAACTCAAAGGTAAAAGTAAAGGTGAAGCTTCATCTTAGTTGACAGAGGGTACGTATAAGATCCCGATTTCCTATCTAGATAATCAACTACTGCCTGGGAAGCTTTGGTTCAACAGAAGCTACCTGTTTCCTTGGAGGTATGGCATTATTTTGGCCTGTGCTTTGTATATGCAATATGTACTGTCTGTCCATTATTATACCTCTGTATAATCTACTTGCTACAGTCTACATGCTTCATGGTTATCTAAGAGCAAATTTAGCTGTCATACTGTAGTAAACATCTCTTAACTTCCTTTCGGAGGATTTGTGTCAGATCTGCGTAGCCTTAAGAATTGCCTTAGCCAGTATCATTGCAAATGCTTGTCTGCTTTCAGTGTATGGAATATAGAGCCTGTAGAAATGTTCAAAATAAACATATCCTCGTGTGGTCCCACATGTGTTTGTACACACACGTGTGCACACAGTGGGAATCAGAACTCTAGGGAAAGGATAAACCAGAACTAAAATCTGAATTGAGAGAGAGAATGGAGAGCTTAGGAGGAAGGGTCAGTCTTCCCTTTGAGAACAGACATTATTTAAAATCTCTGATCTCCTGTAATATTCCTTCATCTCTTTAATTCTCCACCTTCTGCACACAGACATGCAAAGGCACATAATACTGTAAGAAGGCCAATTTGGCTTACTAAAAGCTATTAATCCCAAGCGTGGAAGTCACTGACGTATCCCTGCTACGTGCCAGCTGTGCCCTGTCCAACCTCTGTTGGTTGAAAATAAATGCTCTCACCCAGCATACAAGTGTGTAAGTAGAATAAAGATGTGAAGCAGTTCAACACTTTCCAGTTTAAACCAGTTTGCTATGGTTGAGAATCTGCATTTCACTGAATAAGATGTTTCCTCACGTGGGGTTGCTTTCACTGGTGACAAGGATAGGAAAGAAGAATCGTGCAGGGGAAGGAGTGAACTTTCCGAAAGGCTGATATGAGAGTTAGAGAATATTACTTCTCTTCCTGTTTTGCTCCCACTCTGCGTCACTCCTTCCCATTCAATCAGAAAAAAATGTATGGTTGGTCTTCCATTAGCTTCTGCAGCGATCTTTGTCCTATTTACTCTTCTGTTTCCCAGTTATCTTATGTTTTCCTCTTTTGAAAGCTGCACTTATACTTGATAGTGCAAAGTGAATCAGGTCATTGCTGTCACCTCCTCCCTTGCCAGCTGTATCTGCAATTTGCTGAACCAACAGGGAGGCTGAAGGAGTAGTTATGGGGCTAGCATGGAAAAGTGATAGTGGTGGGGCCAGCATGGTTAGAATTGCAGTCTAATCTAAGACTGCTTGACTAGAGCCAAGCAAATTAGCCTCACAGACCATGTAAGTGGGAATCTGCAAGCAAAGATGATGCACGATGCCTGGCAAGTTTGGTTATCCCACTGAGCAAGTCGGCTTCTGTTGCTCTGCAACATGGGTGCAAACTCACTGATGATGAGATGAATGCTTTAGCTTCCTCTCGCTCCCCTGCTATTAGCGCTGCTTGGTGCAGCCTGTGTGCTGCGCAGCCTCCTAACACCCATCTACACAAACCATCCCTTCCATAGTGTGGCTGGGTCCAAGCCTGGACATGCTCCAGATGTGTAAGAAAATTGCACTTGCAGATATCTAATCCAGAAGCATCAAAGGCGTGGATGGTGGTAGAAAAATCCAGGCATGAAAGAAAACATTGACCTAACCACACTGAAGTGGCAAAACCTGTTTTCCGAACTACAGCCTTTTAAATTAATCACCTGGGAGATTAGGAGGTTCCTAAACAAATGTGTCACCTGTATGTTCAGTTCAAACAGCTGATCAAACTTCTTTAAAGGCTGCTTAGCTTGTTTTCAGTTTTCTCTGAAATGATACATAGGCATCCTGCTTCATCCCTCCCTCAGTCACTGCTGTCACAGAAGGAGAGAGAGAGACTTTTGTGTTCTCTGAGGTGAACAAAATGAGGAAGGAGGCACAGCCAAGTGTCATCAGCATGCCAAAAATGCTTTGGAGGAGTATTCATATGAGAGACCTGACACGTACACACTGTGAGAGCAGTTAGCTCTGGGGCAGTTGGTCTTTGTCATTATCTGAATACCACCACAGGTTGTGGAATTAGTGGTAAAAAAGGTTTCTCCTTTTAAAAGATCATGGGAAGTAATTGCAAGTGAAGTAAGCTCAAAGGCAAAAAGAGTAGACAGCAGCATGATACGGTCTCAGTTTGGCAGCAAGGGAGAAGAGATTAAGCACCTTGCTTTTGCGAGGTGGAAGGACCCTCACAAAGACATCTCCCAGCTGATGAGTGGCTAAATTGCTGACACAACAAAGCAGAGAAAGAAAAGGAAACATGGAAGAATATTTTCATGGACTTTGAAATTTTTGATACCATGGAAGAAGCACTACTGAATCAGGGAAGTTTTTTTTCTGGTCGTAGTATTAGACTCTCTCTTCTGGATTGCTTTGGTTTTTCACAGTTCTCATTGTCATTCATTAGACTAGGGCTGTTCTGTTGGTAGGTTTTGATATGGGACTGGACCATAGCTAGAGGTTACCTGGGCTTACAGAAACTCGAGACATTTGATGCTACCAGAAAACTATGGGACAGTCCATCTATCTTGAAGTAGTCACAGTTTGTTGCAGCAGTTTTCAACTGTGAAATTAATGTGTGGCATCTGGCCAGCCTGGTAAAGCTGGAGGTCGTATGTGGCTTCCTGCCAAGCAGGCTCTGGTAAAAACTGAGTAGTCTTTGAGTTCAGATACTGCTCTCATTATAGTAGTATACACAAATGAAAAGAGAAACTCCTCTGCATGCCTGTATCTGATTTCTGTTGTATTTCAGAATTTAATTATGTGATACGAACTAACACCCCCCGATATGGTATCTATCACTCTGTCTTGAGCTGTTTTACCGCAGCTTGAGGAAGAGATTGCAATTCTCTAAGCATTTTAGTTTTAGCTTGCGCAGTGAAAGACCTACCTGCAAATCTATGCATCTTTGGGGTTTTGTTAAAGGAAAGGAGTAATCTGAACAAGGTTACTCCTGAATTTTGAGAAAGAACCTGAAGTGAAACAGGTATTCCTGAGATAATTGCTTGCTATTACAGATTCAGTGTATGTCTAGAAATATGTGTTTTTAAAATTGAATTTTGCATTTTAAATATAATCAAGATAGTACCAGAAAGAAGGAGGGTAGGGGAATGGCCCCACAATCTCACTTGACCCTAAGTAACTTGCAGATGCATACATTTTTTTCTCTTTCCCAGCCCCAGCTCAATCAACCCAGCTTTCTGGCTACAATTCTTGAGTTGCATCAGCCAGTCTTGAGGCAAATTCTGTCTACTGCAGCTTCTTCCTTTTTGTAACATTTCTGAATCATTATGGAGCTGGGAAAAACAATCTTTCTACAAGAAAGCTATCCTGTGCATAAGATGCACGTGCTTGTACATGCACATAATTGAAAAATATATCAAAGTTGCTTTTTATCTAGGAAAAAAAGTGTAGTCAACTATAATACTTGTGTTAATTATTTTGTCTGAGAGCAAAAGGAAGTAGCTGGCATGAAGATCTAATTCTTACTGCATGTGTTTTTAAAGATAGCATTAAACTGATGGACATATGGGTCATGTGCTGTCCGTTTTATGAATGAAAACTATGGTTTTTCGGTACATGAGTCTGTATTGATGTCTAAATTTATGTAAGAGCTGATAGCCTTTTTCTTGTATTCTAACTGAATACTAAGGCAGTACTGCAATATATAGGATTTGTTACACAATGAGGATAATGGATGCTTTTGGATAATGAAATGCAGTAATATGAAGCTCTTTTTCTAACTGTTTACAGGAATCTGACCTTCAAACACTCATTATTCAGGAAAACTGAAATAGCTCTCTTCTTAAATTTTAGCATTTGCTATGATTTTTTGGATCAAATAATAGATCATTATTAGCCTATTTTGACGTGATTTAGCTTTAGTTTGGAAACTGATTTGGTAAATAGCTCAGTTTCTGTAGGCTGGAGGTGAGTAATGAACAAGTCTGTTGACCAGATTCAGTGGGGTACCAAATAAAAGTACACAGTTTCTTAATTTACTTAGACATAGGTGGCCTGACTTAATCTATTTAGAAAACCTTAAAGCTATGAAGGAGTAAAAGAGTATCTGAATTCACCTGGTGCTTGGCATGATTACTGCAGGATGATGATGTTCTGTGAGTAGTGAACAAAGGATGCAGCCCTACATCTGGAGAAAGGCTGTTTCCTGTGTAGTTCTTTTAGCATCAGATCAGTCGTCTGATGACTGACTATCATACAAAGCTTTCTCCACTAGTTACTTCTGGCTTTCCCGGGAATGATTGGATCATTTCTGGAGTGAGGTTGCTTTTGTACACTTTGCTAAAATGAGCTAATGGCGTCTTTTATTTAGGGTTGGGCAAGTAGGTAGGTTAACTGTTTTGTTTCCCTCTTAGCTTAGATGTCTTACTTCAAAATAAATTGCCTTTTGATTTCCATTATGAATCTGATGTGAATGTCTGGTTCCCAGATAATTTGTTCTGACCTCTGTTGGCATTGTAACCTAACTCGATCCCTCCTATCAATGATTAAATTCATATAGGAATTCATAGACTATCCTCTGTAGGAGATAACAATTCTTTGTCATAGTATAATGCTATTTAGCTGCCTTTGTCTTTGTTATGTGATTGGTACTTCATATCATGGGATCACTTTTGGTTTGTATTGGCTTTAGGGGACAGCTAATCTGTCATGTTTCTCATGCCTGTTTTCTGTGGATGATGAAGCTCTAGCCCGGAACTGACTATATTCGTATTTCTTTTCTCTCCCTAAGCTATGGGATTTTTGTTAAAATGAAAACATAGCACCTCCTCACAAATTAACACGAGAGCAAAACTACTTTCCAGTTGGCTGAACTTCTGTACTGTTGAGGAAAGTTAGCTGTTTATGGTGAATGAATGTTTTGTTAACCTGGATGCAGCTCTCATGCGGATGGGGGAGGATGGGTGGCTGCACAGCGGTGCAGCTGTTTCCCCATATCATAATTGAGAAAATGTCAGACTTAAAGGTGGCAATAGGGATGTTGCAGCGTCTTTAGTCTCCCCTCTTCGCCATCAGCTCTTGTCTGCAGTTAGACCTATATGACAATGGCAGAGTGGAGTAAGTTATATCTTAGAGCATGTACAGTAGTTCATTTCTGCTTGTGTTCTGTATATCTCAGGAGGGTATTTTAGTCCCCATTTACTTCAGAAACATTCACTTTCATAAACTGCTTTCATCTTCTGGCTAGCCTTAAACTGTAGATATTGGTTGCAATGTTGGTGTTTAAGACTTACTATTTTAAATAATAAATTAGGTAATGCTTTAGTTTACTCAAGCTGAAGTCTGAAGAAAACTCTGTTACTCAAGTAAGTAATTAACAGTGTTAGCTCTCTGGTTTTCTTAGGTTTTATTAGAAGTGATTTTTCTTGATTAGAATTCTTGGAATAAAGTAAGAATCTGATTATTGAGACTGCCAAACTGTTTTGGTTTCTTTCAACTTTGGATGCCAGCAACAAAGTATTCTTAGACTAGCTAGTTGGAAAGAGAAAAAAAGGCAAGTGGGAGGTATACTCTGTTCAGTTAGGTGGAAGGTGAGTTCCGCTATCTGGTATGGAGAGTCTGAGAGCTTTTACTATCAGAGGCTTATCCAGGCAAAAGGGAAAAAGGAATTGGAAGTTGTGTTTTTCTTAGAGAGAACCTAAACGAGGTAAGTCTTAGTCTATGTAAGTCCTTCCTTATCTCGTAAGGATTTTTCGTTATGTGAAAGGGGGACATGAAAGAAAAAAAAAAAAAAAGAATAGGTGGTTTGGAAGCTGAATGATAAGTAGTACTGGCTGGATGCAACCAGTGAATGGTGAGGATCAACCTAAGCTGTTATATTTTCTAGGTAGGGCTGGTCTAAATTATGCATGTCCATAAAGACAAAGCACAAGTATGTGTTTTGAAGGCACAGTGAAAGCTGTGAAAGAAGGCTGAATGAGTGTCGTAATTAGAGCAGTGAACCAAGAAAATAATTTAGATGACAGTTTACAAACATTTGAGCAGTCAAAAAATTTAAAAAGTCAGTGTGCAGAAGGTGGTGAGAACATGAAACAAGTCTTTAACTCCATTGAGAGTAAAACTGGGTGTTGTACCTGTTTATGTAGGATGAGGAGGTAAATTGTAGAAGCAGCTTGTTGGCAACTCTAGAAAGAACGCCAAGCTGAAGGCCCGTAGCACTTGGAAGCTTCCCACAAATGTAGAGGAGAAAAGGTGAAGAGTTGATGGCTGGAGAGTTGATGGAAATTTATGAGAAACATCATGTAGACTATTGCTTTTATACTGAGAACCCTCATGTCCTTCATCTGTTCAGGCACCCAAAGATATGAATGTAATGGGAGAGTAAAGGGTGGAGGATTAAAAATTTGGGGGAGAGAAGAAGACGACACTGAGACCACCAAAGAATACACTCAAAGAATGACAGGAACTTTAAAAGAAATCATATCTTCCCTGTTTTATGGTGTAAGATTGCAGTAGAATGCACATGGTAGAAAAGTAGAACAGGAAGTTTCCGGAGCTCCTTTTAGAAAGAAGCTGTCAATCCAGCATGGCAGTTCAGCCTCTCATAAAAGCGGGAAACCTGACAGTGCTGCTCATTGTAAAACAATGTTGGAGGTAAACACAAGTGAGAGGAGAAAAACAGTGAAAACATTAGATCATCAATGTTAGGGAACCCAAGAATTCTGAGGTAAAATGAAAACCATGAACCTGATTCAATTCCAGCAGTGCACTTAACACACACTAAACAGCCATGGCAAAGCTTTAAAGACTTTAATCTCCAGCAGCTTAGGATCTTTACTGGCTACATGAAGCAACATACAGTAAGAGAGTGTGTGTGGGGGGGGGGAGAGGAAATAGCTAGCAGTCGATGTAAGTTACATGTTTTGAAGAACTGTTAAACAGGACTTGACTTAGAAGACTGATGTGAGATTTATAATCAGGGATCAAGCAGAAAGCTTCACAAGTATGCTGGAAGGTGACTACGTTGAATGATATGAAGCTGTCTAACTTGTCCTAGAAGAATTGTCTGGTCTTGGGGTTGTATGGCCTGGCAATGTTAGCTTTTAAAACAGCTTGCAGCACGCTGAAGAACTTCCAAGAAAATGGAAGAATGCTAATGCAGTAAAAGTGTTTAGAAAGCCTTTCTGGGTGATCTGGTTAAGTGGTGGCCAATAAACCTAGAAAATTTATTATGGCATCTAATTAGTAAAGAATAGCAATATAAATAATGGAAGCCATATGAGAGATACTGCAAATACTAGCAAGATGTTTACCATGGATCATGCCCGAAAGATAAAGCCTATCAAACTCAAGGTATATGCTTTGATCAGTGAGTATAGTAATAAACAGCCTATTGATTCTCCATTACCTTTATCATCTCCTGATATCTTCAAACAAAGACTAGATTCCTCTTTGGAAGATAGGCTTTGGCCCAACACAAGATAGATGTTAATCAAGTGCAGGTTACTAGGCTATTAATAGAGAGATAACTATATACAATTTTATGGTCTCTGCAATGTACGGGAGTTCAGATGAGATTATGTGACAGTTCCCTCTGACCCTAGCTTTTGTGCCTCTAAAATAATTTAGAACAGGAAAAAAACAAGCTAGTCCTCCTATATTTTCCCTGGTTTGTAGCAGTTGAAAATGCATCATATCAGTAAAAGAAAATTATTAATTTTCTTGAAAAGACACTGAGTAGTGTTAAAATGGCATGCCTTTTTTCTTGTGTTCCAAGATGTCTGATCTTCACGTATTCTGTTCATACATGGGGAAAATACTTTTTCTATTTTAATGGAAATGTGTTTTTCAAGGAAAAATGCCTTGTTATTTTAATCCTTCCTTTTAATTGTTGTGGTGCCGCATATTGATGAAAGCTGATGAAGACCAATGCCCATTGATACCAGGATTTAAGAGAGGCAGATTACGACAGGACATAAAATTTGTATCAGGAATCTGAATCTCTAAAGTCAGTAGAACTTTTATCACCGGCACTCGGGATGAAATCTTTGTAGTTTTGAAATTAAAGCAATCACACTGTGCTTTGTGTTTGTGCATATGTTACTTTTAGGGATAAAAATGTGTTAGGTGGCCGCTAGTCATCTGGTTTCATGTTTATACAGGGTAGTTTTTTCCTGAATAAAGGGATTGTTTTACTTTACAGAAACAGTTAATTCAAAACATCTGAAATCTACAATATCTTTGAACATGTTTTTGAAGATGTTGGCTTAATTCCATAGAATTTAGCAGGCATTTTCCTGTAAATACTTTTAACTCTTTGTCTGCAAATAAAGACGTTACTCTTAAGAATGCAACACAGTATGGACCAAGTGAAAACACTGGCTCAGGAAGGAACAGGTCAACTTTGAGGAAGGATTTAACACTGAGTTTCGTTTATGGCAATGTCAAATGCACTTGCCTGTAAATTGCAGTCTCTTTCTTGAACACAGACTCGACTGTGGGTGAGCAAAGTGCTTAGTATTCCTTCCTTGTTCTGTGTGCTCTGCGAAGCGCTTCACCAGAGAAACCTCTGCTTGCTGTAGGGAGGTGTGGTGAGTTGATCGTGTGCATAAATAGTAAAGTATGGATTAATATTCCTGTCTCCTGGTGTTTTAGTAATGTTAAGGGAATAGTTGAGATGAGCATAGCCTTCTAATATGGTGTATGAAGTTTAGTAATCTGGGTTGCAGTCATACTACTATTTTGAAAAGAGGCTTTGCTGAGGTAAAAGGACTTAGACTATTTAGTTTTGAGGAATTTGGTTTCTTAATAAAGTAAAATTGCAGTATAGCTGTCTGATCTCTCAGATGTTTATCACTGTGACACATACGTCTGCAAATGAGATGTAATGAATTAGTTTTTACCTGACACTCCTACAGTTCTCATGTCATGTCATGTAAATTTGAACTGCAGCATCAGGGCAGGGTTGTGCAGAGACGAGGTAGTGGAGCTGCTGTGTGAGGTGAGCAGGATTAGGCTGGAATGTGAATGACTCATTTTTTGAGGTTAACATTCTCCTCCTCAGAGCTTATCATACTTTGTTACTTCAGGCTAATTTAGAGCCTTAAATTAGCAGCTACTTTAGGGAGAAATTTTCAGATGATCACTTTTATCATTTGAGTGTTTTTAGTTGTATGTCATTTTACTCTCTAGGGAAGTTGTTCTCTCAGAATTACTGGGAGAGGGTGAGGATGAGATGGCTGGGGAAGCAGGTGATGGCTTGGTTAGCTTTCTGCTTTTGCAGTGGAAGAAATTGAACTGGTTGGGGTAGGAATAATGCTGCAGGAATGGTGTTATCCCCTGAACCTGCCTTTTCATTGTCCACATTTGGTGGTGGTTCTTTTTTCTTTTTAATTTATTTAAAAAAGAAAAAAAAAAGGAAAGAAAGAAATCACTGCAACAGTGCTGCTCGGGTCGATGAAGCAGAATTAAACTCAGTTGTTCCCTGCAGGGATTCTAGTTCATTTTGCACTAGAAAATAATACTATGTAGGACTTCTTCCTGTGTGGTATGGTGCATAGAAGAGATGTCCTACCTTAACAGTACCTCAACTGCTCTAGAGAAACTTGTGTGATGTTATTTACCAGTCCTGTGGGCCATGTGGACGTGTACTAGGGGGAGTACAGTAGACAGAGGAGGAAATGAAAGGAGGCAGGGAGTCTTGTAAAGGTTGGCTTTAAATACCTCTTGTTACTATTAAATATTAATATTGTGAAAGCAGCCATGGGCCCCATTTGAGACTGTTGACTCAGTTATGCTCGACATTTTAATGCATGCAATTGTGCTCATTTGATACACCTCCTTTAGAATTTATAAAAAGTACTGATGTTTAAATAATTTAAAAAGGAAAAGCTATGTGGCTGAAGACTAGCTTTTCAATGAGGAATGTGCTGTTTGGCTAGACGTGTCAGCACGGTTTGCAGTGCGTGCTGTGATGTACTTGTAATGAACTTTCTTACTGTTCATGAGATAGGAATGGTGACCCTTTAAGGTTTTTATCTTAAGCAATCATTTCTGAATGTGTTGCCACTCGGGTGCTAATTTAATAGCAGCCCATATAAGCAAATAGCAGACCAGAATACAGTGAGTTCAGTTAAAACACCCTAAAAAAGGTATAATAAAAGGAACGCTCTTGGGTACCCTAAAAAAGGTATAATAAAAGGAACGCTCTTGGGTATCACGTGCTGTTTAATGGTCTGCTGCTATAGATCTTCTGCTTATTCTGACCTTTCTAAATTACAGTTTTTCACATTTGATAGAATTATTTTACCATTCTTTGAGAGCAGTCATTCGGGGGGGGAGGGGTCTATTAAATTATTTTTAGAGCCTATGTTTTTAAAGAGAAGCACAACAATTTACCTATATGGGCTAAACTGTTTTGTTGTCTGAAACGATGCGTCTGTCTAAAAGCAAACCCCCCAAGATAGAGCGTTTCTTCCCTACAAAGTAGACATTGAAAAGGAGGCCAGGAATTCATTGTTTCATGTAGATAGCCTAGTGATACTGATGGGGGGCAAACTGTGCTATAGTACCTTTCAGGAAATGCTGGGTAATTGAACGTCCTCCAAAATATCCTGGGAAGATAGGACGGTAAGATTTCTCCTTGGATGTATTTCAGGGCGTTGTTACCAAAGTAAATGCTTCAGCTCATTTGAAGAATTTTATAGTATCTTTCTGACCTGTGCTATCTTTCCTAGCTGACAGTCACAGCTCTCCCAAAGAGGACACTCCGACTGGCAGCATGGATTCTCTTTCTTCCCAGTCTCCTACACCAGCGTTCTCTAGCAGTCCTCCTGGGCTTCTAGACAGAAATCACCTTATTATGGACAGCGGAGATCTTGCAGACTGGACAACAAATCAGTAAGTAACACTGGCTATTAAATGGTGGGTTTTCCACCAGTATGATGGTGCATGTGAAGTACATTCCCTCTCTTAGTTTGGTGGCAGTGAATGACTGGTAAAATTGAATGTAATTGTATTTGTTTTCTGCTGCTGCAAAACAGTATGTGCATGTTGTGATACAGCTTAGAGACTACTTGAATGTGGCTGAGTTTGTAGGGGAAAAATGCCTTTTTCTGTAGAAATCCAGTACGTTTTACTGTAAACAGTTATAAATTTTTAAGTGATTTTATTTAGACAATGAGTATGTAAATTATTTTCTTTATAATATATTACCCTGGTTTTATTTCAAATTTTGCTTTGGGGTAAAAACTTTAATGAATGCGAGCTAGATGTTGTTATTTACAAATAGTTGTTAATCTATGTTAAATGCCTGTTTTCCAATTAAAGTGCAATATGTCCCTTTCAGTAAACTTTGTAGACATTCAGTTATTGAAGATGACTTCCGTTCAGCAAAAATTGACATTACAAGCTTAGTATCATCTCTTTAATACATACTCAGGTCTGATACACAGAGCTGAACTTATCTACTTTTTTCTTCCTTTAAATCGAAAGTTGAACTTGAATTGAATTCTCTGGTTGCTATTCATACAAACTTTAACATATCAAGTCAAAGTTTTCCAGGCTTCAGTGCCAAGAAGATGGAAGGAGCAGGTCTGGAGAAAAGATTTGTTACAATATTTTCCCTAATGGCATTTTGGGTAGCCTGTTCTGTTGATGCAGCATGTGTGTAAAATAGATGTGTAGATGTATATAATATATGAAAATATATAGTTAGCCATAAAATGGGTTTATATTTCTATATACATACACAAATAATTAAGTACAGATTAGAGTACTTATCAGCTATAACAGTATTTTATTCATCTGTATTGAAAGAATTCCAGACTGGTAGATATTTTCCATATGTGTGGTTATTTCAGTAGAAGACTAAAATTACTCTTTCCTCGTCTTCCTGTGCACTATTCTTTTTATTCCTGAGCAGTTCCATCTGGCAGAGATAGGTGCCCACTAGTAGTGAGCAGGATTAATAAGAGGCTGTATTTGACACACACACAAAAAAAAAGGCACATGTGTGGAAAACAAGCACTATGAGTGATATAAAATTGGAATAATTATAAAAGCAGGCATAGCTAATTAGGGACCATATGATTAGCAGGACATTGATAATGTCACTTCACAGAATAATGAAGGAAATGTTGGTTTTAGCCAGAGAATTCAAGAACTTCAGGTGTTTGAAGCAACACAACATTTTTCATATTTGTTTATTTTCATGGAAAATTATACTGTGCTGCTGTTTTGGAAACTTTGTTTGATGGCCTGAGGTTTTCTGCTCAGTTGGAAGCAGTACTTAAACAGTTCTGTTTGCAAAAAAACAAGTGAATTGGTATGAGCATCTAGGTTATTTGTCAAAAGCAGTTTCTTTCTTCCACTCACCCTTGCCTGAGAAGCTTGCTTAAGAGCTACCTCAGTACAAGCCTGGACCTTGAGAGAATAGCCTGTGAATGGTGCATGGTTTTTTTCCTCTCTACTTTTTCCACCCAAACTGGGCTTCTCTTCCCCTTTTAGTTATCATGATTCAGAGAGCCTTAATAAACAAACAAAACCACTCCCATGATATTAATGGCAGAGGCATATGTCAGCACTGGAGAACATACTTGATAGACTTCTACAGTTGTTATGCATCATGGGGTGTTGTGGACAGGGGAAAGGTGGTGGTTGACTTGGCACGGGGTAGTTATGGTAGCTCTCACAGCTCCTGGAAATGTAGCATTGGCTGTTGGACTCTCTTTAGTCTTAGGCTACTCTCATAAATTGGACTGTCCCAGAATTGGTTGGAGAACAATCCTTTCTGTTTGTGCAGCATTTCATAATGTTTGCATTTTGTGCCAAACTGGAGCGAAAGCAAATCTTGAAGTCTGAGTATCCTCTGTAAAATGGAATTACAGGTTTCCACTGAGCCACAGTAAATACCATACTGAGCCTAGGGGAGATAGAAATGCAAGAGAATCCGGTTTCTCAGGTTTCTACTGATGTGTATAACACATGGGTGTTACACTTGTAAGAGATCAATCACTATGGAGTTATGTAGCCAAGAAGGTGATGGTGACTTTGCAGTAGAGTAGTTGCTTGCATTGTTGCCTGGGAGTGGCAAGAAGGACAACATTGCATTGTGGGTTCAGAAATGTCAGGTATTCCCAGGTTGGTTTATATAGGTCGTTTGCTTTAAGCAAAAACACATGATGGGCTAGCAGGAATACCTTTTGTGCTACTGGCCTTCGAGAAAGGAGGAGGTTATTTTTTCTTGAGTGATAGCTGTTGTCACCATGATGTTTCCTGGGTTTTTTTTTTGTGATGCACACCCTTTCCTTGTCCCTCCTTTAAAAACAAAAGGATCTACAGCTTCTGGTATGGTGAAAGGAGCACCAAATGAAGGCAAACACACCCTCGTCTCCTGGCTGTCACTAGAAGGAGGGGACTGCATGGGCAGAGTGGTGAAAGAAGCCTGGAGAGCAAGGGCTCTACCGCAGATCCAGAATGTCTTGCAAAGCTCTGATTGCTCGATTGTCCTGTCAGTGGTTAAAGATGTATGATGCATACAGTGTAACTGGAAGGTGAAGTTTCCCATATGTGCCATTCGGAAGCCCCGCTAAGCTGTTGGTTCTTGTGTCTGTAAGCGTACGTCTGGCTGATGCTAGGTTTTCTTTGAAAGCTCTGTTTGGATCAGACGTGTGCCCTGTGTTGTCCTCTACTGCTGTAGGAGGCTATAACAGGTTGAGCGGTGGTTGGCTCTTACTGCCACATGGCAGGGCTGAATCTTGCTGAAGTCCCGAATTTGCTATTCTAAGATTACATTGCACCCTGAACTCCTTTCAGCCTTTTTTTCTGAAGATATTTTTACCTTCACACTTCTATCTGGAGCCAAGTACTAAAAATAAATACATTTTATTTCTACATAAACTCTGTGGTAGAAAATAGTGGGAGGGGTTTTATTTTGTCCCCCCCAATCCCCTCAGTCACCAAGTTGCAGGGTAGTGTATATAGACACAGGATTCAAACTCTAAATAGCCCAGAACGGGCGAACCACATTTTCTGCCTGAGAGAGCACCAAGTCCTATATGTACATTGTTTGAAAATCCCTTTCATCTGAGGATACTCAGCACAAGCTAGCTTAACGACTCAGACATAAAGTGGTAGTTGGAGTGAATGCAACTGTTTTGGTTAGCATCAGATCGAGATTGCCATTGCTGCTCCACCTTAAAGAAAATACCCATACCAGTGGAGAGCACCACAAGGGAGGAACCCAACTCACTGTCGTAACTATCGCTTTACATCTGAGTCGTTTTCCTCTCTGCTTTCTTTAAGTGCCCCTATATGCATGCCCACAAGCTAGAGAATTAACATTGTATGGCTCTCTGTCCTCTTCAGGGTCCACTGGAACCGCTGTCAAAGCCCACTTTGCTCTGACAGCGGTTGAGGTGGTTAGTGCGTCTGCAAGGAGAGCACGTTTCTGGCATTTTTTGGCAGATGCTTTTGGGACTGGTGTTGATAAGGTTTCACCAGCAGTACATTCTTAAAGTGCTCATTCTTTCCCTCAAAGCCTCATCTGGCTCTGTAAAAAGAGTTTCCATGTTAGATGCACCCAGTTCTCTGCACATTCCTTCTACTTCGGATTATCACCATAGCCAGACGTTCTCAAGGTAAGCAGTGTCCTCTAAATGAAATGCAGTTATCCGTACAGGCATTCCTTACCAGCTTCATTTGAGGTATTTCTTCCATCATTTGAGATATTGGAAAGTAAGCAACGTTACTCGTTTCAGGAATTTGCCAATATTAAAAATTTGTAAAGTAGAATATACAAACACATTGATATTTGTCATATTGTGCCTTGAATTTAACAACTAGGTCATGTTATGTGGCATTTTATTCTCTCCATGCAGAGCATATATAGTTTGTGCGTTGCCTATAACATAATCCCGACTTGGATTTAAACAAAAATCCCTAAACAAACAAACCTCCAACCGTCTCCCATCCTCAACAGTTTTGGGGGAAAGAAAGTTATCTACCCTACAATTTTAAATTATCTGAGGAATTTAGACCCCATGATCTGTCCTTCCTTCCTTCCTTCCTTCCTTCCTTCCTTCCTTCCTTCAGAGTTGCTTCAAACCCTAGCAGGTTTGCAGAAGGGTTATCACTGATCTCTCTTGGCCAGAGAATTTGTGTTTTCTTCCTCTTTTTCTTTCTTAGCAATGTTTTTGCTGTTTCTTCTTTTTTGGAAGCTGTTGCAGGTTGCTGCTCCCTGCAGATGCTGTGGCAACAGGCAGCTGGCAGGAAGTCAGTTGACAGTGTTGGTAAGGAAAGCTAGTCATGTAAAGGTGTCACCAGAAGCATCAGGAATCTGCTGACAGTAAATGAGGGGAAGACAGAGAGTGGAAAGGAGAAAGGGTGACTAGAGAAAAACACCGTAATGGAAATCCAGTAAATAAAATGAGTTAACATACCAAAAATGAGCTGCCAAACCAAGAGCAAGGGGAAGAGGAGGGCAAAAATACAGGTGTGTTGTGGCAAGTAGCCCATAATAATAGCATTAAGATGGAATGGGAATTTATTTGCCAAATTTCATTGAAAAGAAAGAGGTAGAAGAAGGACAGGACCTACCAAGAACAGGAGGCTAGGAATTACTTATTTAGGATTTGCTTATAAAGGAAAGTGAGTTCTCAGGAAGCTCAAGTGCGAGTTTATAGCATGAAAGATACTATAGACCAATTGCATGTGTGAATACTTAGCGCTACATCTATTTTAAAAGTAGAAGAAGCCTGAAGTTTTGAGCAAACACGCTTAATGCAGTGTGAACTGTAGAGTGGTGTTGCAAAGTGTTCAGCAGTATTTGCTTAAAGGCACTGGTGTTGCTACTCTTTCTCGCTTCTTAAAGTAGTGCATGTGGCTAGATTTGGATTGTGGGGTGGTAGTGTTTGGTTCTTTGTTTCTCACGCATTTTTTGGTGAAGATTATACACCAACCTGGTTAGTTCCCTTTATCCAGGTTGTAGCTGAATCACACAGATGGCTATGCCGGTATACGGTGTTCCAAGAAACACCTTATAGTGTCACATCACAGCATAGAAGAGTCCACAGAGAGCGTTAGTGTGAAGCAGCTAATGCAGTGAAATTAATCCTCTGGTTTAATGTCATGGTCCTACCCAGGCTTCTGATTTTTCTATTGCATTTCTCCGAAAAGGAAATAAATCTGCCACATCTTTTTTGCAAGAGGCCTGATAGCTCTTTGCTGAAGGATGTGGCTTTGACACTACTTTCTGCCTTCCTGATTGGCAGTGAGACAGAATTTGATTACTGTGCTGCACAAAACCCAAAATTCTAGCTTCTCAAAATACATAATTTCCAAAGAGGGGTTCAGGATTTCAGATACGATGAAGTTGGCTAGCTTTTCTAAACAGTCCCAAACTGTTTGGGTAATGGTGTTGGTTTTGATATTGCAGGTTGTATTGGAAGGGTTTACGCACAGCTCTTAAAGTGCTGTTGAACTGTGGAAGAATAGTCCATCTTCAGTTTTACATGCAATTGAAAGCCAATGATACATAATTTAATTTTCAGTGAATGTATTATCGCTTTACACATGCAAACAATATATAGAAAAGTGATATCTAAACTAGATATATGTGTGTGTGTATGTGTGTATCTAATATATCTAAACAAATAAATATACAAATAAATATACTAACCATTCTTTTTTCAGAGGTGCTGCTTTGCCAGGAGGTAACTTTCCTGCAGGCCCTGCAGCTGCAGAGTCGATTTCCTCTAGTCTTAGCAGAAAGAGTCGTAAAGCAGCTACTTACTATTACCAAAGAGGGAAGGAAGATGGTGCTGAACTAGTGCTGACCTCGAGAATATTGACTTATGTTAATTCACAAGCTCAGGTTAACTACAGTAGTTCCAGTATTTCAGAGCAGGGGGACTAGTTTCGCTTATCTTGACCTTCAGCCATCAGGATGGTGTTTTTCATCGGGCTTTCTATTGGCTTCCCAGTGGGCCTGAACAGTTATCGATGTGAGGTCTTCCTTATTCAGTCTTTCCCAAAGTCCTGGCTGTAATGGCAGCTCACCTCTGATGAAATAGTATGGGTTACCCTTATCAAGATGACTGATTCTTTAAAAGGTGGAATACAAATCACATCTGAAAATACTGTAGTCTGCCTTATGTCTGTTTTCACTTGCCCTCAGAATGAACCAAAGAAGCTGAACACGTTGTGTTCCCTGAACTCAGTTTTTGTTATAGTTCATCTTTTTGAAGATCATTTTCTGATAAGGACAGATTTCTTACTTGCCTGGCCCCTTGTTGTCATGAAATCTTTTCTGCTTACAGTGTAGTGCCCTATGGCCAGAGCTTACCTACCGAGCTTACAGACTGTTTTATACCCTCCCAGTGCTGGGTATTCAGAATTGGGTCACGTTCTTCCTTTTGGTTGGCAAGTCCCCTGCAGAATCTGCATCACCTCTCTTCATTCAGATCGTGAAAACCAGTGTCTTGGACCTCAGCTGGGGGAGTTCCTCTTTGGGATCGGAGACTGTGGGGTCTTTGGGCCTGCTGGTGGGCTGGATTCATATGCTAGAACTTGATGACGTCCGATGGTTGTTCTGGGTGGAGTCGTGCCACAGGACGTGGGGTAGCCTAACTTAAGATGATGTTATCCATGTGTATGTTTACTTTGCCTCCACCTGTTTCCCTCTCTAAGCCTTTTGGATTTTGCAACTGGAGGAAATGGAATGTACCCTGCCCCTTAAACCTCTTTATTGAGAATGGAAAAGCGCATATGAGAGGGGGCACATGGCTTGTTAAAGCAGTTATGTTTTTGGGCTCAAGATGGTAAGATTTATAATTTTCATATTAGATCCCACATTAGGTGCTGTAGGAGCATATAAGATACAGTCAGGACAGTCTAGATACTGGAGGTACTCAAAGCCTGGAGGGAAAATAGAGGCACCAAAGTAAATGACTTGTAAGGAATATGCAAGTTACCCTTGACAGAGGGAAATGATCCTGTTTTGTTTTGTTTTTGTTTTGTTTTTTAATTTCTGTTGCAGTTCTTTATCGGGTCTCCTAACACTAGGATGTTCTTGTATATACAGCTCGATGGTGCATGCATGCTACATTATGGGCATTGTTCTTTAAAATCAACAAAGCCTTTCAGAAGGGTGCTGAGATCCGTGCTGCACGGCAGTGTCTGACTGCTTTCCGAGTCTTGGAGACCACGTCGTGAAGAAGCCCATCAGGGTTCATGAGATCTCAGGATGTAAAAATTCTCAGTGAGCAAACTGATGTTAAAAGAGCCATCAGATGGCACGAGAGGGCAGAAATAGTGATGTCCTGAACACAGCAAAAGTCTTGGAGATAGTTGCTCATTTTGTCTGACTGCTGAAAGATTCCCCTCAGCCTAATTACATCTACAGTCTGTTACATCTGTAGACTACATCTATAGTCTGCCTTAAAGTGAAATACTTTCTTTCTGTAGTTTCTGGCAGTGGTGTGAATTTGCAGTTTTACATAAATGAGTGACTTCAGTTTCAGTATCTTGACAACTTTTTATAATATCTGATGTCATCGTCTTTTTTTAATATGAGAAGCTGCTTTAACAGGTTTAAAAGGCACAATCCAGGTATGTAGCAGTGCTCCTTACTGGTTATGCTTATTCTGCAGTTTGTTTTTGTTTCAGCTGCCACCTCTTCAGTGATTCAGCAGTTTGAGAGAGGGTTTAGTGAAGCAGGCATTTCTTTTGTGTATCCTTTTGTTAAGCAAGCGCAGCATTAGGCTTCGTTTTGCAACCCCATCAAAACGGGCATATATAACTTAGTCATACGGTTCATAGAAAATGGGCTATGCCATCTCCTTGTCTCCCCGTGGGTTAGACAGTGAGGTACTCGGCGGCAGCAGCCCTGTGCAAGCAGGGGGGTAAACAGTCCCTGCGCTCAGAGCAGGGAGGGCTGGGGATGCAACTGCTGAGAGCTAGAGAGGCTTTCTTCTTCTTGTCTGTTCTCTGCATGATTCCAGGGAACGCAGCCCCCTCGGTTTTCCTAAAAGGGACAGCAGTATACTGTGCACTTACAGATGTACCTACTTCATTTTGTTTTGTCTGAATTATCATTAAAAAATGCTGTATCTTGAGAAAGCTGCTGTGGACGTATGCTTCAGATTTACCAGACTGGCACGAAAGATCATTGCACTAATACGTTAGCTGCTTTGCTGAAACTTCACTATCCAAGTTTAACGAAACCTCTTGTTTCAACGTTTCGTATAAATCAGGATTTGAGCATGCTTTGTGCAGGTTATATGCTTTAAATATTTTGGGTGGGGGTTCTTCTCAGAAGGGGCACGGATCAGGAAGTTCTGGCCTTGTGTTTTGTCTCCAGCTTTGCTGCAGCTCTGCCGATTTCTAGAATTTTGCGTGTTTCTCTGCTCCCCACCCTCAGCAGGGCAGACGAGTTTTAACAGGCACGGAGATTGTTGTCTGGTGGTGGGGAGTATTGGGTTGCACACTGAATCACAAATAGCCCGATACCTTTTGATATATTATGTCGTCTTATAATGAAACCTTTTAAGAACACTTTCATTGAGTTTATGTCAATCAGACATTGTGATATGACAGCTATGGGGCTGCCAAACCCGTCTATGAAACAAACCTTTTTTCTTAAGAGTTGCAGTGTAGATTCTTTTCACAGAGTCTCTCGCTCGCTCTGAAGATAAGAGGCTGCTCTCTAGCTGTGTTACCGTAGGAACGAGCCAGATAAACATCCAATAAAATCGTGTTTTCAGGAGTTTGTTTCTGAATATCAGCACAAAATCTCCAGCTTATTTTCAGTAAGGCCTTTTCCCCCCTCGTCGCTTCTCCCAACGTTCGCTATGCCAGACAATAGCATTTCTTCTCAGAGAGAGATGGTTATGTCAGGCTTTTTTTAACTTCCGCACAGGAAATACATTGCCTTCGTTTTAGCCCTTAGGAAAACGGATTTCTTGAACATACCTTGAAGTCAAGATGCTATATGATAAGATATACAGTGTTTTGTAATTTATCATCATCTTGGTAAACAAGACTTGCCAACCTGTGTAGTAAGGTAGCTTTGCTATCACAGGAATCTTTTGAAGGATTAAAAAAAAAAAAGAAGAAGAAGAAGAAAAGTCAAGTCCTGCAGTATGTTGCTTACCCACCACACCATTGGAACTGATTTTTCCTATTGAGTAAAACCTTCTGTTTTAATAATAAAATTGAGTGGTTCCTGAGATAGCCAAGTACAGTAAATAAAGAAAGGGCTGAAATTCTAGAAGGTGCTTAATATGTAAAGCTATTAAACTTTTTTTTTTTTCTTAACGTGGTGAAACTATTGCTATTGAAAGATGGGTTTTTTCACTGCTGGATCCTAGAGCATGATCTCTGGGTCCGTAACCGCAAGCTGAAGGTGACAGGCAAACTTGAGAGCGGGACTGCAGTGCTCTGCCTCCAGCTGAAAGGTATTAAGGGAGTACATCAAAGAGGGGGGGGAGGGACGAGCGCAGGGCTCCACGTACCTGCAGGCCTGAAGGGTTTTTCCACTGCAACTCTTGGAGTCGCTCAAAATTCTTAGAAAATCTGCCAGGTTTGTACATAGCTTTATATAATGCTGCCTGTAAAGGTCAGTGTACTCTTACTAGGTGATAGAGTACCGTTCTTGTTGAGTCTGTGTAGCGTGAAAAATAAACATGCCATGATACAGATCTGGATATTGTATTTCATCCCCTTTTCCTTTATCTGTGCACCTTTTCTCACTTTCTTTTTCTTTCCTCTTCCAAGTCGCGCAGAGAAACCGTCTGCTGTTTTCCAAGCATGCTTCTGAACGGCTGCGTTCCTGGGTCAGAGGACATCTTTTTAGAATGTTCTGGGTTTTGTTGTGAAAACATTAATTCTGTGTCTTATATACATGCAGTGTTTGTTGTTGTAGAGCTGATCATATAAGCTGCAATGACTAATATGATGCGTATTTTAGTGGAATATTTAGTAAGTGGAAGCTTTCAGTATTCACTTGTTGAAAGCCAAAAAACCCCAAATCTGAGCTATGCACTAGAGAAGACATTTGGTAGAAGAATATTCTTAAACCGTGATTCGTTTGACTTAGATACACTTTAATATTTTCTTGGCAAGTTACTCAGAATATTATTTTTCCATTTTCTGTAGTTTTTACAGGTTTCAGAAACAGCCTGACACCAGTCTTAATGTTGGAGTTGATTGAAGTAAATAAATAAAAGCACAAGGGAAATGAATTTTCTTTAAATGTCAGGGTTGTTTTAACTATAGTAGCTTAATCTATGTAAGAAGAATACTTCTTTTTATTCTTTTTTGAAAAAAAATTTAGTCTAGAGAAGATTAATTTTAATTCAGTAGAACAAGCAATTATACACATACACATTATGTACAGAATGAGGGAGAAATAGTCTACTTTTAGTCAAGCTTTATAAATGCTACAGCAACTTTTTTATCCTCAGTATTTAGGATAGAGAGTAAATACTGTTCACTTCCCCCCCTCCCCCCTTTTCTGAATAAAGTCAACTTTCATTTGAAGGCTTTTGTCTCACCTAAGGAAAAATTTTCAATGGCTACTTAAAAATGGGAGAAAAAGGATAAGTTAAGTAAAAGCAAAAAAAAAAAAAATTACCTAGGTGCTGCTCTTCAAAGGATATGTAGTTATTAGAAGATGTAAATAACTTTGTAGGGGAAAAAAGTGGCTAAGCAGACCAGAAGTCCACCTCCCAAACTTAAGCACTGGAACGTGTTTCTGGTCAGGACAATCTGCTTTTCCTTCAGTGTGCTACATAAGACTCTCCTTTATTTGGTAAATCTGATAGCTTTAAAAGCAGAACATGTTTTGATAAGTCCATTTAGTTATGATTCCAGCACGTTGAAGTTTCATTTTATTAGTGGAATTGACTTTAACATGCCGTTTTTGTGCGTTTTGAATTCCAGTTTCCATCCAAATGCAGCCTGACACAAATCCAAAGTAAAAATATTATCTTGTTAAATAAGGAATGTATCATTCACCATTTTATAATGTACTAAATTTAAAAATTAAAAGTCAGAATAAATGTCTGCTGAGCTATGTAATGGCTAGAATGAGTATGAGATATAGTGGCTAGCCAAATTAGTTTGAAAAAGTTGTATTTGTCTGTAAACCAAGTTATATGAACAAACAGTAATGATCCTTTCTTCTAGAAGGTAATTAAACATCCTAGCGCAAGAGAAGATTAAAATCAGCCAAATAATTTTTGTTTTTCTGCTTTTTTATTTACAATTATGACTGGAGGATTGTAAATCCCTTTTTGCTTTTGATCAGGTATGGATATGCACACCCACACAAACATTTTTGCCCGGATTTTTAGATTTTGGTGGTACGTTGCAGAATTATACAACCCGATGTTGGAATAAGTCAAAGTGATAAACGTTTTAGCGCGAAGTTAGTACTTCAGAGTAATGATTCCTGTGTGAAAGTTGTGTGTGAAACATTTTAATTCTGTCTCAGCTTGGTAGCTGCTTTCAGTCCAGCTCCTTTGTTCCAAGACAGGTTGACAGTAAATGTTTGCATTATTTGTTTTGTCTGTGTAGTGAAAGAAAGCCTTCAAGTGTTGAACATTTTAATTCGTTAAGATATAGGAGTATCTCTGATGTCAGTAAGGATTTTGTGCATGTTTTTCTAAAATTAATAGAAGTTTTACCGGTGGCTGCTGTTTATTCTTCTCTTGTAGCAACTACGTGTTCACCCATGAATTTAATCCACGTTTGAATGGTGCGTTCGTGAGGGCAGCCGCTGAGGCAATATCTACGCAGCTATGCGAATCAGACCTCAATCCAGAGCCAGCGTCGTGATTCCAATGTGTAGTAATAGCTGCAGCCTCTTTTGAAATCTTCCAGTCATACATGCCTTAGTACAGCACTGAGAAGGTTTTTAAATAGATTCGTCAAAACGTGTAAAAGCAAAGTGGCAGCTCAAATAATAGCCTGCTAGATGCAGTTTCGTTGTATCTGTCTTTATTAGATAAGGAGTGTGGAATTTTGCCTTTATGTAAGTTATGTCATGCATTTCAGGTAAATCGTCTTAGCCTAGGATGTAGGGCATGTAGGAGAAATACTTTCAAGGAGGAAATGCAGAAACATATGATGGCCGTGTCTAGAAAATCAGCTGAACAATGCTTTTGCTTTTTAGTTTAAGGATCTAACTAGTTGGTCTAGTAGCAAAGATTCAAACGTTTGGGTATGAAAAGGAAGTTTATTTACCCTGCTAATTCTGCCTTGAAACTATTTTCCCTTAGGCCTGGTCAAAGTCGCTCATCGATGGTCTCGTGGATGAATGTGCCATCTGCTAACGCAGCTGCTACAGATACTGCACCATCTTCTTTCTCCTTCCTTAACCCTGCCACAGCAAGTGAGAGAGCACTGGAAAGGTATGATGTGCACTTCAGCTTTTGCTGATTCTTTATTTGAATCCTTTTTTCTGAGTGTTTCTTTTTTAATAGCTAACTTATGTCTTCTGCAATATGTAAATAATTCTCTCAAATCCAGAAATGCAACCTCTTTGCAATTTCTCTTTCTACAAAATAACAGACTACTTTGTCTTAATTTTTCTTTAATCGTCTTGCTCTTAGAAGGCACCCAGATTGAGTCAATGGCTTGTTGGTTGATACCAAATAGAGTCTCTCTACTGCAGTGATTGTTATTAGTTTACTATATTGCATATAATGACTTTTAAAACACAATTTCTTTCTCTTCCTTAGTCATCCGTGTCAAATTCACGTTTCTCATCCTAGCCGTTTTGCCTCTGAAAGACTTTCCCATGACTTTACCTGTATCTGTGGTTTCGTTATTTTCTTTCATTCTTTCCGCCTGCTTTTCTTCTGTCCTGCTGTTTCTGCCTCACTCCATGTTGTTGTCCACCTTTTGAAGTGTCTTCACTTCTCCTTCCTTTGGAGGTCTTCACCGTCTTAGCTTTTTCTTATAACTCGTACAGTATTTACTTTGCAAAATAAAGTAGTTGGGTAATTTATAAATCCTTCCCAACACTTAGTAACAAAATTCCGTTTCTCATTACCAGTCACATTCTGTACTAGAACTACATTGTCTGTTTGACTGTAAGTTCCTTGGGGCAGGGAAAATCTTTCCCAATATTGTATGTGTAGTTGTTGTTGCCAGAGCTCAACAAAAGAGAAATGAATAATGTGGGAGCTTTGTCTAAACAAAGCATTGTAGGGCAGCAGCAGATTGTCAGTTTGTAAAAGCCTGATTAAATAAGATGTGCCAAAATTATTTATATATTCCAATATCTCTGCTTATGGTACTTGAAGAGATGAGTATTTTGGACAAATTCACATTTGTAGCTTATTACTGAGCGTCTTAAATACTCCTCTAAAAAAACTGTCCAAAGTTTTAGAAGCCTTACTGGATTTAGGACAAAATACCATCTTCAGAGCTCTGGTAATGTTGTATTGTAAACAAATATAAGACTGAGTCAAAGGAGACTTCTTTAAAGTGATAGTGAAAAGCTCAATTACAAGATTCTTGAAGAAATATTTTGGAAAATATAAAGATGATCAATCTATAAATTAAGTGTAGTATGCACTGTGTCTATCGATTTCATTGCTGATTAGCGCTTGGCAATATTTTAACTATAGTTAAAAGATAAGTTCATTGTAAAATCATGCGTGCATAAAGTTGGGACTGTTATATTCAGAAATGCCAACAGCAAGCTGTGAAGCTTCAGCTTTGCATTTGTGTGTATGAATTAGAAGCCTGTTATGATGCATGTGAGATTGTGTTTAAAGTTCTAAAATCATCCCCAAATGGGGTTGAAAGTGAAAAGTGTCTTTATTAATAGTGGAAAGTAACTGTATTTTGTTGTTTCAATTCTCAGTGTTGTCTACCGAAAAGCAAGAGCAGTTTATCCATGTGAAGCTGAACATAGCTCTGAATTATCATTTCAGATAGGAGCAATTTTTGAAGATGGTAAGTACTGCTTGTGTAAATATAAAGCAATGAAAAATAAACTGAGAAAACTTCTAAAATGGCTTCAGATAAAAATACAAGCCTAACTGCTATTCTGCCAAAATTGCTGGCGGCAAATAGTCGGTGACGTAGAAGATTCCTGGTACCTAGATATAGAAGCTGCTTACTGTATATTAAGGCACTATGAGGCAATGCCCTTGATTCAGGCATGTAGACACTTTCAATTGGTCTGATTTTTCCAAGAGTGCTCAAATTTGTGTTGCAGTACAAAAAAAAAAGGGGAGGGGGGGATTTTGGTAATAGAGACAAGCATCCTGGCCTATGAAACTGTATTTCAATGTGGTCTGTCTTTGTAAAATTCTGTGTGGGCTTTACTTAAAAGAAAAAAATCTGTTTAAGGATTTTCAAGTGAACAAAATCCCAGGTAGACAGGTGATCAGGTGACAGGAGAGAAAAGGGAGCATTTATTCTTTTAATCAAGGGATGCTTTAATAATCTGCAGGTACTCGTAGGAAGGGGAATATTTATTGAGGTGCAGAACGAGGGCCTGTGGCTAAAGATTTGCATGCACCCAAATGTTATGTTACATATTGACATCCAGAAGGTGCTTCCTTTGCTCAAGACTGTCTTGCTTCTCAGTGAGCTTCCACAGCTCTACTCTTCTGCATCTGCACAGAGACTTTGAACTAATAGGAACAGTTTTAGTTCTTCAACTAAAAGCAGAAAACACCTGAGTTCAGCCAAATCATCACCCAAGTTTTGTGCAGACTGAGCGATTCTAAGTGATCTGGGAATTACATTCTTAAGAATCTTGTGAGTACTGAGACCAGTATTGTAGTCCCTCTGTCTGTCAAGTGGCAGGGGAGTACTAAGGGACATACTGGCCTCTAAAGAATCTGGAAATGCTGCAGTGATGCCTTTTTCATCCATTGCCAGCTGTTCAGTTTGCTCCCAGGTCAGAAACGTGGTATGTGCTTTCCAATGGGAGAGTGGTATTTGATTCTGCATGACCAAACATACTTACGGTATGTACTGCAAAGTCATTCAGCTACCACATGAGAGAATCATCATTTATATGTCCTGTAGAGGAGGAGTATCACAAATTCCCAGCTTACATCCAGCAGGAAAAAGAAAAAAAAAAAAAACCCACAATCTAAAGCAGCTAGAAAAAAATCCACCTGCAGGCATTAAAAAACTAACTAAATATGTCTTATATTTCCCCAAATGCACTCTGGTAACTCTGTTAGCACTGGATCAAAAGTGTGTGGGGGGAAGTTTCTCATAAACAACAATCTTTTCATCCCCTCCCCGACCCTCAACAGAATGTTCCTAATTTTTTAACAAGCTGAAGCAAGTAGGGAGCTCAGTCGAATCTTTTTTTTTTTTTCCCAACATACATAACAACAACAACAAAGATCACACAGACATACGCGTCCCTTTCCCGTTCTTTGTGATGCTTAATTTAAAGCAGAGCTATCATACATTATAATGCAGAAATGCATTTATGTCTGTGTCTCCTCCCAGATAAAGAAATAGTAATAGTAGAATAGCATTTCTGCCTTTTTTTGCAGTATAAGGTGATCTGGGGTCCCCACTGGGTACCCGCACCCACTTTACAAAATCATACTTGGTGTTTCCTGTCAGAGAACTGCCTTGCAGGCAAATCATGTCTGAATCACGTTAGGTGGGAAACCTTTTAAAGATAAATTAGCTAAATGATTGCTCCTCTTACAGTCTATAACACCAGTTATTTTAATTCAAGTTTTTTTAAAACATGACTGATAGGAATCTTCAGCAGACAGAGAATTGTGCACAATTAAAAATCCGATGCATGGAGGTAGATGGGGGACCCAAGACAGGCTTTTCTAATGCAGAACGCCAAGGGTTGCACTCCTGATTATGTTTTGAAATCCTAATTGCAGATCTGCAATGGAGGAGGTCATGTTTCCTTAAATATTATTTGTTTTGATTTATTCCATTGTATCCTGGTTGCTGTATAAGCATTGTCCGTACCCTGCAGGAGTTTCAGCATAAGGTGTAAGGTGAACTGTGGATGAAGAGGGAAAAGGAGACCTTGCAAGTAATAAGGCAGTAACTGGACATACATGATAAATTAATGTTCGTTCCATAATGATTCCTAATTGGCTGTATCATGGATAGGCTCTGTCGGTGAGGAAACATATCCTTATTAAAAGTGCCAAGCAGTCTCCGTATTGCAAGCCTCCGAAGTGCCTTCACAGAGGCCTCTTTCTCTTTTTGCACTAGGCACCTTTGTGTCTGTGCTGGAATCAGATTCCAGTGAATCAATTCAGGTTCTTTACTTACTCAATTTAAATTCCCATATGCCCTAATAAAGCCCCCAAATGAAGAATTAAAGTAATAATACATCAATTCTGCTGCTCTACCAATAACCTTAACTATCAAAGTGACAGCGCATCAATCAAGTTGACATACAGCTAGTATCAGCCATTAAAGTAACTTAAATTAATGTCTGCTAAAAAGTGCTGCTTCCATTAGGGAAGGTTTTATCTATTTCTCCTTTCTCCACCCCGCCTGTCTCACTTTTCTAATCCTGTCTTTCACCTCTTGCTGCTCATTTGCTGGGTTTTTTCCTTCCTCTTCCCTCTCTGTTCTTCGGCGTTATTTCGTTCTCTTTTTCTTTTCCCTTCCCTCTTCTTCTCCTGCTTTGTCTCTCTTGGCCCATAGGTGTTGATTGGGGTAGCTTTCTCCTATCAGTTATTATCCTGGATGAATCTTTCTGCTGTTCTGGCCTGAGACAGGATAATGGCATTTAGTAAAGTACAGTCTTGCAGCTGCCATAGCTGCTGAATGTAATATTGGTGGAAGGAGGTAAGAGTTTAACCTTTACTCATGTCTCCATTTTCCCTTATCTACCTGGGGAAAAATATTTACATCTCAGACTGATGAGGTTAGATTTACTAACATTTAAATTAGGTTTTACATCACCTACTAGGAATCTGAGCACTTGCATATTCAGGTGTTTTCAGTGTTACCTGTACATTGTGCTACCCCAAGTCCCACAGTCTTGCCATTAAAGTGTCACAGACTATAAGTGCTAAGGCACCAGCTGCTAAGTTAAAAAGAAAAACAAAAGTTTTCTATTTAATTGAATTGTGTAAGAAAATGAATAATGCAATCTGAACAATATCCACTGATTTTTTTTTTTTTTTTTAAATCTTCATTCAATTTGCCTTAGGCTGTGCCAATGTTTTTATTTCCCAGTTGCTACAGGCTATGTTATTGACAGCACATAACAATATCATTCAAGTGGTTGGAGGCAAAGCTTGAAGATTTTGCAGCTGGATAAGGGCACATATGGGAAGAAGCGGAGTATGATTTGAGATTGTGCGAGACACACACTAGTTGCATATTTTTGTTGAAGCAGTTATTCCTAATAATCAAGGAAAGAATAATCAGGCTTCCTGGCACTGAAACCTTGCCAGCCTTGGAGCCAACGGTTATTAAATTTCTGGTTCTTGAAAGAGACTGCTTTGAAGTCAATAAATTGGAATTTCACTAGGGAAAAGTGTTTTAGACATGGTAAATGGTGTTTACGCAACAAATATTCTGTGTCAGTATTGCTAGCAATTCTACAGAAAGGTTTCCTGAAAACTTGTCAAGATAGCTCTCGTCAAAGCTTTTCACAAATTTTTAAATCAAGTTTTAGAGAAGAGAGCATGTGGGGAAAACTGACAAAAGTGTTCTGTTACAGTAATTTTCTCAGGAAAGATGTGGCATCCGCTGTCCCTACCATGTGTGGTAGGAACACAGCAAGCAGAGTGCAGTGTTGACACAGCCTTTGTCTTCCCCCTCTCTCTCCTGATGTAAAAAAGTGCTGGCCTTAGTTAACCTGCCTGGTTTTGACTCCAAGGCTCTGTCTTCCTCATTATTCGTGCTGTGGCTTCTGGACCGCCTTTATGGTGTTGACCAAATGAAAGATGTACATCAAAGAGAAGTAGTACTCCTAAAATGTTATATTGTATTATATGTGCAAATAATTCTTTTGTTGAGGTGAAAACAAGGATAAAGCTACTTTGTACTTTTTTCATCTGCTGATTTCAAAGCACTTAGAAACGCTCATGTGCATTAATTATCTCGATTTTACAGCTGGAGAAACTGAGTGTACAGGTTGTGGACAGATGTTCTCCTTCCTAGATCCCTCCATACCATTTGGAGATAGTCACCTTGAACTACTGCTGACAGTCACAGCTTCACCAGTAAAAAGGATCAGATGAGTGCTGCCTAATTCCTGCTGAGTTTGCTAGAAGTTTTAAAAAGCTACTGAAAGTAATTTGACCTTAACCAGTCTGACTTTGCCTGACATAGAGCAGGGAGCACTTCCTTCTGCCAGCAGCACTGTGGAAGCAGTGGTCTCCAGAAGAGGAGAGATAATGGAAAGCTGAGTGATTAGATGGAAGACGTTTAAATGAACGTGTTTTACCTTGTAGTTAGGGCTATCTGAGTGTGGGTGCATGGGCTGTCACAGAGTTCAGCTGACAGGTGGGATGGGGTTCAGCTCAGGAGTAAGACTCCAGATCTAGATGTCTACATACATGTCTCTGAGTGCCATTACGGCTCAGGGAGCCCAGAGCAGCTCAGCAGACCAACCAGCCACTTGCTGCTGTTTTCGGACAAAGCCCAAATTGTTCTTTGGGCTCTTTCTATTCGTTTTATTGACTAGAATAGAATGAACATTGGCTATACTGGGAGCTTAGCCACTTCTGCGTTTAGAAGTCCCAATCTGCAAGCTGGATTCTGCCTTCACTACTTTGTCATGGTGCATCAACCTGTTTGCTCTTGTTCACGACTCTGAGCCCCTAGAAGCAAACTGCTTTATTTGTGGTCACGCAGGAAATCTTCAGCAGAGCCAGGAGAAAGATCTCTCGACTCTAGTCCCATGTTCTGTCCACGGGATAATTCTGCTTCTCACGGCAAACTTAAGGATTCCAAAATGACTTTGGAAACAGCAAGTCTTTAAATTTCAAATTCCGTGCTAACCCTAAGCACGCTAACTGTTTATGCATTTCTGCTGTTCAGCTTTACCCATAGGGATTGCTTCAAACGTTTCTAAGCATGGAAGGCTTGCAAGCACATTTTGTTGCTTTAATTTAATTTCCTGGTGAAAAATTGGCCGGTAGGACTGAGTTCTGTGAAAATGGAGTTTGGTTTTGCGGTGAGATTTCTGTTGCCCACAGAATGTAATCCTCATTTATGTAGTTTGTGGGGTCGTTATTTTGTTTGGTAAAGTAGTCCATTAGCAACGGAGGCCCTCTTATGCCAGGCGGCATGCATGCTAGATTTCCTCCCCCTTTTCCTCTTCCTCCCCAAACAGCTGATTTCCACAAAAGTCCTGTAGAGCCTGATTCAGTCCTGCAAAAGTCGGCGGCATGTAGGCAATGGAATACCGCTGTTGTGGAAGTGAGTCTTATAAAAGAGACCCATAAAAAAAGGTTTTGAGTTGTCAAAGCAGAACAAGGTCTACTGCAGGGAAGGCTGTCAGCACTGGGTCTCTGGGAAGAGCTTCTTGCAAATTCTGCGTATTTGCAGTTAGGTAATGATAACATTGGCAATATTGAAGCTATTTCCGATGGAGCGTATAAAAAAAATAAGAAGAAATGCTGCAAATGCCAAGTTAACCTTACTGTTTCTCTTGGTTAGGTGAAATCAGAAAAGCTTTTACTTAGAGATCTCATTGCGAGTTGAACATCTGTTGATTTCATTTGTCTGTTTGGCTTTGGACCAGTTTCTCTGTAGGGCTTCGAGTCATACGGATGGTCAGACTTCCTCCTCGTGTACTGTTCGCCTCCAGTAGCGGGAGGCAGCGCAAGTGGCCTTGTAGCGGGTGACAAGGAAGGTGCTGTTCCCCTCTGGACTCTGCAGTTTGCTGCTGTTTCCACTGCCCTCAGAGCTGATGGCTTCTGAGGGTTGTGCCTCGGCTGGTCTTGCTGTGCAGTCTGGCTATATCCTCGTGAAACCTTGCTGGGCTGCACTGAACTTTCAGTTCTCTGCTCCATGTCTTTTACGCTACAAATATTT
Organism: Struthio camelus; assembly: GCF_040807025.1. Taxonomy (NCBI): domain Eukaryota; kingdom Metazoa; phylum Chordata; class Aves; order Struthioniformes; family Struthionidae; genus Struthio; species Struthio camelus. The sequence goes on from NC_090945.1 coordinate 35,840,829, forward strand.
CCCCTCCTGTCTTTAGCCAATGTAAGACCTAGTCCTATGGGATGTACGGTCCTATAACAAGTAGTAGTTTTAAGGCCAAATGTGTAGTTTCTGCAGCAAGGTATTTTTAAATGAGGGAGGCCTGAGAAAGTGCGAAGAACTGTCATCATTTTTGATTGAGAGGAAATGACAGAAAGGGGACACTATAGAAGATCTTGTCTTGAGCCGGATATTTCTGCAGAAATAACCTGTGTTGTGGGTTTAAAAAGAGCTGTGCATGATAGCAAAATGTCGTGTGTGTGTGTGTTTTTAATGAATGTTGTTGTACAGTATACTTAGGAAATAGATTAGCAGACAGGATTGTTGGAGCTTAAAATGGCTTTACATGTGGACAACTTCCCCATTAATATCGTTTGCCCACAGAAGGCAGTGATGTATGTGGGTATCTTAATTGCACAAGGCGATTTAAACCTTAAAAGGGGGCAGAATTCTTACCCCCTCCGACAGTTGCCACAGCTGTTAAATATTATGAATTGCTGCTTAAAAGAAGTCTGATCTGTAAAAGTGGTGATCTCGTGTGTTACCTGTGTGCTAATTCTTTCTTCAGTCTTCATAGTGTCTACAAGAAACTTCTGCTAACACGTAGCAAAGCCCCGAGCTGTGCGTAACGTGCATGGGTGATGCTTAATTTCCGAAGCACAGGGCTCGGTTGTGCCTTCCGTGTCTAGTGTTCTGGGGTCAAGATGACATTTGTCCCTCGAGTCCTATTAGTCACCCATTGGGCGTTATATCAGGACATGCTGCAGTGTGCAGAGTTCAGTATTATGTTATCATAAAAGTTCTTTAGAAAAATATTTCTTTTGAAATTGGTGCTGCTTCGAGCCAGGTGATTCTGTGCACTTGGACCGTTTCTTCCTCTGGGTAAATTTTAGGGTCCCGTCCAATGCGATCCCCTCAGGTGAGGGCTGCCCTCAGTTTGTACAGGCCTTTGGTTTATAAACACTAGCACGCCAACTTACAGATTTGCTTGTTGATGTCTTTTCTCCTTTGCATTCGTCATTTTGTTGAGTTTGCTTCCTGTAATACAGACGTGCTTCAGAGGCGGGCGGCGGGATGCTTCAGGGGAGAGCCCTTCTGGGCTGCCCCTTAGAGCTGCTTGTGCGTTTGCTCCCCGCGGTAGAATTGCAGCGGCTGCGGCGGAGTTGCTGGCGGGAGGCTTGCGGTGATGCCAGTGCTGCAATTTTTAAATGCATGTGTACTCTGTAATTGGGGAATAAAAATGGCAGAGGGAGGGGAGGGCCTGCTAATTATTAATAGTAGTGTAAGTTACTGTGTGTGCAGAGATACTAAAAGGTAATTTTCTGCGAGTTTTCCTTTGGAATTTTTTTATTGAACACATTCATTATAAAGATGTCCAGAATTTTGTTGTGAACATAATTTATCAGTATCATTTAAAAGCAGTGTAGTCTTCTGAATGTGCAAGTCCCTTGGAGGTATAGCTCTTGTTTAAACTGTACTTTCTGAGGCCCAGCCTCATTGCCTGGCCGTGACAACAGTGCGACACAAGAAAAAAACCGGGGTAAAGATCTATCAGGTGCCCAAATTATAATGCTTTTGAAAGTGAGACTTAAAAAAGATGTTGCTCTCCTTTAACTGTTTTCTAAAAGGCTGATTTCTAAAAGGCTACAACTCATCACGTTCCTCAGTGTGTTAGTATGGTGTTTTAAATAAAAGACTGACATGGCTGGCAGCATGTTTCAGCATTTGTCTGATCTTTTCCCTAAACAACGTCTCTATCAGGAGCACTGCGAGGATAAATTAATATAGTATAGAATATCATAGGTTGCTAAAAGTGTGGGATCTTACAGTTACAGAGCTAAGTAGCTATGGTATCTATGCCATACTCCTATAAGAAATTTGATAGGAAGCTTGGAAGTTTTGTAGTCTGTTTCTCAAAGAAATGAGGCTGTGCTGCTGCTTGTTGTTGCTGTTGTTCTACTGTCAAATGTGGTCAAAAATACACAGGAAACCTGACTTCACTAGTTCTGTTACTCACAGTATAAGTTGTTGGGGCATTTAGAGTCTTAGATGATTTTTTTCTTCTTTTAGATCCACTGAGTCCTTTGCACAAACTTTAATGTTAACAGTGGCAAATCACTTAGGGTGGCAGTAATGAACAAGGCATATCTTTCAAGGGCTTTCTTTGTGGTTTGTGAATAGTGTCATGTATTTATATTTCAGAGAGCTAATTTCACCATATGAACGATTTAGATTTTGTCCATTGGACTGTTCCACGATGTGTAGGTTTATCTGTGAAGAGATGATACTTCCCTGGAATGAGATCTGACTCGTTCCTGTTTCCCTGTCCTCCTTCACATGCTTAATTTTCATGCCGAGTAGCCTGCTATACCATTTACCTGTGGCTCCAAGCTTCCAGATTCATCAGCTCTCAGAACAAGTTTTTGGTCTTGCTTGGCTCCCAGCTACTGAAATAGTTTCTGACTGTTTAATATGAATTCTGTCTAATCTCCAAAAGGCTTCTAGATTTCCTGTTATATAAAGCCATAGTTTCTAAGCCTTTCTAAGTTCCATGAACTGATTGATTTCTTCACAGAGTATCCTGCACCTAAAGCCTTTTTCACCATATATACTTACCAGAAGAGTGCCTTAACTTGCATTATGCAAGTATTTTGGTTAAGTTAACCATCCTCGTCATCTTTCCTAGCCATGTTTTCAAGCTGGTCAGCGCAGAAGACTGGATGATTTTATGGATACTTTGCATAGTGTTATAGAGCTAAAGCTGAAAGTACTAATTCAAGCATAAAAAGATGCAGTAATTTTTCTTTCCTTTTCTTTTGTAGTGCAGTTTTCCAGAGAACCAGGATGGCTAGAAGGCACGCTAAATGGCAAGAGAGGACTTATTCCACAAAATTATGTTCAGTTTTTATAGCTCTGTGCACTGAACGCCAAGAAGGTGTACATGGTATCCATGGATTTTAGTTATAGTCACTTCTCTCTGCTTTTGTGACTGTTTTTAATCAACGAAGAGCCTGATTATGGGTTGAAGATCCTAATCTGTATAAGGACCTTAAGTATTGCCAAAAATGAATGCAAATAAAAGATTCTTTAAGGGGGTTTGGATTGGGTGGGGAAAAGAAAGTGGGAGGGGGGATATTTGGAGTTTTTAATAGTTTTTTCAGTTGTAAAGAACAATTGTGGTATATTTGTTTGCAAGATAACTAGCATTTTAAGTCAAGCATTTAGTTGATCTGTGACTCAACTATGAGTGGAAAAAGATTTTTTAAAACTTAGTGTCCTGGAGATTATGCATCTATATCCAGTATTAACAGAATATTACTTGGATTTGGAAAATATTGTTAGATAAAAAGGCTATTATGCTGATAAAATTATATTTCAAAATGGAAAAGATGATACGAAAGAGACATATCAATAAGTAAAATAATAGGTATGGAGACATGACATTTTTCAGATGTCTTCAAAGAACAGATTCATTTATGTTATGTGTGTGACTTCATTTATATTATTTTATAAAGATGAGACACATGAATTTTTATTACAGGCTCCTATATGTCATGGTTCCTTTGCTACTCAAAATTACCACTGTAAATGAAATAAAATATTATTTGTTATTTGACCTAAGTCCTTTTTAAGTTGGAGAATATTTTGCTCTGTTTCTGTAAGCTACGATATGAAATAATTATTGACAGCTGTGTGCAGAGTCAGTCACAAGCAGGCCCTAAAATGGATAGGGAACTTTTCCTCACTCAAAATCAGCAACTCTGCAAGTTCAAGCCAAAAAAAAAAAAAAAAAAAAAAGAGGCAACGAAGAGAATCTCTGGCTAAAATGCTTGTGCATGATGGAGGCATCTTGTGTGTTATCAGTTGTCTCTCTGGCTACTCCATGAGTGCCCCTTTCTTCTCCTCCTCTCCTTTCCCCCCCCTCCCCATCCCCCCAATTGTAGACTTTAAGGTCTTAATGATACTTCACAGTATCAGAGCCCTCAAGCAGCTGCCTCAGAATCTGTAGAACTGTTTGAGTAGTAACAGTTATCTGCGGGTTGTGGGATATAAATCTGTGCCTTGTGATAAAAATGTGACATGCAGTTTATCATTAAATCTTTTTATTTTCTTCTCCTTTAAATAAGACCCTCTGGGAGGCAGTGGAGGGGAGACAGGAAAATATGACAGGATGACATGTTAATACAGGCTCACTTACTGTTAAATTGGACTCCATGGATTTACTGCAGATATACTTAGCTTGCAAGTTTTTCTAACTAATGTGATTAGTAAACCAGTTAATGGTTAATGGTGCCTTAAGGCTGGGGTGGTTTTTTCCTTAGGATTTAGCTCCATACCATTATTTTGTTCCTTTGCCCAGACTGTGTAGACCATTGGAGTATGCACAAATCATTTCCAGATGGAGCAGTGGTGGGCCAAGTCAGTCCGGCTCTCCAGCCCTAAACCTCGTAGCTCGGAGGAGTTTGGTTTGGTGTAGTCTTGCTGGATCCGTGCGAGCGAGACTCTGCCATACAGCTTTGAGGCAATTTTGTCTTGGCGCATGGGCTAAGTGACCCAAGCACAGAAGATTACTTTTGGACTTCTGTAAAGGAGCTCAAGCTCTTTAATTTGCTCCTTTACACAGTATTAAGGAAACAGCTACACCAGTAACACGGAGCACCAGATTGCGGGTTTGCTCACTCCTGTCTGGTCAGATGGCAAAGCAGTACATCATGCAAAGCAAATGAGTATTGTGTCGCTGGGGACTACAGCTATATGAACTCATTTGTGGGCTAAAAGAGTTATCTGAAGGCAGAATGTTGTTTATGTGGCCAAATTCTGTTTTTGTTACTACCAGTTGGTGAAAATGCTTGAAAAAACAGGCAGAACGCAAATCTTTGTTATTAGCGTAGTAGGTGTGCTGGCCCATTAGTTAGCGAAGCTGTGATGATTGATAACGTGAAGCTTGCAAGTTTGGTAAGTCACTTCTATTGGTTTTGTTGTTCTTTAAAACACGCAGTGCATGTTTGAGGTTGGTCTGGCTGCTGCCGTTGCAAAATGCTTAATGTCATTCTCAGCTCTGTACACTGTTTCACTTGCAATTTTTTTTCTTTTAAAAGTGAGGTGGTTTAAAAAGGCAGATATATAGAGAAGGAATAAGAGACTTATTCAGTGTCTCTTCAACCCAGTCCTGTGACCCTGTTTGCCTTTAGGTGAGATGTTTTGAGATTGCTGTTACTTCTGGAGCCATGTGGAACCCAAAGAAGAAGAAAACTTTTCTACTGAGAAACGGTCCACTGAGCAGAGGTAATACTAATTCAAACTTTCTCACGTCCCAGAGTTTGTCTAAAAGCAGTGGTGCAAGCTGAGCCAGATCTGATCTGGCTTTCAGGTTAACCACACTGCCTCTTAGGAATTTAGCTGTGGTAGCTGCTACCCGGCATAAGGTTTTCCATGTCAGCCTGGTCATGGGCATACTTAGGCTGAGTACAGACTTGCACAGCTGAGTAGCTGTGCCCATCTTTCTTCTCACTGTTGAACAGTAAAATTTATCACTGTAAGTAAGTGATGCTCTCGTACTTGAAAGTAGAGATTAAAGGATGCTAAGAAGTAAAAAAACAAAAAACATATAAAGAAAGAAAGCCAAACCTCCCCTCCCCCCCAGTCCTTAAACATTCTTGTTCTATCTGTCTGTCTACTGACGTTGGGCCTTAATGCTTGTCTCCCCTTCTTGTCTCACTTTCCCGGCTCACTTTCCCATGATTTGTTAGCTTTGGGAAGGCAGAATAATGCAATGTCAACTTGAAGTTGACAGGAAATCAGTTATGGAGCAAGCCAGCTGAAGGGCTTTTTTCTTCCAGCCTGCCAGCAGGCGTGGTCACTCTCCCTGATTTCTGGGCTAAGGCGGACCTCTCAGCTAGTTTGGTGAACCAGCTGTTGTTTCATAACTGTGGGTACAGTCCCCCCTCCCACCATGTGGGTAGTTAGTTACTGTGTAACCCCCTTGGCCTGGAGATGAAGGTCGTGGGTGCGTTTGCCAAACAATGACTGGAAAAGCTGAGCTTCCTGACTGGTTCGGAGCAGTAGGAATGTGCAGCATGTGTCAGCCCCTGGTTAGTGCTCAGCTCCACTCCTTGGCCAGGCAATGTTTTCACGTTATTGCTTCCCACTGGGTTTTTCAGGCTGCTGAATATTGTTAACTATGGTCTGCCTTGCTCTGCATGGCAGGTTTCCTTCTGGTACCCTGTCTTTCACTGGGATTGAAAGACAGAGCTCACTGACTTGTTCTCTGCCCTGTAATGAGCCTAAGTAAGCGTTCCTGCTCGCCTGCTTATAGCTTTGTTCAGTTGAGCCTCTGTAACTGCACCACGGAAAAGACTCAGAGCTTTGCCTTTCCTCACTGCACTGGTCCTTATTCCCTTTCTCTTAAGCCCAGTGCACAAGTCTTACCTGGTTTGCAATTGGGACGGGGAGGGGGGAAAAATCCATCCCTTGGTGAGAGCAGGTGTATGTATGCTGCAAATGCACCAGTGCTAAGCACATTTTAAGTGAAAGGCTTCACTGCCATATTTCACCTTTTCTGGCCTTGGATGTAGTTTTCTGCATTGGAATGCAACCATGTATGTGCCCTGTTCTGCACTTGCAGTAACGACCAGTCAGCACCAACTAATCGTCATCCTATTGGTAGCTATAATTAAAGCATTATTTTTAAACCTTCAAATATGGCATGTTTTCACCTAGCAAAGTCTTTAAACTGAAAGGGCATTTTTACTGTTCTCTGTCTTACTGTGTACTCAGTACAAACGTCCATTCTCTGTAGACACCTGAAAGAAAGCAGTGCCTCAGATTACAGGGTTCGTGTTGTTTTTTAAAAAAGTAGTGAAAGCGTTTTTCTCATTATTAGACCAACAGATGACAGATACGCTGCCTTCTAAGCACCTTAAGTTTTTCTTAACACTGTTGAGCCTCTACTATTCTTTCCTTTGAACAGTTCAGCAAACAGAAAGCAGGTACAAGATTTTTTTTTTTTTTGGCCATAAAGTTTGTGTAACTTGTTATTAAAAAAAAAAAACAAACTGCAGTTAAGTTGGGGGGGGGGTTTGCACCACAGCCACAGCTTCACGCAGAACTCCACAGCAAACATCTGCAATCGTGCACAGAATGAACCAGCACAGCAAGACTCGTCTTTGCCCTTTTAACTAACTTTGTTACTATAACTGGAAAAGCCCTGACTCTGAGAAAGCAGTTTGATTTGTTTCCTTGAGAAATGGTGCGTATGTAAAGCAGACAATCTATATTTCCATGAGAGAAATTCTAACCTTGCTCAATAGGTAGAGCAGCTCTAGATGAAGCAAAACTGGAAGCCAGACTTGTCTAGATATTCAAGATTGCTGGTTTTTTTTTCCTCTTTGCATAGAGTGAGCGTAACTGTGTGCGTGCGCGTGCGTGCGTAACAGTGTCAGCGCTTCCTTTGGAAAACACAGTTGTCCAGACTATGTGAAGCAAACTCTCTAAGACTGGGTGTTCCTCACCCTGCTCTTTGGCTGAAGCCCACTGTATGGGCATCAACAATCTAAATGAACAGGTTGGTAAACACCAAACAAATTTCAAGATGTATGACGATGTTATATTGTTAGTTAGTTTAGGTTGTCTAATGATGTTTGGAAATGCATAGAAGCTTGTTTCTAAGGAAATCACTGCACCAGCAGCTAGCTGACATTAAAGTGCAAGAAATACTTGCAATCAAACCAGTTTAATTCATGTATATTTGTACAATTTATATAAAAAAAATAGGTACTTGCAGACATTAACATAAAGACCAAACAATATTTTCTATTTATTTAAAAAGCTTTAAACATACAGAAGCAAACCCCTAATTATAAATGCATCATTATGCATAGATTTTACTGTTTACACCATACTGCTGGCTGTTTTTATTTTTCATCCAGGAATCTAGTTAAACTCCAAGAATTTTTAAACATTCCTCTGAGCTTCCTGGCCTCAGAACTGCTGTCTATTTTATCAAGTCATTGACCTCCAGCTGAAAACATTGCTCTAAAAAAAGAAAAAGTCAAATCTTTAATAAACAATTAAAAGTGCATTAACTGTAGAATTGTTTAATTTCATAAATGTTTAAACAAGTCAGTGAAAAACACCACCCTGTGAATTAGCTTTTTGCATTATTGATTGTAAAGTATCTTTTTAATAAGATTTTGATATTGCAAACTTTAGTCTTTCTATTTTATTTTGTGCAACTGTTTGGTTGCACAGTGTGTAGTATTCCTGAAATACCCACTGCAGTACATTAACACTATTTTACACTTTTAACTGTGTATACAATGCTCTTGCTGTATATCCCCATTCTTTCTTACAACAAAATAATTTAGCTCAATGAACAGAAGCCCATTTTTAAAAGATGTTTTTAGTTTGCTTATCTTATATTTTGCAGGAGACAAATGTCTATTTCATTCTAAACAAATTCAAAAGACTGTAACTTTTGGTAGCTAAAAACTAGTTATTTTGTTTTTTGTTTTTTTGCTGTACAGGTTTAGATTAAAAAAAGTGATGGCTATTCTGCTTAAGTGTCCTCGATAAGAGAATACTGCCTCTTAACAACATCTATATCCAATTTTATCTATTACTTCAGTGATCTCTAACAAAAAATAATAATCAATGAATGGTTTCATAAACAACAGGTGATTAAAGTAAAGGATTTATTATAATCTGCTTACAGTTGTTTGCAAAGACAGACATACGTTTTTGCATAAAGATATAAATTGCTTTTTAAAACTAATTTAGTGTGTTTAATTATATGAAGTTTCTGTGAATTATGAATTGTACCAAACCAAGATTAAAAGTAATAAGGTACAAAAATAAGAGCAAACAGACAACAATTTGGACTGGGACAGGCATTTAACAGTGAAGTGTAGAATATGGCTTTGCTATTTTAATCAAGCAAAGTTACTCTGAGACAGAAAAGGAGGCAGTAACTTTGTTAATATAAAAAGCTGCTGCAGACTGTATTCACCCAAAACCTGGCTTTGAAATTTTCTATTTTAGACTAAAAAAACAAACCAACAAAAAAAGGGTAAATGAAAGGATGGACGTGTGACTATTCCTTTACTGTAAACAACCAGTCTGCATGCTGTGTATCTCGTGTTGGAAGTTTGGCTTTCATATTGCTGTGCAGGTCAGTATTTAAAGATCTGCCTATGAATTAGACTTCCAAAATGCAAATAATATATGTATGTATATATTTATATATAAAAAAAACCTCTCTGAATACAGACTTTACAGATTACCCATTGCATAAGGCAGGTGTCATTTAAAAAGACAACAAGTAGCACTGACTGTCTTAAGCGCCCCACAATGCGCTTCAAAATTTTGAATCAGAAAGGGTACATATTTTTTATTAGACCATCATTTAAAAGAAATGCTACATTCTGATCGGTCAAGGGACAACTGTAGCTCAAAAATATCAGTGTCACCCAGAGAGAACACTACGGATTAGAACTCTGAAAATCTATGCTATTTAAATCAGCAGATGGTAGCAAGGGTGCGTGCGCCTCAGAAAAGTTCCCCTGTCCTCTATTCTACTCTGAAGTTCTGTATTTGCTTATAAATTGTGACACAGTGAAAAATCACCTCAAAAAGATTTTCTTTGTGGTCTTACTCTAGAGAAAACTTTTTTGAGACAAAATCAGACCAACTGAGTTGAACTTGTAGTGTGAACACTTGTCTTTTCAGATGTATTTTGGTTATTACAAAAATGCTTACAAAATTAAACATGTTTGTTTTATCACTAAAAATTCTACTCAGCTAATCTGCCCTTATCAGTACCTTACCATCCCTCCTCATCAGTACAAATCGGTTCAGTATACTTACTGCAATGATCTGCATGTTCCTTTCATCATAATCAGAAACGGCCAATCTGAAATAATAATCTGACCTTTTAAGATGTTGTATGTATTCAGTAATCAAAGGGAACACAAATAATTTGGGAAACCTTAATAAAAAAAAGAAAAATCATTCAACGTCTTATGCACCCTTATTCCCCTGAGAGAGAGGAGGAACAGAGGGCAGGAACTCGCTATATCATTAAGCTGGCAAAAGCTTTGCAGAGACTGTAATTTGTCTTGTTAAATGAAACCTCCATAAAGTGGCAAACACAACATAGTGTAGTTTCCTACAGAAATATGAAGCAAGATTTCTAAGATGTGCTCAGGTCACATACACTTGCAAGCGAGAGACAAAAGGGGAGAAAAATATAGAGGAAAATAGAAAGGCTTAAATACAACTGAAAAAGGTTAAGTGTGGTTATTTACAACAGATACTGTAGGATGGTAAATTAGATATGATGCTAAAAAAGGCACAGCTTTCCCTTTCTTAAATACACTGTAAACGGTTCATTATGCATGCAGAACATTTCACTTTACAAAAAAATTACCTTGTTTGTTTAGACAAAGATAGTACTTAAATAGTCTCCAGCAAAATAGAGTTCTTTCAAAAATACTTTCCCATTCATCCTATTAACCATTAAAGATTTTTGTCTCATTTACAAAAGTTCCTTACACCTTAGTTCAGGTCCTTCACAATTTATACATACAGCAATGTACAGTACAGCAAAAGACTGCAAAAAATTATTTGTAAAGCCAGCACAATAGATACTATAAATTGATACCAGGGCATTTGTTTTCACATCTTATCCTCCTTAATTAAATAGTAAATGGACACTTAACACAGTGTATATCAGCTATGACGGGATAACATGGGATAGCAAATGCCACAGGTGGGGATAACAGAGTATTCCACACCAAATGTTCTGTTATTACTTTACATATTAGGGTTGTGTGTGTTTGTGTGTGCGCACGTGTGTGTATGTATATATAGTTGTTGTTTTTCTTTTTTACAAGAAAAGAATATTAATGCCCCATATTGACTTTACGTTTTATGTGCAAACCAAGGGTAAGCTTTAAAAAGTTCTTATTAGTTCTTGAACCCTTTTAAAACAAGCAAACAATACCGGAAACTACATGGCATATTTAAAACTCCGTCTGTTAAAATATCAAAATCAAAGAGTTATTGACTAGATATGGCTTTTCATCCAGAGGAACAGGAACATTTTCTAAGTGTTTTAGGGTAAGGGGGTAATTTCCAAACATCTACGTCTTGCCAAATCCAGGTCAACTGTTTTCCATTCCCCAAACCCTTCACATGATTTTAGACTATTCAGAGACTGCTGAACAAGTGTAAATAGCATGTTTAAAATATGGTTTCTTGGGTCCTTCATGGGTGTGGAATAACACAGGGAAACTTAAGGCAAAGTTCTTCCATTTAAGACATTTTCTATCACTTCCTGTGAAAGTAGAGGGGCTTGGCGTTCCCAGATTCCACCTTTGGTAGCTGGTCACTGATGATTTCCACTAGCATGGCTGGAAACTCTACTTTCAGTGCCTGAGACTCTCGGAAAGTGTAGAAACAGAATTCCAACAAGTCACTAACAAGCTGAAATACAGAAAGAAACAGTTCTTAGGAAAAACGCACCCATTCGGCCTGCAATGCCTTATGTGATAATATGTAATAACATAATATATAACAATATAATAATGGCTAGTACTAAGAAAATGATATATTATGCTAACTTGGTAGAGTCCATTAGCAAAGGTTAAAAATCAGAACTCAAACAAAAGAACCCAAATCCCAAAGTGCTGCTTAACCAGTTAAAGATCAGATAATGAGGAGAGACCAAGACATCACAGATTTGATTTGTCAGCGTAATTGCTTTTCCTTTCACTAGCAGTCAACTGGCCACCATCACATGTGTAGGTAAAGGCTATGAAAATAAAGCCGCCTGCCCAGAAGGGAAAAAAAAAATCTGCCATACATTAGCATATCTCTAAGTTTCAGCTAGATACATGCTTGTTAAATCAGATTATTTGGTTAACTTCAGTGCACTCACCAGGGCCCACGACTTAAAAACTGCCAGAGCAACTAATGAGTTGGCCTGAACAGAATGAATGCGGTGTCACACTATAGCGTTGTCGGTTTTATAGGCATCACAGTCATACCAATTTGTTCATGTGATTAAAACTGTAACATTTCTAGTTTATATATAAAGTTTTTTTACACACACACACACACTTTTTTTCTGATAACTACCCATCCAACTGCAGAGGTGGTATTTAGGGAAGTATTTTTAAGTTCCCTAGTGTTGTGCTGCGGGCTAACAGCACACTTACTTGTGCTTTCTCCCAATCTATGAAGTACCATGCTGAGGTGAAGTATAAGAGAATTTTAAGGATAACAATTTCTGAGTAGACCCTTCAGTGACAGAGAAGGAAGCTTTAACACCACAAGTACGGAGTTATCTATTAGCGTTTGACTGCCAGCAGAACAAAACTGCACCTTATACTTAGCACTGGCAGTCCTTTGGCTTATTCCAGGTGGCAAAAGTTGTCACAGATCAAACCATACCGGAGTTCTCCCCAATGGCCCCGAGAGCCATTCTGTAATTCTAACAGAGGTGGTCTCACCAAACCGTAAGAGGAATGTGCATTAGAATAGTAAATGGCCTACTGGCACCATCAGCTTTTTGGCATGTGGGCAAAAAAAAAATCATGCATCTTAAAAGCACCAATAAATTTAGTCCGTCTTCTACCTTGTCTCAAATTTTGTTCTTCTCACTGTAGTTTTTATTAGTTACAGCTCTTCATTTTGGTCTATGCATTATGGGAAGCTTACCCACACTGCAAGAAATAAACATTAACTTTGGCTTTTGAGCGTTTTAATTTTTTCTTCTGCCTGGCACTTTTCTCCACACAGACTTGCAAACTGCAGCGTTAACTTTGCTGTGAAACAAACACGCTGTAAGAGCAAGAGAATTCTGAAGGCCAGAAGACCTCATTCACCCTCACTGCTTGGGGGATTATTTTTCTATTTTAATGATAAAAACATGGCAAAGCAATCTCATAGCTCAGCCTACACGTATGCAGGCTTTTGCTGTGTGTTTTACATAGTGACCTTTAATAAAAAGACAGTGTCATTTCAAAAACAGTTTTTGTTTGGTGTGACTTACAATATGTTGGAGCCATTGTAATCTTTCCTTTAGCAAAGTGCAATGCAAGTCATTCAGGAAGCAAAGAAGTCAACCTCTGAGGCACCTGTGAAGGGCAGGTGGCTGGGTTTCACTTAGCATTATTACTTCCCACCACAGCTTGCCAAATTACTGCCTTGTGCCACTTCACTGAAGAAATACTAGAGCCTGTGCTATTGAGAAAGTCAAAATTTATGTTCTGCTTAATTTTGCTGCCTTCTGTCCTTACAGAGCACTTAAACCATTTCTGCTTGTGTAGTTTATCAAATACAAGTCTGTTGTCTCAATTCTTAAATGTGGAGGGGTACTCCCCAACAAAGTCCCAGTTAAAGATACAGTAGGTAAAAGTATATCTCTGCAAGGCTGCAAAAAAGTTGCAAGATAACAGGCAAAACCAGACTGCCTTCTTGCAGGGCCATAACTTATCATTTATTGTCAGTATTTTCACAAGTGTTCTTGAAAATATATCATGAATTTATAAACAATGTGCAGGAAGTGCTGGGATCACTTGAACACATGCCTAGTTCTGCTGCTGAGCGCTGCAAGAGTCTGTCTGCTAGTGCCTTGTTCGTTCCTGGTGATCTGGCATGTCATCAGGCAGTGCTGATGCGTTACACAGAGATGCATGCTAAGTAAGTAGCATAGACATAATTTTGTTTTTCAGGAAAAAGAATGCTGATGTTCACTGTAAACCTGTAGAGCCATTAGAAGGAAGCTGTTTCAGTCTATACTGTAGACAGAAGATAGTCCAGACATACACAAAAACCAAAGAGGAAAAGCGACAACAACTCAGTACACAGCCACTACATGCTCTCCCCCTACGTCACTGAATGCCCTCGCCTAAGCAAACAAAACGAGGCCTCACATCGTGACTCCACCTTGGTTATGGCCTGCTAAGTGTCCTGCTTTTCCTAAACCTGAACAGGAGTAGTTTCACACCACTGAATGTAAGCGATGGGGTTGGGCTGAGCCCGGTCTGAATTTGCCTCCCCAGCTGTTCTGTGCTGCCAGCTCACTTTCTCTGAAATTCATGCTAACTCCTGCCTCAACACACTGATTTTTGCAAGGATAATTTTTTTTTTGTGAAGCCTTTGAAGCAATGAGGTAGGTATCCCAGAAAAGCCTACGAGGAAACTATTAATTCTGTCTTCGTAGGAAGCTTTCAGCAGTATTCGGTATATATACAGCTGGTGTATATGTGGAGTAAAGGAGAAGAGAAGAATACTGACTAGAATTCATGAAGACGAGCAGAATCCATGCTTTACAATAAATGAGGTAGCAGCCCTGTAGGTAAAGCACAGGATGTGAACACGCATACTGTCATAACATCTTACATTATGGGTATCACCACAGAGGAACAAAGGTTAAGTTTACCTAGCAATTAAAAAAAAAAAAGCTAGAACTTCCTCTCATGTAATAGATGGGTTTGGAACCTTAACGATAATGTATTTTACACCTACTTAGTCTTCTAAAATATTTGATCCTCTATGAATTGACCTTCTTATTTGTGGTAACTTTACAATTTCCCTTACCTTTTCTTAAGCAGAGTTATCAGTTTTAACTTGTTTAATAATAACAACTTTAACAAAGCAACCGTATTAAGAACTCAAGAGTTGAAGCACACCGTATGTTTAACAAGGAACACTGGACTATGGTCAGAAACTGTTAAACTGTAGCCTTGAAAGCTTTATGAGTTTGGGGTTGGGGAGGCATTTCTAGCACTAATTAAAAATTAATGTGGGAGAAACAAAGGCCAGCTCAGAGGTACTAAAATGTAAACAATATGGTAAGGTCAGCTTGAGAAGGCTGTAGAGGTAGTAACTACTGGGAGAAGGAAGACTGAGAATTAAGCCACAAGCAGTCATCTTTTCTGCAATGCTTATTAAGATTTTAAATATATCGTTCTTCTCTGCCCTGTCTGGGAACCTTGGCATGAAGATGCACTGAAGGGATGAAAAATTCAGGTTCCATAGGCAATGTTAATTTTGACACTGGAGTACCTGCCTCCGTGACCCAAACAGCATTCTTTTGGTATAGTTTTGATTTATAACAGGTAAATAATGTAGCTAGTCTTTTGCTTTAAAAGAGAAGTACCCTTTCAAAAAGCTAGCAAATGAAAGATCTGCTGTCTTTCATAATATGCAGGCTCTGTCATCACAGTCACAGCAATTGATACACCACAGGTTACAAGTGGTCCCTAAATTGGCAAGATAATGCAAGCTCTCTAGCACCTCTATATTTGGCTTACTATCTTCCTGTATCAACTATATTGCTGGTTTTTCTTCTTCAAAGAACTGTAAAATCCCAGTGTTCTCAGAATTCATACCTACGTTTTATCTAACAGTTCTTACCCTCTATTCTGGGAGTTTATAGTGGAAATGCTGGCAACATCTTTAATACAGCAGTGTGAAAGGCAACACTATAATTAAACAGTGTGAATGAGAGCACCATTGTTTTCACAAATAGCGTGATAGTGACTAGAATCTTAAATAATCAAAGACTGTAAAAGGAAGCTAGTTTCTGAAATACTCTTGAAGAGTTACAGCTTAGCTGAGCACAGACACTGCAGTGAAGGCCACCACTAAAATAATTCCTACTTCTTCAGGACGCAACCAGGACATCCTTCCTACAGCTGTATTAGGTAGTTCAACTCACGGCACAGACATCAGTAAAACCTGGCTTTGTAGGTAGGCAGGACTGAAACTCCATGGCCTCTGGGCAGACAAATACCACTAAATGAATTAATTTTAACTCTGCTGCCAGGATCCAGACACAAAAGTCCGAATTCCTACTTCCATGTCAGCTGGATGACAGTAAGACATGGCAGCTCGAGGCAAGATTATCAGCTGTTAACTGTAACTCTTTACCACTCCAATCACTAATTATTAACCATTCTCTCATCACAACTCTATAAAAATAGAGCCTGCTGCATTTCAACACTTTTAAGGCTACAGCGGTCTTCGTAATTCTGAGATGTGTACTTTCTCAATCTTTGCATTTTTATGCTGTGTTAAATGCCTCTCAGAAACAGCAGTATGAATCAATAACACTATTATTAGAGGGGGATTTCTATGAAATGGACTTTTTCACCATACTGTTCTTTAAAATCAGAAAAACGTATCCTTCAATGAAGTCCCTGAAGTTAACACAGTTATAATAACCCTCAAGTTCTTGCTGTAGTTTTGCAGCAAAACAAAAAATAGATCTTAGTTTGGGAATCTCACCATGCCCTTGTATTTTCAGAAGCAGTAAAAACTGCCTCATTTGCAAAGACGCGTATTTCTGTGCCAAATTAGCTTTCTGACTGCAAAATCTCTAGCAATCTCTGACTGTGGTTTGGAAGCCTACAGTCACTTCTCTAACATGTATCAGAAGTACCTTTGCGATTAAGCCTACTGATACAGCAATTAAGACAATAGTTGGGTAACGACACAATGCTGAGTAATTTCTTGCTATTATTAGCTATAGCTATTACTGACAAAGTCTCAGTGTTCTCATACAGAGACGACGCTCCAGACCCTTTCAGGAACGCACACCTACCCTTTTTCTACCAAACAACCGGGCGTGAAACGTTTGTGTAGGTGCAGACATCCTTACAGCTCCAAGCTATGCAAGGGCACAGCCTCGATGACTTACTGTATTGAGCCGCCAGGCTCCCTGAAAGAATGAGCTGCTGTCAGTCAGCTCAGCAGCAGCATTTCACCTCTTGCTTTCAAAAACCTGCACGTTTCAAACCGAGCAGGAGCAGGAGCCTGCTGCCCTAGTAAGGAATAAGCACCGAGATAGTCAGCCAGCCTCCTTCCCCAGGGCAGATAAGAGCCCCTGCTGAATTTGGGACCTCTGCAACGCCTCACATTTCCCCCTTCAAGCAGTGGATGCAAACTTTGTGTTTTGGGATTGACAAGGCTAAGGAAAAACATTGCCAGACAGGTCTTGGTGCTCCATTATAACCCGTATTCCTCTTCTCCTCCAGTCTGAAATGTAAATTAATTATTACTCTGAGGGCTCAGGAGGTAAAGTATTCCACTTTGAGATGATTTATTTAGCCCCTCTGATTCTTAGAGGTATGTATGTACCCTGGTGTCACAGCAGCTAATTTCTAGTTGCTCTGTTCCTTATGAAATCTTGAACTCTTAACCCAAAGAGTAAAGCTACCCATAAAACACAGGGGGAAAGTCCAAGGAATGAAGCCTATGAATCCACCTAGGTGTAGGGGTTAGGCACTCGAAGTACCTAACCTGAGCAAACATGGAACCTGGTTCTGCTCAGACAGGTGCTTTTTATCTGATTAAGAGATACTTTTTTTTTTTTTTCTTTCCTTTCTTCGCAGACATATATACAGAGAAACCACAGCACTCACAACTAGTCTAGTACTTAACACCTCGACATGATACGGAGAAACCTGAGTCAAACTCATTTTGTGCCTTCGGAGGAAGCGTTCAAACCCACACTACCATGCACCACTGACGTGCCCCGAGTCCTTGGCCAGTGCAAATTCTGGGGAAGTCTCCCCCAGGCTCTCCTACCGAGAAGAGGGGAGTTCTGGTCCTCACCCAAGAAACATCCACTGACATAAAAGAGAACAGATCCAGCCAAGAGAAACTGAGCAAGACAACCCTCAGACTAGCCTGGAGTCTACATTAGGGAGCTGGGAATAAATTTCTCACGTGACAGACATGTATTAGCTTCCACAGCGCACACACTCTTACATCGCTATTGTTTTTTGTGGGGACCCCATTGGGATTAGGGATTGGATCTGAGTAAACAGAGAGAAAACGCCTACTTTGAGAATTCAGGCGCTGGGACTAAACAAGGCTCCAAACAGCTCATCAGCTGTGGGGCAAAACACTGGTAAATCAGGAGCAGGAATAAATGCACCCAAAGGTGCTGGCAGCCGCTGAGGGGCTCAGCTGCAGCTACATATTTGTGGGACTAAGCACCTGCAAAGGCACATTTGCTCGTACTGTAGCGGGCCCTGGAAACATACCCCTTGAGGATCCGTGCCCTTCTTCCTGTTGTCAGCTTTTCTCAGCGAGTGTAATCCTGGCTCTTTCAGCCTATGGAAAGATCCACCTCAGCTATAAAGTATTCCCTTCAGGAACCATAAAAAATTAATTATTCAGCAGCATGAGCCTTAAAGAATTTATTTTTGTTTGGCAGAAAACATCAACAAGCAAATGACAGCGTAGTGCTCTGCCTTGCCAGCACAAGGGGAGGTTCACATTAGGGTTTAATGTCATGGCATCGAAACAAAAGCCCACTTAACTCAAAGTCTGTTTAGTATCAGTCAGATTGAAACCAAATTCAGCTTTTGTTCTGCAAACTGCCTAACCATACACTAAACTCTACATATGAAATGAGGCTTGCCATGCAAGATACAACCTTCCTGCCAAAGCCAACAGGAGATGTTGAGGAGGATCCAAATGAAGTTTTTGATACCATGCGTAATACATCTGTTTCTAATGTTCCTGCATGCCATTTGTCTGATCACATAATACAGTTCACCTACAACCAAATACTGTATACATCTCTCGCTGAAATGCCCATGGCCGTTCATGGGCACAGGAATGAGGCGTTCACGTTTTGGGTAAAGGAAACGGATCAGTTGTCCTTGCTGCGCTACAGTTCTGAACACGTAATGCTGGCTGCTTCATGAACTGATTAAAGCAGGCCCGTCACCACGGTCAAAATGAAATCCCTATGAGGAGGAAATGATACTGATTAAGTTGTTGCCCACAACACTCACAAAGATCCCCGCACTTGATCCATCTACACAAGCACGGCTGAGCTAACAAGGAAATGACGCCAGTCGGCTCATCTCTGTCGTCTCGTGCCAAGGGAGAGGAAAGACGCACGGCATAACCCGACTGACACCCGTCAGCTAGCACCTACTGTATCAGCAACCACTGCTGGCACACCCTGTCATGCAAGAGAAGCACATTTCAGGGCACGGGAGCGTTACACAAAGCAAACCGCAGTCTGCGGACATGCTCTTAACGCTGAGCGCAGGTGTGTGCATACCTGGGTGTGAAAGCATGTTTATTAGCCCGTCTGCTCAGGATGGACTTCAATCTCTTATTTTCCAGTTTTGCTTGTTGTGCTTGGTGGCTTTATGGATCATTAAAGAAAGTTGCTGATTTTTTTCAAATACTTAACTGCCTACCTGGTCTTCTTGAAAATTGCTGTTTTCCTCACCTCGGCACTTTTCTACCTGCACATATGTTCACTGTGTGGATGAATGACTTAATATACTAAGCAATGTAAAACCATCTTGTTTGGGTTTTTTTCTTCCTCATGTTATATAAGGCAAGCAGAGCATAATTCGATATTCGATATTCAGACCTGCATTATTTCACACAGTCCTCAGAAAGACAATTTAAAAATAAGCCTGACAAGAGCGTTAAGGTGCCAAGAAGCAGTACTCTCTTACTGTGCAGTGCTGTACCCAGGTAAAGCAAACTCCGCAAATGGCGAGATGCTGCTTCGCTCTGACGAAAACGCTGGAGGCAGCAGGCGGACTGAATAAGCATGAATTCCACAGAAGTCCCTTCGGGCTTGTGCTGTAAATGCCAATGCTGTAGCTACAGCAGCATATAAACACGGGACTTCAGCTCCAGTTAGACCACTCAGCACCAAATATATTCTGATCTTTTAAAATTATACGGAATAAGTTGAAAATACAGAGGTGACAGCTGAAAAGTGTTCCTATACTGAAGAATTTAGCAGAAAATTAGCATTTACACTCACAGAACTGAGAAATGCTGCACTAAGAGGCAGAGGGGGGAAAAGAGTAAATCTCACTTCTTATTAGTATTACCACTGCTCGAGATTTATTCTGATAAGATTTCAAAAACTGAAAGCGAAAAAGCAGTTTAATGAGAAAAATAAATAAGTGCCTTTGTTGAACAAGTCTCAAGTAACATCTCTCAAAGAAAGCACTATTGTGTAGACAACTACTTTTTTTTTTTTTTTTTTTTGGAAGAACGCTGACAATAGGACTTTCTTTAAGAAGCCCCATGTCATAAAGTGCTATATTAACACAAAGGTAATGTAAAAATAGCCTAATTAAAAATTAAATAAATCACAAGGACGGTGTGAAGGTGTGTTGCCTCTGGTTAGTTCAGCTTCCAATGGTTAACAGTGCTGTGTTTTGGAAATGTTTATAGGACACTGTAGTATTCTTACTAACTGTGAGTCTATCATCTGGTCACTTTAAGCACCCAAACACATCCATCCTAAAAAATAAATAACAGACAATGCGTATTTTGAAGAGGATTAGAAAACTGTATAAACGCAGGGGTTTGTTAACTGCCTTGAGGTTCAGATGTGAATATCTTGCAAATGATTTTATCACCCATCCCCTTTTCTTTCCACTAAAACACTACAACTTCCTTTGTTGGCACAGAACAAGTGAAACCTGATCTCTGAAGAATGAACTATTACTGCAGTACTAATAATACCCTCTCTGCCTCCCACTAAGATTTTCAGTGTTTTAATGAACAACAGAACAATATTTGAAAAATAATTCCATATGTACATTCTGTAAACAGACCTCAGGCTCTTATACAGATTTGACCTGAAGTGCACTGTACTGTACTGTCTCTACAAACATGAAATTTAAGTCGAGTACAAAGCAGCACATTTACATGCAGGCTCTGAAAGCAAGCGCTGTAGTTTCTTCATGCAGCAAAGTTACTTTTCTACCCGCTCAGGATGGAGTTGGACAGTTTGCTTTTTTGCTGCACAGTTTACCAGTTTTGCCTGGGAGGCCATCCATGCAGGCTACCGGGTTTTTCAGCCTCTGCTCACTGGGTTCTGCACCGTTTTACCCAAACGGTGATTAGAACTCACTCCGGCCCCAGCAGGCTCCCACTACTTGCTGCATAGAGGCACAGCTGCAGAAAGGACGGTGCAGGGCAGGCGCACCTTTGCCAATGGGCTAGCGCACAGACTGCTCTCTGGGAGGCAGGAGACGCATGCTGGAAATCCCTCGTGCCAGGGAGGGCACTAAAACAGGGTCTCTGGCTACCTGTGTGAAGGGGGTGAGGGATGCAGGTGACGATGGAGCATCCTGCTGCCTCTAGCCCCATTGGGAAAGAAAATGTGGAGCCATGTGCAGGGCTATGGGTACGCTGTGGGGGTTGCAGGCTCCCATACGGATATGGCCCTGCAGCTGCTCGGAGTCGCAGGTGTAAGACCTGGAGAAGGTGCACTTACCACTTTATTAGCCAGGATCAGGTTGTTCTCACCTCAACAGCTTGGGACTACGGGCACCCCTTCTGACATCTCAAGCTAGTCCCATGCACTAGACACCGACCGCAACCCCTCAGAGCTGCTCTAGGATGAGGCACCAATAACCCAGGTGTTTCAAGACTAAACTTTTAGTTTCTCAGGTCAATTATCACATCTCACACCAGATGCATATAAAAGACACCTCACACTGAAATGAGACAAGACAGTAGAAATAACCTAACAGTTCAATGAATTTTATACTTGAAAAGCTCAATTAAAGCTTCAAATACCAAAGATGGCTCCAAAGTACTAATATATCTTTTAAAGTCATCATTATTAGAATCACAGCTGTAAAAGATCACCAGATTAATTCAACACTTACAGCACATCACCATATTAAATGCATGACACAGGAATCCAGCACCTTTTATTGTGAAGCAACTTGGGGATGCTCAGTATGGCATACCTGCACTATGTCTAGCTTAGGATCAGCGCCTAATACCATTCCTCCTCTTGAAGAGCCTCTGACCCCACGAATTTTGACCTATATTGACATTAACAGGATCACTGGAGGAACACACTACCGTTTAACAAAAGGAGAAGGCAGCAGAACCCAGGCCCCAATGACATGTTTTCTTATTTCGTTTGGCAGCTGTCCTTAAATTTGTCTGCTAACAACTTTTCTCAGATGGTGCTTTAAAAATGAAGATTTTTTTTTTTTCTCGCTGTGAGTTAACACAATTAAAGACTACTGGATTACCTTAATGGAGAGATTTTTGCTTAACTTGTCTGCGCTCCCTGAGGAGTTATACTTACATCATGCATGGAGTCAAGAAGTTTAGTCAGTTGGTAGAACCTCTGCCAGCTTTGCCCAGAGTTACTTGGACATTTAGTTACCATCTTCTTTAGTTCTTTAATGTAATTTGCCCTCATTTCTTCAAATGCAGCTTGGCTTTTGAGACCATCCTTGGGAACTGTCATTAAAAAGACAGTCTTACATTAATATTAACTGTATTGCTTATCCTTTTGATGTGCATACTTAAAAGTTACACTTGTTAATGGATGAAAGAATTAAACCTTTAAGCAGAGTCCATAATTTTACAGACATTGGTATGGAATCAACATCATCACACAGATTTTCAAGTGATTCAAGCATCCTTTCCAGATTTGTGATTGCAGAAGGTTTAGCTGAGGCAGAGGACAAGATAACATCTCCGAAATACAACACATGCTGTCCTCACACCGAAACCGTTTTTAATATGACCCAACAACAAAAAAGAACAGATGGATCAAGACTATTTCTTTAGAAGTTGAATATATGCTTCATCATTTTTGAATGATTATCCGCACTTGGGCAAAGGAGGGGAAGGTACAGAATCACAGCTGTTATGTGTGGAAATGCAAGAGCAAGCTACATGTTTTTATATCCTCAAGTAACACCTAAATTTTTTTGAATGTTAGTAAGCATCTGCATGACACCTAGAACAAACAGAGCCATCAATCTGCATGAAACGGAAGACTCTCTTCCAAACAGGAATCCTGATTCAGTGTTTGACCATGACATACCATTGCAGCCTTTAATAAAAACATTTCTGATGTCCTAAGTCCTCATCTACCAAAGGGATCATTTCACAAATGGGCTAAAAATAAATAGGTTGGATACTTTCCACAGTAGCTGACTTCAAAAAAGGTAACTACACAAGCAAATATACTGTTTCTTTACAGACTGCAAATAGCTTTTCACTCAAATAGGTTCTGCACCAGACAGGAACTGTTTATCATATCAGGCCTCTAGGAAACCCTCAAAGAGGTTACCAAGAACATTATACAAAATATTCTGATGTGTTAATACCTGGATTGGTCGAATACGGCTTAACCATCAAATATACTCTGCACCTCTGAGTGCTAGTCCACAGAAGAAAAATAAAATTCTACACTGTACAGGAGTGAGTTTATTTTCTAAGAAAGCTGGAAAGCTAACTCAAAGTGACCTTCCAATTTAAACTTATTCTGACTTAACATCTTGACAGAAATTGTCTTGTTGATCCGTTCTCTTTGAAATCCTAAAAACTGCCTTCTATCTCATGTAATCACATAAAAAGCATGTAACCACCACCTAAATTCCTTAAGTGGCGAAGCGTTAAGAAAGAGCATGAGTATCTTCTCGCTAGAGCAATTTAGCAACGGAAAACAAGGAGGAGCTCTACCACTACAGCAAGGACTTAAAACCACCCAGTGCTACAGAGAGGCACAAGGAAGAATCTTCAGAAAAAGCCTACAGCGTAACAGCGCCAACCTGTCCACCAGTTGGTAAATATTGGAATTTGGAATTTCAAATTTAAATAGAAAAGAGCAATGGCAAATTTTTCAGTCAGTCAACTGATAGAAGAAATGGTCTGAAACAGATTTGCAAATATAGTCCAAGCCAAAAGAATATAGAGACACCAATCAAGATAATAAGTAAGGCCACTGGAACACACTATGGCCCTTACACAAAGTGCAAGGGCTTTACAGTTCCTTTAGTATTTACAGGTCTGTATTCCTGTATTCCTAAATGCTGCTTAAAACTGTGAGTTAGAGCCATTTTTTCTTTGTCTCCTACTACGTATTTTACTGCTCTGCCTGAAAATTATTATACCATCACCCCAGCCAGGTTATTAAGACAGAAAGAAAGAAAAAAAGACCACAAATAAAGAGAACTCAAGCAAAACACAAAATTCTGGAGGTTTGCCCAGTGTTTCTGATTTTACTTATTAAATGCAGCAACGCTTTTGGCAAGCTCCCAAAATCTGTGGTCTGTGGAAAGCAAGAAAACAATTGAGTTGTAATGTGTGGTTTCTTCCACATGTAAATGGAGTGAAACTTCCTTGATGTGGTCATCATGAAAGTTTCAGAATAACTTGTACCCTGCTCATCACGATTCAATAAAAAATTTAAATGAGAACGAACCTGATGTTTTCTATCATAATGTAGTATTATGGTGCAATTATTAGATATTGGGTTTACTGCTGTTAACATGGCATTTTCTGGGTATTATCATTGTCTTCATTTCCTTTTTGTTCTCCTTTCTTTCTCTCCTTTACTGTAGATATCCTGGATCTCCCAAAATCACTATTTTTAGTAGGTTTTCTAGTGACCGTGGCGTGCATTTCAAACGGAACCAGCCAGTTGAAGTTAGCTGGCCGGGCGGATCTCGCCTAATAGATTCTTATAATGACTAAAGCCATTAGTTAACGTTCTCAAGAGGGCAGAACAATAAATACCTATCTTAAAGAAATAATGTCACGTTTTTAGAATGCCTTTAGGTTCTTTTTCAAAAGATTCTTCCCGTATTGGGCCGAATAAAAAGTAGCAGAGCCACCTCTCCAATCTATGCACGTTCTCAAGATCATCTGGAGGGCTAAATCCCCCGGAGGACATTGACATTAATCGCTGCTAGCTGTTTCTGGGAAGACGAGGGGAGACCTCTTTCAAAGAAACCCATTTACCCAAAGCCTACCCTCGGGAGCACCCCAGGCCCCCAGGGCATGCAAGTGTCACCAACAGCCTCGCTGGCTCGGAGGAGGAGGAACTGAGGGTTAAACCCTCCCTGCCCTGAGAGGCCACTCAGATGGCTGGGACATAGGGGTGCTGCCCAGCCCATGCCAGCTCTCTCCTGCTGCCATACCACTGCTCCAGGTAAACTGGAACAGCTTCAACAGCAGGCAGGGAGGGAGGAGGGGAGCGAGACAGCCGAGCCCAGAAAACTTACAAACTGAAGAGGTTTCTGTTAATGGATCCAAATCCCCTCCAGCAGGGATGGGAACTGTAGCGTCACGTCCTCCTTCAAAGGCAGGCACTCTAACCACAGAGCCACGGGCTAGGTGGGACAGGGTGAGGTCAGAACGAAAGACACGACAGATAGGGAGAAGGCGCCTGTCCCATCGCTTCACCTGCAACAGTTGTTACTCAGCCTTGCTGGATGCTACAAAGCCTTTCGCAGGCACCTAACCCTGCCTGAAACCACTGCTGGCGATTTCAGCAGTGGACATCTACGTCAGTTGCTGCATCAGCCAGCTCTGGAGTCCTTTTGTGGCTTCAACAAGGAGCGCCCTCCAGCACTGCACTCACCAACAAGACTAACATTTGTTGCTTGCAATTCATGTCTTCTGTCAGCTCGCTGGGGCAGAGGATGGGGTAATAACCTGGTCAGGAGAAGACAGCAAAATCCTGAAGGGTGTGCTCAGCTCTGCTCAGCACCAAACTAGGAGATGCTCTGTTTGGCACGAGCCACAGCAGCCCCTGACCCAGGTTATGGCAGCCTCAGGCTTGCTTCCAGCTGCTGATAGCTTGCAGGTGAAAGCAAGAATAACTGCAGTTGGCCCCTTCACTCTCCTGCTCCTCCTCTCCTCTCCCTGCTCAGCATCACATAGGGCCTAATTGGGCTGGGAGAATTCTTGTCTGATGAACTCACTGCAGTGACATCATAAATTCCCAGCAATCAAGTGTTATCTTGTGATGATGTCACTGAGTGAATCCCACAAGAAAGAGAGTGATTATACAAAAGAAAGTTTGTTTACAGGTAATGGGCTTTTTCATTAAGCCTGGCGGAAAAGTCACATACAAAATGTCTGTGTAATTATACAATTATAATGGGGCTGGAGTTTTGGAATATTTGTAGTAAGAGAAGATCAAGACAGCTGCTAATAACTCCACACTGTTGTGATGAACACCATGATGCAATTTTGTATCCTAAAAGCTCTCAAAGCATGCCACTTAAGAGAAAAACAGAGCATGCACTATCATTTATTAAACTTCCTGAGCACTGTAAAAGGGCTTACCATCCTCATTTTACTTGGCAATTGGAAAAATACACATCTTGCAGTACAGGGAATGTACATCTTTTGATCTGGAAGGTGCAATTAAGTCACCCAAACTGGTGGCTGAGTGTTGAGTCAGGATTTCTCCCAAATCCCCACCGTGCAAGATAACACAGCTGTTGCCACCCTGCTTCATGGATGCATTTGCTTGGTATGCATGGCTGACTTTAGCAGTTCATGTACAGAGAGTAGGGCGAAAGCCCCTTGCCTGGTCCCTCCTGTCCTCCCAATGCATACGACACATTCAAACTAGAAAGACAGTTCCTGTGCTAATGGAGAGAAATCTGCAGATAAATCCTAAAACATAAAAACAGGCTTTTCCTGTGGCCCTGCTGGAGACAGTTTGGCTCTTTTGTTATACTAGTTAAAATCACTGCACCTCTTCATGAGTTGAAATAATTTCAAGCATTCTCAGGTAACTATGAATCTAACCTTACCTGTGCTTAACAGCAGCAAAACTTTCATTATAGTGTATTCCTCAAAGCTAAGCTGCAAGCGAACAAACTGCAGACTGATCTGGTGCATCCCCTGGCACAGTTCAAACATAGCAGACTGGCGCATCCGTTCCCTGCAAAGGGAAAACAAACAAACAAACAAACAAACAAACAGAGGATTAATATGTGAGAACAGAACGTGTATGTGGCAGCCCAAGCATTGGGAAAGAGAGGTTTGACCTGGAAACCAAGCCCTCATCACAGAGGTCCGTAAGACAAACTGCAGCCTCGAAATTCCTATCAGGTAACAAGCTGGGGACTACAGAGATGAAGCTGGAGCCCATCCAAGCCCATATAGCTGCCTTGCCCCTGTGCTCCTGGACTGGTAGAAAAAAAACACACTGCAAACCAGCTTTGAGGGACTCTGGGCACGACCTTTTTAAATACTTAAGTCATCCAGAAGTGGTTGCCGATTTCACTTACCAACCAGGCACGCTACAGATAACATTATTGTCCAAGCCCACCCACCCCGCAAAGGAGCGGAAATAAAAAGTAGTATCATTTGAGATTTATACACCCAAGATGCTACTGAAGTAGCAGAAACATTTAGAAGTGTTTGGATTGACACTGTTTGTTCAGCTCTGCCCTGGCCGATGGAAATGAGCCTGCTAAAGACATCAGAACTGGTGCCATAGGGGAAGCTACATTCATTATGTACGTGTTTTAAATGATATATCCCAGATCAGTCAACGTACAGGAGAAAACCGGGTGAATGTTTCTGGTGCAAAGACGGACTGAAGAGGATGGTCAAGGAGCACTGACAGGTGCACACACAAAGCTGGGACCATTCAGGGCAGCGGACCCAACCCACAGCTCAAGCACAAGCCTCCAGCACTGCCTGCAGCCACAGAAAATGGGAAGATTTGGGCTCACGGCACGGCAAAGGACCCTGCTGCCCATGACGTGCTAGTCAGCGAGCCAGCAAAGGCCTGGTATCAGGGCTGTGCCCCATGGCAGTAGAAATCTTGACTCTTATCATCCCAAATATGCTGCAGTCCTGTAAAAATACAGCTGACAGCTCTGGAAAATGAGGAAGTGGTTTAATAAAATAAAACAAAATGCACAACTTCATGTTAGTGGCTTTACATCATTGAAAAGTTTGGATTTTAATGCTGTGGATGGGCTATAAGAGACTATCGGAATGACCATGCCAACACTTATGCATGCTTCCCAAGTTAGCCTCCATTTCAAAGGCTCTTATTATTTTTCCTGAAAATACAGCAGGTCTAGCTCCAAGGATGAACATGAACAAACAACAAAAACGAAGAGAAATTATTTTCCAGTAACTGAGGTTCATGTCAATATACTATACCAGACTTCCTACGGGGAATTACTAGTGAAATTGCTGCAATGGTCTCATATTAAAACACGAAAACGTATTTTTAAATTGTGTATGATCTTCCAAAATAATCATTTGTGATAGTCTGGAATAAAAGAGAATGAATGAATATGAAAATCTTATTCATTAATACAGGCTTTTGTGTGATGCATAATGAAATAATAAGGTTATATGATTTGTATTCACAGTTTACATTTTTTTCTTTAAATATGTTATGATACATTTCAGATCTTAACTCTCTTTTCTTAAGTAACCTCAGGCTAACCTATCCTGCATTAGTTTCAGACTGAATTAATTAGGATTTTGCTGTATTTCTAAAGATGCTATACCAAACCACAAAAGTTAAAGCAAAGAGTCACTGAGAATCGCCTGTCTCATTATGAAAGTATGATATATATGTGAGTATTTAGACGAGGCGTTATAATTGTTCAGTGACCACCACCTTTTTTTTTTTAATTGCTCAACAACAACTGTCTATATTTCTTCAAACATTTTTAACATAATTGAGGAATTGGATGAAGTTCAGCTAATTATTTTAACCAAGCAACTGACTTTTCAAATATACAAATTGGCTGGTGAAAGAGAAAAATCATACTGTGTGCAAAAAGACTTACGTAATCTTCCTGGTGTTTTATTTCACTATTGCCAGAGCAGATTTTATTTTCCTCTTTAATACTAATAAAACGGACTCCCCATTGTTAGACGGATCCTACACTTTTCCCCAGCTCCACCCTCTTCTTGAGGCTAAGAACTTTCCAGCTTTTTCTTCCATAGTAGTAGTAATGCCATGTTTGTTTATCTTTATTATGCATCTTGGACTACAAGGAAGAAAAAGAATAGAAGAAAATAGTCCTCAAACACTTTGAATGTTAACTAAAATACCACTCGGCCTTCTTTTTAGAAGAACAAAATCCACTGCTGGTTTTACTAAGCACTGAAGACACAAACACAAAAGTCACTGCTGCAGAGGACTTCCAAACTCAACTTGCACACTTTACTCTGATCAAGCGCTCATTAACGCGCACAAAGTGGCCCTTTCTAACGTGAATCAAACTGCCATATGAACGAGGTCCACAGAGTAAAGCAAGGATTTGTACACCTACCCATGCTGTTTGATTTACGTGGACGGGCAGACTGAAAGCTGCTGTGCTACTGCTGCCTCCGCGCGAGCCAGAGTGTGCTGGGCTAGTCTGAGTGGCCGGGAAGCCCTGCGAAGCATTAGGCGCCCCGGGCTAGCAGGCATCTCGGCACTACGCTGCCGCCAGGACTGTGCCTGGGTTCAGGCCTGAGCTCCCAGACCGAGGGTCTG
Source organism: Struthio camelus (assembly GCF_040807025.1). Classification (NCBI taxonomy): domain Eukaryota; kingdom Metazoa; phylum Chordata; class Aves; order Struthioniformes; family Struthionidae; genus Struthio; species Struthio camelus. Next base: position 35,870,152 of record NC_090945.1, read on the forward strand.
CCCGCGCCATAGGGGAGGATCTGCAAACAAACCCTGGCTCCCTGCAACGGGCTCCTTCCCATGTTGGAGCCCTTTCGCCAGCGATGGGGGGACAACTTGAACCATCAGCAGCCAGCATTCAAGTGCAAGTGCCCCCAAAGCAGCTTGAGATCTTCCTGCCTGACAGGTTGTTTTTGCCCCCAGGCTACACTGCTGCTGGCACATTTGAGCTGAGCTGAAGGTTACCCCCTGGGCAAAAGACCCTGAAAGACCCCAGAAAGCGTTCTCCATCCTGCTGCTTCTGCTCCCCTCCCTTTGCTTGAAATTACCAAAACCAAATCCAGGATAGAGGTATTGGTGGCTCCCACAAGACTCAAAGGAATAGATACTGAAGCTGAGGGGCAAATGTTGAAGGGACGTTTTCATTTTCAAAATATACCTTAATTTATACTATATTTCAGAAGCCTACAGACGAGCAGAATTTAAAATAAGAATAGCATGTTACATCTGTTATTACTTTTACAGGGCATCAAAGACAATTCCTCCAACCTTAGACTATAAACCAACTACTACCATCATTGCATGAAGAGAGAAAGTCAATCCAGCTTCATTTGCAGATGTCACACAGTCAGGTAAACAACATACCTTTAGCTGTTGTGCGCAGATTGCAAGCTGGAATCTAGGCAGGATCCTTCCCAACTTTAGTTTGACTTGCATAGACATGAGAAGTGCCAGACTTTTCATCTGATACCACAAGCCACATAGCAAACAAATGAAACAGTTTGAGGCTTTGTCTCAGGGTTTCTTATGCTTTCACTGAACAGCACGGCAAATTGTGACAGTTAACCTAAAAGTATCCTGACTTAAAACACTGTTTTTTTACGTTGCATTATTTGTGACGTTTTATGTTTCACCTCTCATGTTTTCCTTTGTATTTCTTTTGCTTTTATGAATGATGACCACCTAAACAGAAGACTTTTACTAAAAGTTTTGTTTGTTTGTTTAAGTATTTAATCTTGTACCTACCTACAAATATTGCTCTCTCTCGTTTACTCTCAGGGAAGACCTGATGACACTGTTTGTAGGCAACATAAAATTACATACAGAATTAGTTACTAAAGCAGTTTATTTAACATACCTCAAAGATGTAATTTCAAAATCAGCTTCCCTCCTGAAAATCAGTTCAGTCAATTTATTCCTTATTTACAAATTATTACTTACTACAAGTTATGTCAGTTAATTTATAACTCTATTTAATGCAAAATAAGCATTTTGTGAGCACTTACGTATTCAACAGCTCATTTGATTTTAATCCACACAGTGTAAAATAAGAGGCTATGGAGCTTTGGGAAAATGTAGATGCCAACATCCCAGATAGCCCAACACTATGAGAGTAACAACAAAGTAAAACAATAAAATGGCTCACATACTAAGAGAAATGGGATGGTATTTTTTTCGTACAAATTAGGGCACGTAGACATAACACGAACAAAGTTACTTCCTGACTTCTGAATGCCTCATCTAAGAATAAATACCACCAAGTCCTTAGAAACACCACTACTGCTGTGGGGAAAAAGTAAAACAGAATGCTACGTTACCCCAGTTTTTTGTTAAGAAAAAAATAACCTGGATCTACTTCCGATGCAGCATATTTACTTGGCAACATGGAAAACTAAGAACGTGAGGACCTGGAATATAAAGGCAGGTATCTATATGGAGGCTTTTAAAAACGTTAAGTAAGAAAAGGCGTGGAGCCAAAGTACTGAACCCACTGTGTGCATACTCCTTCAGAAGTGGTGTCATTAGCTCAGTTTAGCTTAACCCTCCTTCATAATAATATGCTTTAAACTTTACACCTTAAGTTAATCCATCTTAAGTTCCTTGAGTGTCTCCTCACAGGCTTAATTTAATGCTCGGATCACATTCTGTGTGACCTCTCCTGTAGCTTCAGTATTGTGGGCAGTGAGAACAGCCACAAACAAAAACAACTAATTCCTCTCATCTCTATCAGTTTGTCCAGTTTCCATCTGCTCATGCAGAGTTTCTTTGGCCACAGATACCATATATTAACTGGTCACTCAGTTGCTCATAATGCTTCCGCTAGAACTTGAACAACAGCTTCTTTTCCTTCCTTGTCACCAGGGGAAAGAGAAAGCAGGGTACGTCTCCTGAGAAGGCCTTTCAAAGAACTGCAGATACCTTGGTAGGAAGAGAGCTTTTTGCTGCTTGTTGTTGAGTTTCCCTCAATGAGCTGTAGCAAAAATACTGCTAATTGAGAGAATCTCAACTACTTTCCCAATGCTGAGGTTTTTTTTTCCTCTTAAAGAGTTTGTTTTCTCTTTCTCTCAACTTCCTCTGGGATCTCTCTCTAACCCCATGCAATCGGTATATCCCCTCTGTTCCCCCATCTCCACTGCCTGTGTTCCCTCATTGATTCCAGACGTTCTACTCGACTTCCACAGGCAAGCTGCAAGGGGGCCCACGTCTCCGGTACTGGCCTCACACTTAAGCCCCTTTTATTCTCAGCACCTACCCACAGACATCTGAATATCTGAATGAGAATGAGCCTAAACAAACCGAGTTCCTTACGTTCCCCTGCTGCGAAAGTAGCTGCCCTGCTACTCAGGGACAAGCGACAAGCTTGGAAGTGAGCTGGTCCAGGAGCCGGTGGCGGCAGCCAGCCAGGCAAGTGGCTCAAGCGCCAGACGGAGATGTCACTAAGGCCCCCATCACACAGGAGATGAAGGACTTGAGTGAACACACCACCATTGATACAGCTGTTGGGGGACGAGGGCTTTAAGGAAATGGTTTACACAAGGCATCCTAAATACTAAACCAGCTGTGGTTATCATTAATATACTTATGTGGCCTTTATAGAAATCCAACAACCACACCAGACATTGTGAAACTACAGAAATGCTGTACAGATCAAACTTGTTATGAACAAGTAATCTGCAATTTATTAAGTCATCATGAAGTTTAATATTGTAAACCTTGCTGTTGAGGTTGTAAACTGTAACTCAACTGACTAACCAAAAAGATAAATCTGTGCAAGAAATCCATGCACCAAAGAAACTTCACCTATCAAAGACTAAACTCATCCCCAAACCAAACTTGACACTATGTTTTATTTGCTTTCTCACAGATACTATTCAAAGCCACAGCATAACACATCTTCTTAGGTCAGAAAGAGAAGGGGAGAAAGGGAAAGTTTTGGTGGATGTTTTGAAGATTCATCAGTACTCAAGTGGCGTGCTGATGACCACAAGAAATACTAGATAGAAGAAGACCCCTTCGACAGCACCTCAAAGAAATAGTACAGTTGGGTTAGTTACTCGGCCTCTAAAGCTCAGAAAAGACTTAGAAAAAGTCCAAGTAACATTTGTAGCGTATTCTGACTTTATATTTCCTGATTTTACATTTTTATGTAAGAATCGTTTCCAATTTTATAATCAACAACTTAAGCCTTTCCTTTGCTAGACTAAAACCTGCATCCCTTTCAAGCTTGTCCGTCAGTTAAAATGGAAACGCAAAAAACCCATTTCACTGTTTCTTTGGAGGAAAAAACAAAAACCCAGAAAACAACAACAAGCAACCTGCCAAAGGCCTGAAGGTCAAAACAAGTTTGGAAACCTCAGAAAGCAAGGTATGTTTTCTGCCATGCCAGAAGATGTCAGTTTGAAGTTAGGAGAGACAAGTGAATCATCACAAGGTGCCTTTCCAGCAAGGGGCAAGCAGCAAATAAAGGAGGAAAAGACCAGAGGCATAGTATCACAGAGTCCCTCGTACAGCAGGTCACACCACCTAATTACAAACCCCTTTGCCTGAATTATCTCAACTGTCTTAAGAGAGGTTCACCTGCTGAGGAAAGCTTTGAGCTTCTTGAGGAAAGAAAAGAATATACATATTATCATAGCAATAATTTACTCTCTCTTAACAGAGCGTTCTACTTCAACAGCTCCATCACAAGGAACAATGCAAACAAAATGACACTATCTAGTACAAGACTGAACCTATTCTTCGATGCAAAGGGGCAATCACTGCAGCGCTGTGTGCGCAAGGACACCGGGTAACGCACTGTGTATCGTTCTGCTCAATGGACTGTACCCAGACACCTGTTTCCCATCTTGAAACCATTATGAATGCAACCAAAGTCAGCAGTGCTGGAACAGCATCATTAAGTTATTGCACTGATCAAAATCCAAGCCAAAATACATGCAAAATTCAGGCTTCAATCACGACTTTTTATTCAGTGTTTATTTCTTATTCAGCACTTTCTAGTCTTTGCTCGCTACTGAAACTCTGCAAGCCACAGCAGAACAAGAAAAAACATACTGCCTTCAACGTATTGCCTTCTAACTCTTAAAGCTTTAGAACCATCTCCTTCCAGGAGGGAAAGGATATTTGTTATCTTGCATCAATGGCAGATGCAGGCACCTCATCCTGCTGAAATTAATGGGAGTTTTGTTATACATTTCAAGCGGAGAGAAATTTGGGTCATGTCTACGTCCATTTTTACTTAACTTGTCAGTGAGCCAATGGAAATACAATACCCCATCCACAGCACCAAAAACGACCTCCTCCTACTGAGGAGACAGCAGATGTTCTCCCTAAACACTAATTGATAGAGAAGTCAACTATTATTTTGCAGTCAGTTAAACTGGCCATGAATAAATGCAGGCTGGGAACTGGGTGGTTTATCCAGATAAGAGTTAGCGTAGAGGAAGCATAAAGGTGACTGCCTCAAAATACCAAAATGCCTTAAACAAACTACAGTGATTCTTGACCAGGTTAAAATGTTACAGCCTCTCTGACTGCCCTATTGCGCTGCTAGAAACCAACGTCCTTGTACAAGACATAGAAGAAAAGGGGGTGGGGGGGGGAGAGAGAAAATAAAAGAAAAATAAGGAAAAAAGTGAAAAGGAGAAAAGAAAAGAAAAAAAAGAAGAAAAAAGAGAAAAAAAGAAAAAAGTGCCATTGCCACAGCCTCCCAGTTAGAGTTTGGATTTTTAGCACATACCTACCTTCCCAGGCTGAACTGCCTCACGCAACTAATTCCTTTTTACTGAGGCAAGCCATGTGCCAGCAGTAACTTCTTAAAGCAGAGCTCCAAGATCTGCCACCAAAGTCATCTCAGCCTGTCTGGCTTTAGTCACTATTGACAGGCAGCATTTCTTCCACCTGCCTAGAGGTGGGGAAAAAAAATCATGGGCCAACCCTGATATTTTAAGTCAACACAGCAAGGCCAACAAGGCCTTGGGGCTACCTTTGACTTTAAAAACACGGGGATTTTATGGCGAGGTCTTCCTCCAATAGCAGAGGATTGACTTAAGGGTCTAGGAGACCCTTTCTATTCCTGGGTTTCTGCAGGAATTTCACATATAACAGGAGGAAAGTTGTTTCCTACAAAGAAGCAAAACATACATAAAACACAGATCTATTGCTCAAAAAGATGATGAAAAAGAAGTACTTCAGTAATCATCTCCCCTCATTGACCCTGTCACAAGAATGCATAAACTCAGCAATACCAAAGTAAAACATTTAACTCTACAAGCTTCTCTCCCAACAACCAGCACATTGCAGATGCTGCTCAAGGCGTAGCTGGGTGGCACTCTGACACCACAGCAAAGACGTTGACAAAAGAAGCTGCCTAACGCAGTGCAAAACAGGAATTAGTCTACAGTGGACCAATGCTGATCACCGATTGACAAGGAAGGTCATTTTATGCTAAAAGAGAACTACATAAATAGCTGGCATTTTGTGGGCATCAGCCTCCCAGGCATACAAACTTGTCAATTTTTATACTGAATTAAATGAGCCAATTCTGAAAATTAAAGCTTTCTCCTGAGAAAGTCCCCGTGATGGTCCTAGAGAATATTAACCCCAGGTAACTAATATTAAGAAACTTAAGAGCTTAGAACTTAAAGTTTCAGGTAAGTATTCTCCTATTATATGCCTATCAACAAAGGAGTTGGCAAGAGCTAATGGATAATTACTGCAATACAAGGATTTCAGCTCACAATCAGTAACAGAAAACTTGTGTTAAAATCCAACTTGATAATCACTCAGTTATGCAACCCTAAAATGTCAAGCACATAAATAGCTAATAAAATGAAGTATCTGCTGGAATTAACATTTATGTAGTTAATAGAATGCTCATACCAAATATTCTCTTTTGGTGTGCATTTCAAAATAGACAAATCACAGTTTAAATGAGAAAATACATAAGGATGGCTTTACCAACATGCATTTTCAACACCATATTCAGTAGTAAGTGATCATAATGCACACTTTGCTCAAGCTGTTGTATAAACCCTGGCATTCCTGGAACTCCAACCAAGGCATGCCTGCTTCTAACATCAGTTTACAGAAACTACCTCCTGATTTTTCTTTTAATCTAGAAGATTAATATTTAACTGTATAGGGGAAATAATGAAGGGAAGCACTACAAATACGAAGAGCATTTAGAAATGCCTCCGAACAGCTCACTGACTTGCAGAAAGATTAAAGCAGCATCATGTTCAAAAAGAGACTTGAAAGGGACAAACCTCTTCTCTGTCCTAACCCTTCCTACCAAGGATCTAGAGGGAACTGAAAAGATACACTCCCAAAAGTCCTGTGGATGTCCTGAAGTCATGTTGAGACAAGAAGAAAAGAGAGCATAATTATGCTGAATTAAATGTAAAATCACGGGGCAAGTTTTCATGCTAAAGTCATAAAAACTTTTCAAACACATGACAATCTGGAAACCTGCCAGAGCATCTGTAGGGCCAAGAGATGATCAAGATGAAAAAGAAGTGTTTGAGAAAGATCAGCCCATAGCAGAAAAGTTAAAAATCTTTGTACCAGAGCTCTCTATAAAGGAGTCTAGGAAGGCTCTGCACCATCTAGTGACTGTGGGAACAAGTTTCAGATTGAAGTGTCAGTAAAAGAGGGTTTTGAAAAAAGTACAGTGAAGTGAACAGTAATAAATTACCAAGACCAGATGGCATCCATCCAAGAGTTCCAAAGTAACTTAAATATGGCATTGCTGAACTACCAACTGTGCTGCGTAGCTTATTGCTTAAATTGCCTTTATAAAGGAGTGGAAGGTGACAAATGTGACCGATTTCTTAAAATGGGTCTGGGAGTGGGGAGGGAGCACTCAAGAGACCAGAGACTAGTAAGTCTCATTTCTATATCTAGCAAAATGATTGAAAGGAGAATTAACAGATAAATAAACATGCCATAATGGAAGAAAATTCAATGCAGTTTTCGTAACAGGAGGTCATGTCTCACTAATCTATGAGAGCCCTCTGGTAATAAGCACAAGGGTGATCTAGTTGGTACAGGCAGTGTCTACACTACGGAAATGCTTCACACATGCCGGGTCTAGCTGCATCCCACTTCCATATGGGGTGAGACCTAACCAAACACCTCTCCTCCTCCTCTCCTCTGCCCTGGTTTCCACGCAAAGGAAACTGGGGCATGTAGCCTGGATATGGGCTGCAATACAGTCTGTCGGCATGCTAGCATAGATAATTACTGGTCTAGGACCTCGTGCACACTGTGCTTTGCATCAGGAGGTAAGTGGAGATGCAGTCAAGGTAAAGTTGGATTTTCCAAAGCAGCTATTAAAAAGATCTCCTGAAAGCTCTTAAAGAGAGCTTATAAACAGATAAGGGGGAGGGCTCTCATGGATTACTAACAGATTAAAAACAGGAGACAAAAGGTAATAACAAATGGACGTTTTTCACAAGTAATGGAGGTTACCAGGGTAGTCTCACAGAGCTCTTCACAGGGGCCTGTGTTGAAAACTCATACTCAAACATCATCTGAAAAAAATCAGAACTGTCAAAGTGACGGAGTTTGCAGATGATTCAAGACGAGGAAATAGAGAGCTGCCTGTGAAGAATTGCAGAAGAATCTTGCAAAACTGTGTGACTGGCTGACAAAATGGAAAAGGAAAATCACTAATTGCAAGACAATGCACACAGTAAAATCATCTTTTACTATACATACCAAATAATTGGTTCTAAATTAGCTAACATCACACAATAGCAAGACCTAAGTGTCATTTGGAACCTCGGGGGGGTGGGGGGGGAGGCATTTCTTTTTTGAAAATGCTTGCTCAGTATTTACTAATGATCAAAATAATAAAGGATATTAGAAGAAGCGAGAGCAAGACAGAATTTTGTAATTTTGTAAAAGTAATTTTGCTACTGTACAAATCTACTGTGAACCTACATTCTGAGTATGGTGTGTCATTCTGGTCCATTCTCAAAATGAATATAATAGGCTAGCAAAAGTACAGAGAAAGGAGATGAGGATGACTAAGGGTACCAAACAATTGATATACAAGGGGAAATTATAAATTGACTAGTTGATTCTTCAGCTCATAAAAGAAAAGACAGGACATGACAGAGATCTCCAAATGATAAATGGCATGCACAGGATGAAAAGGAAAGTATTCACTATTTCTGCAAACACAAGAATGAAGTGGTACTTAATTAAATTATCAGGTACCTGCTTTAGAAAAATCTCCAACAAACAAATACACATAATTAAATTGCAGAAGTGACTGCCAAAGAGCATTTTAGATATCGAAATTACAAACGTATACAAAAAGGTATTAGGCAAATTCACAGAAGACAGATACAGAGGGGTTATTAAGCACAACTGTCTGAACGTGATCTCCCGCTCAGAAAGTACCTAAATCTCCGACTGCTGGAACAGACAAATGAAGACGTATCATTTTACCCTTGTCCTGATCTTGCACTCTTTCTGCAGCTGGCCGTTGTAAAAGATGAGAAACTGTGCTAGATGGACCTTTCTTCTGGCAGTTGCTTTTACACTCTTACAGATCTCATTAAAACCGCTTTATCTCCCATTTTCCTTTACAGTTTCACAGTTTTAACTAAAACCAGTAGCTTCTCATCCACTGAGTTCTAAATATTCCAGAAAATTTTTAACTGATTAGATAATGGCATTTGAACGCTAATCCTTTGCAAACTTACACAATGAAGCTGAATCTACTGCTTTAACAGCAACCACTAACCTGTTTACAAAAAATAAAATAAAATAAAATAAAACTTGAAATACCACCTGATGCACGTTACAACTATCAGTAACAGACATTACAGTAGTTCTTCAAATTTCCTGTTGCGTATTTCTCTGAAGTGCACAAATTTGGGATGCGTACAGAACCAAATCCTTTGATTCGTATCTCTGCATGGGAACTGAGCTGCTCTTTACAAGAAAGTAAACAACAATTAATGTAGATGTAAATACTGCAATAAAGATATCTAATTCTTACTGTACTGACGGTCTGGATTGCACGAACGTAGTCTCCCTCCTCAAAATAATACATGCAAGCAAACAACAGACGCAGGGAAGAACATCAAGGAGAGCTTGTTGACTTCTTAACAAGATCAATGATCACACACACTTTATTAGCAAAGACCGAACACTGACAACTCATATCACCAATCCCTGGAGCACTTTGAATGAAAAATGAGGGATTTAGAGACTGCTAGATTAAAAAGATTACAAAAATCTTCCTAAATTTAGATACTACAGGATTAATAGACTGCAAAATAGACCAAAATCAGTACCACAAGGGTTAAGAGCCATCATCCTGCGAAATGGAAACGAAGCAGCAATCTTTTAAACCATAAAAGAATTTACTTATTGGCTTTATCACCATGCACAGCTGATTTGAGGAATCGTGTCTTCCCCTTCCCCCACCCCGAGGTATATAAGGTTAAAAAAAAAAATCTAGTGTCCTTAAATATTCAGTCTATTTTATTACATTTATCTTCCTGCTGTTACTATAGAAATCAGAACACCAGAAAGAATTACAGGCTTCAGCATCTAAAGGTCACAGAGAGGTAGCTGTATTCTTACAGCATGTTACGCAACGCTAAATCCTAAACACTAAGTCTCAGGTTCCACAAGTATATTATGAGAGGATATTAGGAACATAATGAAAAGACAATGAACATGCTGTTTACTAATAAAATATGCAAAATTAATAAATGCAGATTTTAAATAAAATCTTAGCTATTCAGCCATACAAGATCTCAAATCTTAATTTAATTTTGCAACCTTTCTCAACATTACAAAATTCTCTGCCCATTCACATCCCTTGACAACGTTAGCAGAATCTGCATAGAAATCCCCATGTACTAAAACTGTTTTTCTGCCCCTCTCTACTTCATTTGTTCAACATCAACTTTCTCATTTAAAAAACATCTTCTCTGTTTTTTCCTCTATTGCTCATATCAACCTCTCCTCTGCTATTGAATTTTAACACTTCACAGCTGGGGGAATTACCAAAGGCTTAGCACGCAAGACCATTGCAATACCATATTTTTATTTTTGAAAGTTTATTACTGAAAGTTAAATTTTGCATGTTAAAGAAAGGGTTTATATTAACTTGTAATAAGCTATGCTAGTTTGTTAAACTGGCTTACAAAAATGGTATTAGTGGGTTACTTAAAAATATGCGGAGTAGATGTTTCATTTTATATCGAAAAAAGCCTTCCAACACTGTGCTACAAATCAGGAAAGGGGCCAGCAGTGTCACAGTTGCCCCAAGTGGCAATAATAAAAGGGATAACAGCCACTTCTTAGTTCAAAATCCATAGCCTGCAGTTTTTTTCCTTATCAATTAAAAGCACCAATCGATATGCCAGACAGTATATTCTGTTCTTACAGTTTTGTACATAGTATTCAGTGAACTGCAGTCTCTATTGAGCCCTTTTTAATTGCAAGGAACTGAGCTGCACATGATATAATACAATAATTCCAGGGATGGGAAGAAGGTTATACGACCTAAATGCTAGTGAAAACTGTCCCCAGCTTTTAGATGCAGTTTCTCAAGTTCACTTCAATAATTTTGGGTACCTCTTACAAAAACTAGTGCTATTCTTACTCAGACAAACCCTCAAGTCCTTGGCTTAGGTTAAAAATATCTGTAAAGATCTTCTGACAGTAAAAACAAAGTAAAACAACTAGAAAGCTCAGAACCTGCACACATAGCTTTTATGTACCTATGATCTACTCTTTACGCTATAGATGACAAACCAAAAAGAACCAAAGGAGTAAGAAAACACACATATTCGTCATTGAGTGCATTTGTAAAACACTGCTGAAATATCGATGCTGTACTTTTCTATAATGTACTGAAATTTCTCAATACGGCATCTCAGTTTTACTGAATTCTTTCAGTATCCTGCACCATTGCCATTTTGCAGATAGATAAGGCTGGAATGGCAAACACAATACTTTGGGCAAATCTCCTAAAAGTATTAGGAGATTTTGGAATTTAAGTCTCTTCAAGAAAAGTCTTTCAAGAATTCAGAAGTCTACAAGGAGACAGTCTAAAAAAACCTAAAATCAGACAAAAAATAAAGAATTGCATGTGAACTTTAGTGTCACGTGGCAGGGTCTTGTTTCTTTACACCAGAAACTAACAAGCTTCAGCACAGTGTGCCAAACAGGCCTGGGGGTCTGATTTTTGATTTTCGGTAGCAATGCCATCAGCAAGGTTTTTGACCTGCGGAGAGCTGAAAAGCCACCAGCCTCCTTCCCTAAAGGGAGGCGCAGATAAGCAGGGCAGCTTGCTGCGTGCGACACCGTCTGTGGCCTCCCGCTGGGGCTGGGACACGTTGGGAGCACAAGCCATAGCCTCCGCCACGACGAGGGGCAGCATGGCTTGGCCCCTGCTGGTTTTGAAGTTGGTAGGAGCATGGGTCTCTGCCGTGTGTAGAGGTACTTCTGAGCTCCTGCTGAGCTTCTGTCAGCACCTGTAAGTGCTTTATCTCCTTCCTCAGCCCGGTACAGCTACCTCTAAAAGGTTACTAGCCAATGCCCCAATATAATATATGGGTAAAAGCAGATATCTGGGAATTTGTTACAGCTAGCCAGCTGAGAAGCTGGAGCAATGTTCACAAAAAGGAGCTTCTGTTGCTTTTCTCTGGGACTATGGATCTGAGTTCTACACTGCAAACAGATAAATTCCTACTATTCAAATATACGTACCCAGATTTCTTCAAGGACCTATATATACACTTCTGCCTTCTCTTTCGGAAACTCAGGGGACTTTTCCTTCAAAAGGAAGCAGCCAGAGAAAGCTTTATTTTAGCTAATAGCTGAGTGGTAATTCATCCAGGAACTGGGAGACTCAGGGAATTTGAAACTACCTTTCCTGCCTTCCAGGAGCATGTCTTAAAAATCAGGTTTTAGGCTGTTTCCTGTAGGACTTTCATTCTGCATAGCTTCAGACAGAATCCATGAAAATATGCTACTGTTAAAAAAATTTTTTTTTGCTGCATCCCTTGCTTTGCTCTTGTGCCCATTTCAAGCAGCACCATTCAGTTTCCTGCTTATAATTTTAGCAACCTGATGCTCTAGCTCTAAATTTTCAACGCATATGCCCATCTCAGGATGAATTGGATAAGAAAATTTCAGCTAAATGTCTCTGGTTAAGTCTTAAGATCTATATTTTTTTTGTCAAGTTAAATAATAGCAATGTTTTATGTGGGGTTTCTGTTACTTTGCTGTAGGAACCTTAACTGTCTTAGAGCCTGCGTCTTTGGATCAGGGACAGTGTTTTGCCATGTGTTAAGAAAATCTTCCCAATTAATCTCTCTCTGTTCTCCTGAATCTCTAGATCCATTCAGTGTAAGGCTTCCTTGCCTGCAACAAATGAAGCAGAAATTCAACAGTCTCTCACTACCTAATCCTGTATCATCCGCACAACTCATCCAATCTGATCCTTCAGCAAGGAAGGAGTTGCATATTGTGGGATAACATAACTGAAGGTTTGGTTATGGATATAGTCTTTAAAGTACCTACACAAAGGACTCAAGTTATGATTCCACAGACCACCTTAATTTTGGAATTTTGCAACTTCTAGGATTTGAGTTTGCAACCTTAAGAATACTATTGCAACATCTTTTGAGTGTTCTTACATAGGCAACGTTCACCATTTAGAAGTCCTTTCAAGTAACAGAAATTATGTGGTGTCACATATATCACAGTGTTTTAGAGTTTACCGTGGACTATAACTAAAGCTATAACCATAGGAATATTAGTTTTAATTATGACTATGCTGCAAAATAAATAGATTCAAACAGAATACACACTGTAATGTATTTACGCACACACAAAATACTATCTACTCTTTTACACCCCTTTTCATGCTTTTTAATATTTCTGTAACGTGCTGAGTGACTTGGTTGCGTGGCCATTTTCTTATCACTCAGTTCACATCTTCGTGTTTACTTAAGCACAATTAAAGCAATGGAATATATGCATGATCCATAAAGACAAACAGTACACTTAATTAGATATATTTCATGACTAAACAAAGGTGCAAACAAAGGTGGTCAGACATTTTTAGTCTTGCATAATCCTAACAGGAAATCAAACCGTGTATTAGTAGGGAGACATTTTGCACCATATTTATAAAGTCAAAGATGTGCTTAACAGCTTTTAACAACAGAGATTCTCATTTGTTCTTCATCTTGTTTGCAGGCCTTCAGAATAAGAAAGAAAACAAGATCATATATCAAGGCCTTCCAGAATCTTTACAACTTCCTTTTATTCACAGTAGTTAAGAGTAAGCGGAAACTATGTTTAATGTAAAACAAAGCAACATATTCTGCCAATGCCAACCTCTACTTTCACTCTTTATTAACTGTTCATTGAAGAAAAATGCTGAACCCTCTGGGGGCACTGAGCACTACTGGCAAGGGACCCTCCTAATTATTTCTTGCACAGAGACAGGAAATTACCTCTCTAGACACTGGATATGAAGAAATATCAAGAAAATGTTGGCCTGGTGTTAACAGGAACACATCTTCCAAGCCGGCAGCAGGAAAAGCCCATTTTTTAATCATCTCCCTTCCATTCTGCGTCAATACATACATGTAAAGTGCCAAGGGTAGCAAAATACACAAAAAGTCACATCAAGCGAACCTTAGGGAGATCTGACAAACCTTGTGGTACAGAAATTAAGGCCCGTGGAGTAACTTTACGCTACATTTCCAAGCTCATAGCACTCAAATAAGCAAAGGTAAGGCCAGACTTCAGAAATTTCAGATCAAAGCTTCAGACCGTATGGATTTCTCATGTTAAACAAAGACTTTATGGCATATAAACTGCATACAAGTAGCAAAGAAAAATACAAAATATTTTCATGAACACACAGGAATAGACATGAAATGAAACAGTAAGGTTAAACCCTACAACAGACACATAGGAAATGCTGTTTAAAAGAAAAAATATAATACAGCAATTTACTTCCCAAAGAAGTGATGGAACAAAATTAAATGAAAAACGGGCATCGAAAAATCGTTTGTACTGAATTATGCCGTTGTACCAGAATTAAGTTGTTGACTACTTATGTGTTTTGCTCCACTTTTTTGAAAAACTGCTCTTAGACTTGCTCCAGTGTCAGGAATTTGCTGATCTTTTGTCAAAATCAAGAAAGAATATTGTTTACTGAACTTAGAATGGCAAAACAATTTCGGCTGGGAGGGACCTCTGGAGGTCTCTAGTCCAACCCCTGCTCAGAGCCGGGCTTGTGGCAAAGCTGGAGCAGGCTGCGCAGGGCCTTGTCCAGCCCAGGCTTGCGTATTTCAAAAGATGGAGACTCCAGAGTCTCTCTGGGGAGCCTGCTTCACTAATTTACTATTCATTATGAATTTCCTTTCTCTGTTTTCTAGTAAGCATTTCCTTTGCTGAGGCTCGTGATTCTTGCCTCCCATCCTCCCACTGGGCACCTCCAAGAAGAGTCTGATTCCCTCTTCTCTGTAATAACTTCTTAGGGAGCTAAAGGCTGCAGTGAAATCCCCTCCACCCTCGGCACAGCTGTCTTCTAGCTGAACAAGCGCCGTTCTCTTGGCCTCCCCTCCCGCCACATGCCCCAGCCCCTGATCATCTAGGTTACCTTCCATAAGGCTCCCTCCAGTTTCTCAGCAACTTCCCTGCATGGGGGAACCCAAAACTCAGTATTCCAAATGCAGGCTCTCAACTCAGTAAGTTTCCGCTGTTGAGCAGAAACATGAGAAATTCAGAAATTTCCATCAAGTATGAAACGTGAGCAAAGTGAGCCACCACTCTCACTTCAGAGGTGTACCTCTTATCACTTTGGAGTAAGCATTCCACTCCTATTTTTGCTGATCTGAGGAAATTTCTTGCCCCAGTTAGGTATTTCAAAAGTCCCTGTCCCCATCTCACAACTCGAGAGCTTCCAATAATTTATTTTTCTTCTCTTCAGAAACGTCTACCTTCTGCTGGCTTTGGTAGTATCTGTAATGAGTACATTGTTAAAATATGTAGAAGATCAGATCACCATCATAGAAACATACATAGCTGTTTTGGGATGTCTTTATTTTGCCTTCCGTGAAGTTACAGTCCTTTACCTAACTAGATGCTAATCTCAGCCTCAGTATAATTCTGCAGCCACCTACCTCAGGGCTTCCAACAAAAAACTCGCAGTTGAGCTCAACTTCTGAAGTTGATACTAACTTCAAAATCATGGATGCTAGCACTGCGCATATACTTTTATTTGCAAGTGGGATTGATTTCCCTGCCCAGTACATTTTGATGCCCTGACTGACTTTCTTCAGATGAGGGAAGGCTGCTTCTGTGTTTGATCCTTTAGGATCTGCATTTTCCCAGAAGAATTAAACTCTCCGGAGTTCACATTCAGCTAGCTTTAGCTATAGATATTTTTCCTGCGATAATTCTCTAATGTCCCAAGTCACAGCAGAGGTGCTTTCAACAAAGAGAAAGGCTGAAAGTACATTTTCAACTACATTCAGTGACTCACCAATTCCTCCCCTTAAAAAACAAACAAACCAACCAACCCAAAACACAATCCTCCTTTGATATTGCTCACTATATTGGGACCAGATCTTGCAATTAATTGATTAATTCTTAAATCAAAGGAAGATTATTTAGATGGACAATGACAAAGCACCTTCTTCACAAAAAGCAGTCCAGAATGCTTCAGCAGACTGAGTGGTAAATTATTTTTTGTTCTTTCTTTTCCTGTCTGTTTTTCATAAACACTCATGTCCTATTGATTATGTCTCATTTTTACCTCTAGAAAAAAATACCTTCTGGGATGCACATATGACGTGACCCCAGTTTGACTGCCTGTGTATTTATTTATGTTCTGACTTCAGTGTTTTGGAATAAACACTAGACGAATGGAACACAAATTAAATTAAACTCATCAAAGGCACAGCACTAAAACACGAACTTAAAATATGAAGGAACATGTATAGTCAGAAGAAATGGTTTATTGGTTGATCCTTTTTTTTCTCTGAATGTATCATAAAAGAAGTTACGTTTCATTACTGAAAAAACATTTTGGCTTCTTTCATGACTGCAAAGATGGGTAATTAAAACTGTCAAGAAAACACATTGAACAGCTGTATATTGTTAACAAAAGCACCATTATATGACTCTTTTGAGAAAAACCTGGCAATTTAAACATTCACAATTCCTAGAAGTTAAATATTCTTCCAAGCTCCAGTGGATACCAAATTTTTTTTTTTTCTTATAAATCTTGGTTGTGTACCAGTCATATTTTGAACCAGCAGCATGTTGTAGTTTGTGAACACTTCTACATATATAAGGAAAAGTAGATGGTGGTAGCAAAGTTATGCCAACTGAAAATCGAGTCAATGAAAAAAATTTTTAGCTTCTTTTAAAGCTGGGATTAGATGACATTTTCTTACACTGTGGATACACTTGAAAATCAAATGAAGACAGAATACTCCTCCCAGCTTGTACTAGATAGGACCATTAAGGAATACTTACTCATCGAAGATCAGGTCTGGAGCAAAATAGAGGAACTGGCTGTTTGTATGTTTGTACGATCTCCAACTCAAGGCAAACGATGACAGACACATCCATGAATACTGAATTAGAGTAATTTGGTCCTCGAGAGGCAGGTTTCTAAATCCTAGAGAACAAACCAGAAAATACACATGAACTTCCTTGTGCTCTACACAAGGGTTGGCCGAACCAGCACAAAATGCATTACTTAGTGTTTATTCCGGTATTAAAGAACAAGAGCAACGCTTTACACAAAGTGTATTTCTGAAAAACTAAACCCCTAATTTTTCATTCCAGTGATATAACATGTTTTCTTCATAAGGGGCTATTATTTAAAGTTAAAACTATTTAAATATTAACCACAAATATATGCAACGAACATTAAGTTGATCACAAATACAATACTCTTCTATTAGATGTCCGTCTTACTCTCCATATGTGGGTTTTCAACACAACCCACAGATTAAAGATGAAATTTGTCAGGCAAATAGTACATTACACTAAAAGAAAAACTGAAAAGAAACTTCAGCAAATGAATCGCAATCCTACCTGGAAGTATCTTTGCCCACTTTACCACCTGAATCATCTGCTTGCCAGCCAGGCGGTTTAAAGTAGAAAGCAGGTACTCTGCTGTATCTGGTTTTGAACTATCATAGCCTGCATACACAATCTCTGGTTCAATGCTTTCAAGAATCTTAACAGGAGAGGGAGTAAGTGCTGGTGAAATAGCAGACATGTGAGGAACAAGTGCTGTGTTTACAGATGGCTCAGTTACTGGAGCAATGTATGTCGTCCCTTCCTCTGGGCTTTGGGGTGGTGGTTGTTGTCGTTGCTGCGGCTGTTCGTCATGCATCCCTTTCAATTTCCCCAACTTTTTGGACTTCCGGGCTGCAAAGACAAGTGGAACAAAAAAAACAAAACCCAAGTAAGCTAGAAACCCTGGCTGGTGTAATCCTGGCTTTTGGAAAATCAAAACAGAAGTACCATCTTAAACTTCTCAGGTGAAATGGATGCAGAAATCACCAGGATCTTAATAAATACGTCTCTGCTGCAGCACTCTTACACTGGAAAAAGGATCAAAAGAAACACACAAGCTTGTTTTTGTTGCTTTACTGTATGTGAAGAGGGAAAAAACGCCAGTTACCTGCATTTCTATCTGTCTCTATATAGACATGCACACAGCTTCCTAATTACTGTGGTCAGTGCTGACTAAACATTTCAGAAGTTTATTTGTTTTGTAGCTTACATATATCATTTATCACCTACAAGTCTGTAATTCATGTTCTCCCCTGCATTTGGTAATCAAAAGAAATCTGGCTGGCAATGCCTAAAATTAGCAGACCTGGACCCTTCCTAAGCTTCTGAGTCCTAGTGCACACCCCGGCTGCGTCTCAACTCCAAACGTAGTCGATCCGCTCTGAATAGTCTAATCTAGTCAGAACCCTTTGTTTTTGCTGCTTTGATACCTCCTGAACAGCTTCGTCCTTTCTCTTGGCTAGTTTTGAAGTAACTCTATGAATATTTACCAAGTAAAACAAAAAATATTGAGCCTTGTGTGACACCTCTCTCACTGCTATCAACGTTTCTCTAATGATTTGCCGCCACCTTTTTTTTTGTTTTGTTTTAATGCTACCCTCCCTACTTTTCTTACTCTGTTTTCTTTGAAGATAGCAATACCAGTATGCATCCCCTTTTTACAGAGATGCCAGCCGTCCTCTGTGGGTTCCCTTCCCAAGACTGCCATGAAGCACAGATATGGAAGCAGGCAAAAAGCCCTGCTTCTGCCCCAGCAAAAATCTCTTGCAGTGTGAGAAAAGAATGGGAAATAAAGAACAGGACAATTAAATAAAACAAATAAAAAGCCCGATACCATAGTCAGACTGTTTCCCCCTTTCTCAACAACAGCTCATTGAATATTCCAAATTTTTGAAGTCTAAGAAGTATTTCCCACTGATTTGAATAGGCGGAGAAATAAACTATTCATTCATTTTATATTTTGTATTTAATTTTAGGTTGAACTTTTGTCTTGGTAAAAATATATTTTAGCACAATGCTTCTCTCCCATTTAGTGTATAATATAACCAAAAAAGGCAGTGCAGCTTGCTCTGTGTCATCTATCCTGTTCCATTTACCCCTTCGGTATCATGGGTTTCTATCTGCAATTCAGGTCACCCCAGGATCTAAGGTCCCTGTAGGGGAATTACCCGAGGCTGGCACAAGGACCCCTTCCAACGTTGGCAAGTTTTCTAGGCCCACAGCTCACTGGAAGGGAAAGTGCTCAGTTCCCTAACACAGACTATTCCTGTCACAGGCTCAGGAGGGGTCTTAGGGCCCCAAGGGCTCACTATGATCGTGTAATTTGTCTCCTAACCAGCACAGGCCAAATATATCAGTTCCGTGGTAAACACAGCAGGAACTAGAGACAAAATAACACCCTCTTATTAAATAACTTGTAAAAGGCACCGGTTAGCTGCACACTTTCCCTATATTCCACCAAACATTCAGATGGGTTGCATCAAGGTACTGAGCATATTTTAAAAAAGAGAATGCACTGCAACCATAGAAAAGGTAAGTAAAACAATCTTTAAAATCCACAAATAATGAACTACATTTTAATGTTGCCAGCTCTTTCAGAATAACTGCTCTCAAATATATACTTTGTTATCTATCTACACCCTGCTAAAACTCTTGTCTGGACTTTTATCTTCCAATCTCTTGATTATTGCAACATGTCTTTTACAGGCATCAATAAACACAAGCTTATCTTCCTCCTTCTGAGAATACTACTGCAAACATCCCTCTTAGTCCATCCCTTGTCCCAAGTCCATCTTCTCTAGCTTTTCCCTTCATCAATTCCCCTCTTCCTTTATTTCCTGTCTCCTAAATGAAAGAGCCTTTTCTGCATATCAAGATCCTTTCTGGCCAACCTCCATCTCACCTCCTCTCTCTTCTCTGTTATCAAACTGACTTCCACGTCAGCTCAGCACACCATGCCAGTACCTCCTGGTAAGTTTTCAAAACAAGCATTTCATGCTTGTTACTATTTCTCTTACTATGGCTTTGAAAAACCCCCGTAAAGATCCACACTACTACTTGATTTTCTTCCTCAAACTCCTTAAAACCTATATTTTTAGAAAAACCTCATCAACAGTGAAGCTGCTGCTGTTCTAAGATCACTGCTTACCAAGCAACCATTAGTGTTTCACAGTTTCCTTGACATTGCCGGCCTGCCTGCCCACACCCACTGGCTGCTATTGAGACTGCAAAGTCTTTAAGGCAGGATACAGATACACAGTGTTGAGGACAATACACGCCTGAGCACAACAATAGGCTGTTGTTTTGAACGCTTCCTTATTATTGACAGTACCTTGAACTCTGAGGAGCTGGCTCACTCCAAGTTCCAATAAAAGCTTATTTATCAGAGAAAACCCATGAGATTGCTGTATAAAATAGTAATGTTTTACCATAAAATAGTAATATCTCACGTAAACACTCACTGCAGTAGTAATGAATTGTAGTAGTAGTAGTAATGAAGGTTTCAAAGGTGATAGTCTTTCAACAACAGCTCTTTGACTGAGCACCCTCCGGATCTTGTTTATTAGTGGCGAGTACCGCACCCAGTAAGCGCAAATGTGAACATCAGTTCAGTGTCATTCCCATCCATGCAACTGGACGGATACAATGAGAGCAGGACCTTCCTTGCCCATTTCAGCATCCCTCTAGCTTAGGAGATCTACAGAGTACTTGAGAGAACACTGTGCAACTTTTCTAACTTCTGCTCTTTCAAAGAGCCGGACACCATTTTGTTAACTTGTTTACAATATATATTTGTGCTTTCAACAATTTCATAATTTCTCTGTGCTTGTGAACAGCCAGACCAATTGAGGCAGGCTGAATTTTTTAATAAAAAGAATTAAACATGCAAATAAAAGTGTGCCAGTACTTTTCAAACTCAGTTCAAAATTCTATTAATCATTCATCCACATACTTTCTCCAAAACTTCCTAACTATCTGAAAGCAAAGCATTAGAACAGATTACATTAGCAAGACACTAGAATCACCATCACTGGAGGTTATACGGAAGAAGTGAGATAGATATCTGTCAGGAAAGGGTTTGCTACAGCTGATTTTGTCTCAAGAGACAGGACAGATTAGAAGACCCTTCAAAGTCCCTTCCTATTTCTTACTATTCTATCATGAAACTCTTAAGGAAGCTCATTCAAACAATCCGGCCTGCTCCTTCCACAAGGAAGCACAACTGAAGGATTTTTCATCCTCTAGTGCACTGAGTTACATGGACACTGACATCCATTCTTCAAGATGCAATTTCTGTTCTTAGCAACCAATAAGCCATTTTACAAAGCAGCCCCTGATCAGACATTTTGTTAAACAAGCTTTCCTCATGCTGCAAAATAAAACAGAGGCAGTTACAAACGGGCAAGGCAGACAACTCTTGCATTTAATTCTGAAAAGTAAGTGAAAATGCTGTTGTTCTGCATTTTCTGCAGTTCTACTTACAGGACTACATACTGGGAAATCACTGTGAGTATTAAGTATAGTTTGCATTTATCTTAGAAGGGTAAAGCTGAACTTACACATTTTTCAACAAAATAAATCCCAAAAGCAAAGCTAGGATGGCCAAGTTCAGCAAAATACTTTGTAAGTGAACAGAGCTGTTGGCCACTGAGAAGAGTTTAAAAATAAAGCCTGAAGGAGTAGATAGAGATTAATGTTTGCTGTTATTACTCATTAAGTTTTATCAGGCCCTATTTTTTGTGTTATCAAAACAGGACTAAAAATAAAGAACTTTACATATCTTTCATGTTTACAGAGGGTCCCTCCCCAAAAGTATTCTCACCATAACCATACCAGAATAAGAACCGTATTGGTTTAATAACAACTCCATCAAGTATCTAGCAACACAGATAACTGATTACATATTATTAAGACATAATTTCCTATGTTCCATTCTCTACGAGTTTTTCATCAAAAGAAATAGCATTCTTTCATGTATAATACTGGCATAAAAATGTGTTTTAGTTTCATTTTCTTCCATTACAATGCCTTCAAAATGAAGCTGAGAAAAACATTACAGCCTGACAGTCATGTTTACAGTGAAGAAAACTGTATTTTTCATTTGGCTTCATGCCAAATGCTCTAGCTCAACTGGTTTGGTAGCTCCCACAGAAACTAACAACTAAAGATTAAATTCAAACTCTGAGAAGTAAGTACTCTTGAGTTCACCTTTTGAAGGTGTTTTTCACATCTCCTCTCTAATTGGAATACCAGCGCTAAAACTAACAAGTTCCCCCCCCACCCCGGTATCAGAGGTGAAAAAACCCATACACCAGGACTCCCGCGTCTGACGTTGGAAACTTCTAAAAAGTCACAAGGGGAACATCCAAGCCATGGGACGCCTCGCACTGCTGGCCCGCGCCTGCCAGTACAGGGGCGCGCTGAGCTCCCCCCTGCCCAGCACACAGCCCAGCGTCCAGGCCCTGCAGCTGCCTGGAGGTCTCCGCGTTCGGATGCGGCCACAGCTGCGCCAAGATTTGCCATTAGCGCTCAGCATTTAGAATTTCAGAAAAATTATTCTCCTTTTCCATGTTAAACAGTTCATCACCGGGGACAAGCTGGGGATAACTGAAATATGCAAACTTCTGAGAGGCTGTGAAAACGTGTTCTGGAAGAAATATAAAATTTCATATTGCACAGCTTAAGCCTGTTGAGTATTTGGGGTAAGGACAAGCCTTTGGCTGAGATGGCAGCACAGCCAGAGATTGCATATTATCTCTAACTGCAGGGTTTCTTGCACCTGGTGTTCACTGTTATTAGAGCCAGGATACAGTACCGAAATCCCTGTTCTTTGAAATCATCTGTGATAGAGTAACAGTTAAAGAAAAACAAACACCAGTGAAAGACACACTGCAAATACACCTCAGGTTAAACACCTTAAATATACGACAGATTTTTTTTGAATAAGCATTTTAGAAGGTCTTGTACACCATACACTCATAAAGAAAGAAATTAGGTGAAGTATCTGAAAAGTAACGTACAGTCGGACTTCAAAAAAGTACATGCAACAGATGTTCTCTGTAGCACTAACAATAAATTAGGGTATAACGGAGTGTACTAATAGCATATAGCATAATAAGCTACAAGTCTGACTAAAAATAGCAGCCCCTACTCCCCTGGAAGGGATAGGCAAACTTTTAC
Source organism: Struthio camelus (assembly GCF_040807025.1). Taxonomy (NCBI): domain Eukaryota; kingdom Metazoa; phylum Chordata; class Aves; order Struthioniformes; family Struthionidae; genus Struthio; species Struthio camelus. The sequence goes on from NC_090945.1 coordinate 35,893,186, forward strand.
CTGGATTTTATACGAGTAGGCCTGTGTCCAACACGTTCAAAGAAAAGCCTGCAAATTCTGCAAAACCACATCTTGTTCCAACTACTTGGAAGACCTCAATGACAGCAACCTGAAAACAGGAGCGTGTTCGTTTATCACCCTTCACATTAACCCCCTCTACCTAGAAAGAAACAACGGAATTCCTGCAGAGGCCCTGAGGCAGACTGAGCTGCTGTATTAAAATCACTTTAACACAGTCTTAAGCACTGTTAAAATAGTAAGGTAATTTTCTTTCCCCCTTACTACAGTCTCAGCCTTATGATGTAGCAAAAAGGCTGGAATTAACCATCTGAAAAAAGCTACTGGCAGGAAACTGGGGTGAATTCAGATTTGGACAACTGGTTCTGTAGTATTGACCCTTCATCAGTTAGACTACTGCCATAAAGCCAAAAAAGTGAGTTGCACGATTTCAGGATCTAGAGTTTTTGTACAGTCTGTAAAACAGTCAGTAGGCTTCTAGTGATAGGCAGCAGCTTATACTGCTGCATGCTAAATAACAGGACTTTAACTGGATGCATTAACTGGCCCCCTATTGTAAATTATTTTCTGAATACAAATTAATACAAACATCAGTTACAAATCTATGGCATTCCTGATTTTTAGGGGTCAAGTTTGAAGTTTTGGGGTAGGTACTAGGTAAGCTACTATAGGCTGTTTTTAAAAATACCACAGTAAACTTGCACATGCTATACATACCTGGAGGGAAGAAATCCATGTTCCCTCTATCACCGGGAAACATACAGGAATTAAGTTACGGACCCAGGCACAAATGTGATAACTATTTATCGTAGGCTCTATATTAATAATTCTCACCAGCATTATTGTTAAAGAAATGAGATCCAAAAATGCCAAAGAACAGAACACAAATACTGTGAGTAACACAGTAGTTTTATAACACAGTAATATCTTGCTGGCAGACTTGTATTAATATTCAAATTTACCAACTGAAGAATCTAAAATACTCTGTAAATTCACAGAAGCTTCCTATACTCCAACAGGAAATAAAAAGTTTAGAAAATTATCTGTAATCATATGTGAATTACAAGACTTGCAATTGATAATCTCTCAGAATCAGATATTTGTTAAGATGATATTTACAGAACAGCTTGACTGCTGCCTATCAAATACTAATTATTATTTGCATAGCTAAAGACTTGATATAGAAGACTAAGTCAGAGTTTTATTATTTACAAAGCTCTGCCAGAATACCATCAAGCTGACCAAACGGATCTTAATTTCATCCATGCTGCAGAGCATATGAGTCAATCAGCACATTATAAAAACATAGGTTATCTACGGCAGAAAGGAGAGAACAGAGTGGAAGGAAAGGGGAAAATCAAGAGAGACAAATCACAGAGCACAGAATAAAAGGCAGAGAATGAACTACAAAGAAGGTAGCTGTTGAAAGAAAAAAGTAACAAAAACAGCAGACAGAAAAAGAAAGCAATACAAAAGATAAAAGAAATGGACTAATTGCAGGTAAAAGAGAAGAAGAAAAAATGGAAATTATACTAAGTACATGTAAAAGACAAATGGAAAAAGGTTAGTTATATGCATTTCAAACAATGTAAGAGATTGCTGTTTTCCCTGTTACAACTTTATTTAAGACTATTTCAAAGAATTTTTCACTTGCATAAAACCACTGGTGATCTAGGCAGTTTGAGGATAGTATAGAAACATTTTTCTATCTACTTTAAATATCGAAATCCTCCTCCTCACTTGGGTCCAGGTGACTGCCTTTGACTCAGCTCACTCCGCACGCCTTGCTTGCAGTACCTACGCTGCAGATACTTCAGCTCCTCTACCTAGCCTGCTCCTCAAGTTTGCTGCTCAGGCTTTGCACCTCAGCTACAACCACCATCTCCTTTCCAGCCCTGACAACTGTTATGTTTTCCCTTCAAATCCACCCAAAATGTTTCACAGTTTTCCTGCACACCCCTCCACTGCTACTTGCTTCTTCCCTCCAAAAGTTACCAACGTTGCTCAGCGCGTGACAGGTACCAAAGATCAAGCTGACTCTCCTCTTGATGCAGCCTTAGCAGCCTTTGCATATACCTTCCTCTAAGCCCTCACCAAACATACACACTTTCTTGCTTGCTTCCACTTTTGTACAAATAAGGGCTCCATCAATATCCCAATTCATCCTTCTTTGAATTCTTTCATCATGTTTGCTTCACTTACTTCAGCGAGCTGACGTCTGTTCTCATTAGCTATTTTACTGCTACCACAAATAGCCTACTTCCCTCCCCCAAACCTGTTGTATCTTGACATATATGAACATTTTGAGCTATCTTGGTACGGACATTTTTTTTTCCACTTAAGTGTCTAGCACAAGGGGCATGAGATTTCACTGTGAAATTTCTAGATATTATTAGAGACACGTTATACATATATACACACACGCATAACCAATTCATGGGATAAAGTGAAAAGCAATAACGTAAACAAAATCTTAAAAGCCATCCCATTAATTCTACAAAGTGCATTCCTGCATGCACCTTTTATCCTTCAGGAAATGCAGGAGGGAACAACAAAGACAGAATCTTAAAGCTTCTTTAAACTGATTACCCGCAGCGGGTAGCTGCAGAAGATGAAGAATCTCTCTAAACCGGACGTTGGGACGTCGTCCCAAGGGTGAGAAGGAACACTCGGGTGCAGAGCTGGGAGAGATGCGCACAAGACCTGGTTGTCCCCAGTTTGACTAGACAGAACAGGGTGAGAAAGCAACAAAAGGCAGCAACAGAGGTAGACAGAGGACAAGTTAACATGGACTTAAAAGGGTAGTGCAACATTCCTTAACTTTGTCATGCAGCGCACACTACCAAAGCAGTGGCCCTTCAAAAGTGGTTTCTGCTATGGCATTTGGGATATGCTGAAGAGACCAAGTAGTTTATCTAAATATACAAAGAAAGGAGGCTGCAGCTGCCCAACCCTCGGGGCCTGTGGTGGCGGGAGAGAAAATAAAGGGCATGCCCAGTTAAATGAATTTTAAAAACTGTTTCTGACAGTTTGAACTCAGAGGAAGCAGAAAGCAGAAAACGATACCACTGCTGCAAGTCTGAGGAATCAGTATACAGGTAGAATTTTTAGTTTAATTAACAAAGTAATGAAAACTTTCTCACCCTACACCAGCAGAAGCAAACATAACATAGCTTTCATTGGAGAAAAAGATCAAAGCCAAAGACTGAAGTCAATAAAATAAAATGGTAGGCATAACTGCAATAATGGCATAATTTGGCACTTCCAGCATCGTTCACAACTGCTTACTAAGTAGCACTTCAATCTGACAGGACTGAACAATTTGAAGACAAGGAATAAACGTTTGATCTATGGATATGTCACATTTTATTTGCCTTTGGCCAGACTCTGTAAAGATCCAAGTACATCTATAAATGTAATTCTTGCTGCCAATTCACATTCAGTATACCAACAAGGGGGATACAGAACAGAAGAAGGAAAAAGTTCCTAAAACATATTTTAATCTACGTTATTTACTCCTTTTTCACTGCATTTATTTAACATATTTTAGGTCTTGATTCTGGTTTGATTTAAACATTAAAACTGACTTTACTTATTGTTTGTTACTTTGCCTATATGACAATTTCCAAAACGCGTGCATTTTGTTTTGCTTGGAACGGGTTCTCATACAGAGTGTAGTGTCATGCTGCTCCAGTAAAGCTTTGTAGAGCAGAGAGACCACATATGTGGAGCAATGTACCTTCTCGCTTTAGGCAGCTTCAGCTATGCTTTGACCACCCCACTCCGTTATTAATCTTCAACAAAGGGAACTCTGCAATACCCCTCATCTTTCTCCTATACTCAATCACTCAGTTTTTCCCTAATATCCCCTACATTACATTATTTTTTTCTGATTGCCGATTTCATGATTTCTCATCATCCTTCTGCCAGTGGCCATGAAAAACAACTTATCATTGCTATCCCCTCTTTTACACCACTTAATGTATTGGAAGACTGGTATCACGTCCTTAATATCTTTCCCTCTTCTATACTAACACACATTCAGTTTCTTCTACTCTTCCTTAATTATGTTTTTTCCTAAGCTTGTCATCCTTACTCTTCTTGGGCTGCTTCTACTCTATATACACCTTCCTTAAGGCACATGGCATGAAATTTCAGAAGGAAAGTTCAGTTTAGATGTTAGGAAAACCCTTCTAAATGTAAAGGTCAGTGAAAAACTGTAAAAACTGTAACAAATTATCAGGGGAAACAGCACAGATTTCAGCATCAAAGATCTTCAAGAACAGATGAGGTACGTGTCCATCAGGAACGAGACAAGCATCGCTAATCCTACCAACCAGCACAGGAACATGTGTGACAAATTAATAAGGTTCCCCAGCTCCATGACCATGACAGGGAGCACTCAAAATCGGACACGGTCATCAGGCCAGCGCTTGCCAGCTCTGACTAGAGCACAATAATGACTTAGTACCAAAAGAGACTTGCCTACTTTTGCAACATTTTTAGATTGCTGACACATATTTAACATAATCCATTATGCAATCACGCCTCTTTCTTCTCTGCAGTTCTCTGAACAGCTACTCTCAGGTATTTTGTACTTGCACACCTGAAATCTCCTTTCTAAATGTAACCTTTGCAGTTTACTGAAAATGTTACCGTGTTGGTCTCAGACATTAAAATTGAAGATGCTTCTGAATTTTGATTCTGCCCTCAAAAATCCTTAGGAGCACTTCCAAATCTGTAGGTTTATATATCTACTCTCTATCTTGTTATCCAAGTAATTAGTGAAATTGTAGACCCAGAATTGACCCTCAACAGCACCCTACTTCAGATGCCATTCCAGTGTGAAAGCAAAGCACTCAGAGTTACTTTTTGAAAGCACTATTTCAAAAATTATGCACCCATTTAATGAGAATTTTTTATCACACTTTAATAAGAATTCTGCATTTCCTTCTTACTATAGATACGGCTGGATAAACTGAGCAGTGAAATAGAAATACCTACAGGCACCTCATAACAGCACCTGCACACATCCTCTGGAACAGATTCATGTTCCCCTGCAATGGCTTCCGTATACAGTGTTCAGGATTGTGCATCCAGAACCACAACAATCTGCTTGCAGCAATGGCATAAAGATGCCTTCGCAGCACTTGTAAAAGAAGCAACCTTGCAAAGACTACACAGAAGCCATCTTAGTTGTATTTTAGAAAAAGTAAGGTGAAAGTCCAGGTCAAACCTTTTACATTTTGTGGCCTACTCAAAGCTGAGGCTCAAGCTACATACCCATCTGATGAACAGGCAATGATGTAGTCCACAATGATCAAGAAGGGAAGGAACTGAGGAGGGTTTGGAAAAGAGACAGAAGGAAATAATCTCTTTTATAGCCATGCTGAGCTTCAGCCTACACATTTGTAAAGAGGTAACGGATAAAAGTGACAAAAGAAAGCTGAGTTCCAAAGTGTATTTTACAGGAATATTTAGGTTGTCAGGGAAAATGTCTAACACATTTGCTTGTTTCTCAGCAATTCTCAAAGTGATAATTAATTGAAAAATAACAGTTTCATAGGGGTACTCCTCCCCGTGTGGGAACAACTTTTTCCAAATGCCAATTAGTGGTTTCCTGTTAAAATCAAATCAAGCTGTTTTTGATAAAGCTTTTTAATGAGAAATGGCTAAAGTATGAAAAATTTCCCCACATATATTTTATATAAAATCCCAAACTGACATAATACAGTCTCACAGCTAACATTTTTGGTGTATAAAACTCCCTCTTGTGCTTCTTCATTAATTTCAAAAGAAATGTATTTTCTAAATATTTAAATCATCCAACAAACAAAGCCTTAAAAAAACTCACAAAAGAAAATTATAATTTTGATGAAAGCCAATCTTAATCACTCCTTTTCAGATGCTCCCATAACTCTCATTTTACTGATTATTTATTCATTCTCCAAATGTACAGCAAATTCAATGATTTTGGAGCTAAGTGTTGTCTACTAAATGCATTACTAGCTTTGACTATTCATCAAACAGACTTAAAAAGACTAACAGCAAACCACCAATGAAGAATGCAAAGAACTGGTCACCTACAGCTCCAGTATTTGTCACCTACAGCTCTAAGAGTCCTGCGGCAATGAAACAATAGCAGCTTGAGAAATTATTGTTAATATTTGGGTAAAACAAAGTTAGGGTAACTTTGGAGGACAGGTTTTACTACTTCTTCCTCTGTGATATCAGACTGAATGCTCTTGGCTACAATCACTGGTTTCTGCTTCATGCCAGGCGACATCCTCCCTCCCAAGACACCCATTCTCGTCCAACATTCTGCAGATGCTCCTCGTCCAAGTCTTCTCTCCCTCTTTTTATTTGGGTTGATATCCAGTGCTAAGTGTGTTTTGTGATTTACGCATCCTCTACTCTGATCACTAAACTAAGCCATCTCCATTGCCTCTGAGACAGTATGGAGACATTTACTGCGTGTCAAATATCCTCTTTTTTTTACATTGGAGGCATAGCTACTCAACAACCTTTTCAGAATATTTCAAAAGCATCAATAAACAAATACTTCTGCAACACCTCTCACGCCATGTCTTGGGAGCTCATGCTTCCACTCCAAGCTAAAGAGTGTGTCATGCTTTAAAATCTTAATTTTTGTTCTTATACTACTATTACTAGAACTCAGCTTGGTAAGTGCTGCACTTCCCATTGTGGTCTTTCTGGTTACATTGTAATGCATCACATCACCATTGTTATTTTTCACAAGTGACAAAACTTTTGACATACTTCATCTCCTCACCTGCACGACTTCCATATCCCCAGTTTTCCTCATCTCAGATTTCTCCCAAATGACCTTAATTCTAACACATTCTGCTGCTTCTGGTCTGTCTCATTTTCTAGAAATCATCTACTCTCCTTCCCAGAACAGCAACGCTATCTGTGAAATACAAGCTGGCTGTTTATCTCCCACAGTCTTATCAGCCATATTTTTCATCATCCAGTTCCTGATTATTCATTTTATATATTTGTGTGTATATATATATATATATACACATAAAAAAATATATAAAACCATATTACTCTCCTGCTTTAATAAATCACCCTGAACAGTAGAAAAATATCCTATATGTACTAACTTGGGATATTAACCACCTTTCCAGAGAAAATGTAACTTTGCAATATTACCTGTACGCATGATCTGAATCATGAGACTGAATACTGCTTCCCAATCGACCGTATTACATTTCTGAGTTCTGTTGATGGTGAAGAAGATGTGCATAAAATGCCAATAATGACTAAAACTGACACGAGCCTATCTAAGAAGTGCTTGGTGCATGTGCAGATCCAGCAGTCACACAAGACTATTTTCAGCTCTTTCTTTCAAGTTCGACAGCTACATGGTCTTAAAGGCAAAAGAATTGTCCGACATTAGTATCTCTCTCATTCCCGACTGACAAATCCCCTTGCTGTCCGTTCTGCGTGAATACGTCTTGCAAGCTCACGTTCTACAAGGTCATCCTTCTTTTACACCTTCTGCAGTGATAGCATCCAGGTAGGAAGACTTCCCTTATGAAAACTTTATGAATTCGGAGGGGGAGAGGGAGAGGGAAAAAGGGGTAACTGATGGTAAAGAACTATAGAAATCTCCATCCAGACCACATAAATCACCCACACCGGTTTCCAGGAAGCTGCGTGGGACTGGATAGCGCAGGAACACACCAAATTGTTCTTTCACCTTGTCTTCCTCTTTATTAAGCACTACTTTCTTGCCTGTTGCATAGTTCTAAAAGTCTTAAATTATTTACTGAACATCTCCTTCATAACCCACTCTGCATTGTTCTTTCTACTAACATGTAACTCCAAAGTGTGCTTTTTGAGCCAGGTATTCTTGCCACTTCTCACACTTATCTATCAAAGCACAGATACTAAAAATAGGAAGACATACACTTGTGACTGGTGAAAAAAAGAAAAAGCAAGATTCAAAACAAAATGCAAGTTATTAAAGTAATTCCGAAGCAAAGTACATACATGAGGACAAGGAAAAGAGCAACAGATTGACGTGTTAAGGCATAATCTGTGATTGAACAAATTTTCCTTGTGACATTACTGGAATAAACCACAGCTCAGCAGCCAAATTAAAACCTGTAAAATGCCAAACTAGCTGACAATCGAAAAAGCAACATAATGTCAGAAGAAAGAGCACATGACTTTTAGAGTTTTAGCATCATTGTGTCTTCAAAAAACATGTTACACACAGAGGATAAAGACATGGAATAGCTCATACAATTAAAATGAATTATGTCAAAACATAAAAAGGCTTTTTGCCACGTAGAAGTAACAGTTTCATATTTTTTTGATTTCTGTACAAGTTATCTATCTTAACATCATCATTTATCTCATACTAATTGTCACATGGAAGAGACCCCAGACAATCATGTGATCCATCCTCCTGTTCAAAGCAGTATCAGCTGTATCCACATCACTTCAGACAAATGTTTGTCTTATCTAATCTTTAAAAGAACCAATAACAAAGACTCCATATCTTCCCCAGACTATCTATTCTAGTGCTTCCCTTGCCTTATGGTTATAAATACTTTTCTGTTTCCTCACTTGTATCTTCCTTGCTGCTCATTTCTTCTTGTCCTGCCTTTCAGAGACATGGGAAACAGATCATTTCCTCTTCCTCTTTAGCAACACTTCATGTATTTGATGATACTGGTATCCTCTCTCTCTTCAAGCCTTCCCTCTAGTCTTTTTTTGGCTAAGCAATCTGTCCAATTCAATTGTTGTTCAGTTGTTCAATCCAAACCAATTCAACCTGTGCTCACCAGTCAAATTTTCAAGATTTCTCATCATTCTCATTGCTTTACTCTAGGCTCTTCTGAACTGGTTCACAATACTCTTGTATGCAGCTTATGAAGGTTTTAACAAAAACAGCTATTATGCTGTAACAGGCTCACTGTAACAGCAAGCCCACCATAATTTGGCCAAAGTTGCGTCAGACATGGCAAATGAAATCTTCATGCTTTCTTACTCAGGTGGAAACTCTCTGAAGCAATGGCATGGCGGAAGCTAACAGGACAAGTTCCTCCTGCTTCGACAGCTTTTCACAGCAAAAGAGAACTGAATAATGAAAACACACCAAAACAAACCACAGGGGGAGGTTTCAGAAGGGCTCTAGCAGAACAAGGACTTGGCCTTCAGGGAGAACAAGCAGCTCTGGAAAGAGTAATGGGAGAGAGGCATGCTTTTATAACAAGCATTTCTGCTTAACCATGGGGAAGAGTAAAAAGGAAATGGACTTAGAACATAGTGGAAGGATACATAAAATTTGACAATTCAGGAAAAAAAAAAAAAAGGACACCAAGAGCTGCAAGAAAAGAATTTTGGACACACCAAAGGATTCTGGTGCAAGACTAGAGAGTGCTCCAGCATGATGAGACAAAGCAAATGAAGAGAGATAGTATGGCTTTGTTTGCTTTTATGCATCTTTACGTGCCATAAAGGTGACCAGCAATTAATTCCAGAATCCTAAGCAAAATAGGCTGTTAAATTTACGTGCCTCACAATGGAGAAAACTGGAGCACTGGTGTATGGGGGAAAAGAGGCGTCAGCTTTGGTCCTGAGGAGTCTGAGAGCCACAGTTATCTTTCCCAGGAGCATCCTGGAAGTGAAAACTGGAGCCCTAACAACACATGGAAAAGTTTAAAAGCTCGTGAGAATACAGGATCCAAGCAACGCAGCCGGTGAATGCCTGGCAGAAGGAGCCCGAGCAAGGGCCGTCACTGCGGCTCAGGGGTATCACATAACAACGGCACAATGGTGGAAGATTTTTTTGCAGTGTTTCAGGGAAGACCTAGACCTTCCTCTCAAAAAGCTGTGATCACCTCTCTTAATTTTGTGTTTTTCACTAGAGCGAGACACCAAGTACATAACACGAACAGCTTAGGAAAGAGTAACCTCTGAGTCTGTACAAATCAGACAAAAACTAATTGAATGCTGTGGCGTGAGGCAGGCTGGGACACGCACTCCCAGCAGGAGACTGGAAAAGCTGCAACTCCTTTGCGAAGTAGGCAACCAAGACTGTAATGCCATGAATGGTATGGTGAAGAGTCCAGCAGATAAAACAAGGAAGTCTGGAGTTCAGGAGACCCTTGCCAAAAGCCTGAAAGGCTGTTCCTGGAGGAAAGACAAACAGAGCTGGCAGCTGGGCACTCATCAGAAGGCAGAGCTGAAACTAGCAAAACTTGAAAAAACAAAGAAGGATTGAGAACATGAACCTGCTTATAAGCATGACCAAGGATTGCTGCATGTGACTTGTGAGCTTCTGGATTGCTGCAGTGCATCTTCTTAAGCTGACATCATAAATCAAATAAAATCATCAGCAAAACACCAAGTACAAAGACAGATTTTCAATATTAGTATTTAATCAACGCCAGTGAGATTATCCTCTGACACTGCCAGCCCTATTCAGAATTATGCATTTTTATCATCATTCTCAAATATTTTAATAGTTGTGGCAACTGACTGTTCTGATAGTTATCTGCACTACTCTTGAGGATGGTTCAGAAGAAAAGTAAAGTGTCACATGCAGGGAAGAGCAGTATCTATTAACATGGAGGAAGATGGACATCAAAGGAGAAATAAAAACATTTCTAACTATGTAAACAAAATACCCTGGTGAAACTCATTGCTGAACAAATTTGTTCCTACAAGATCCAGAAAAGGAGACTGAAGAATTCTTTTTATACACTCACCAAGTGGGGAAGTGTCTGCAGCAATAGCACCTCCCTAAACACCACTGGCCTTTATACAGAGAGGAGGTAATTTTCTAAAGAGTCACCAACACAGACTCCATGCAGCAATCTGGATTTCCCCCTGATAGCTCTTTATGAGTAATAGCCCAACGACAACTCACAGGCCCTAACAAAATCTCAGCACGAGGTAGTGTGGTTGCACACTGCAAAGTTTCAAGGTTACGTTACTGACTTGGGCTCAATACACCACACACTGTTAGGAGAAATAGTGGAGATTTTAACAGAATCTTGTAATTTGATGGATTTCTATCAAACATAAATGTTTTCTCAAGTTGTATCACCTAGAAGCATAAGAACATGCTTTGAAACAATACGAATGATACTGTAGACATTTGTGGTAGATATCACGAATAAATTGTAAAGCTAAAATCCCCCTCAAAATGGAGGTTTTACTTTACAAAAACCATGCACCGCTTACTGCACTGTTGTGTATGGGTCTCTTTGAAGAGCTGATACAAACTGTTTTGAATTTTCAGGTTAAAAAGTAAATTGACTAGATTCCCAAAGAAGAAAATGCTAAATAGCAAATGCAAATACAAATGCTGTTAAAGTTAACTGGCATTTCAAAATACTCTACAGTTACAGTTTAAATGAAAAATAATGGCTAAGCATACACATACACAACACTGCTTTACAGTTTCTTAAACACAAGGTTTTTTCATTTTAGATTCATGAAACCTTCAAGTTAGTAGAAATTTTTCAAGGAAAACCAAAAGGGCAAAAGGGTGTATTTTCGCTACATTCCAGTTTTTCTTAGTTCTCAAAAAAGAGATAATACAAAGTATAGGCTGCAATAATTGAAAATAGTATCACAATTTTAAATCCCTACTAGTATTAAATGAAAATGGTAAGCAGGACAAAACAGTGAAATATTATAACCTTTTACTGATTCTCTCATTTAATCCATTTCTCAGATTATTGAAATATTTAACGCAGAAAAGATAAATAAGGATATCTGCAACTGAAGACTACAAATTGCACACGGTGTCTTGTGCATGAAGTGTCTTACATATGTAAATGTATGCAAAACCTAGACTCAAATTTCACAGGCAGTCTCTGCAGATAGATTCATGAACTATGTAATTTGCAAGGTGAAATCTATTTTATTTCTCTTAAATATCTTCAGGGTATTTTAGTAAGCTGCTTCTTACTGTCGTGGGAGACCAGCACTGGTAAGTCGCAGAACTGTTTCATGCTGGAGTCCAGGCAGGAAAGGACTGCAGACCTACACTGCACAGACCTCTCGACACTTTTTGTCCCCACAGCACATATGACAGACATCACAAGCCTGATCACATAGCAGAACAGGGAGGGAGGCCTGGCCACTTGGTAACATAAAACGGGCAAGGACTAACACGTCCATGAAAGGGGGTGGGGGAGCCCCCTCAAGTCACAAAACACAAAAAATTTCACTTCTCTAGGTTTCAGCTTGGAGCACGGCACACAGCAAGACTTAAAACAGGAGGCTCTGCACCACCCTGCTTGCAGTGCAGCATCCCAGTCACTGCTGCAAACCACGAGCTGACTTGCTGGACGCGGCTGGTTGTTACATGACAAGCCGTGCTGAGCGCTGGTGTTGGGCTGAGGGGTCTCGGTGCCACAGGGATCACAGTGCTGCAGTGGGGACATATCGGACCAGGGTACGGCAGCACAAGGTGGGAGTCAGATTAAAATGTCTCGTGCAGAAGTGAGAAACTTGACAAATCTGATCAAAACGCATGCTAGAAGAAACTTAGCAATTCCTGAAGACATTCTGGTCCATAATTAACTGAAAATTAATTACAGAATCTTGAAAAGAGCATAAACCAAAAATGGGCCAGCATACCTTCATACTGCAGTTGCTCACTCTGAATCTCTTCCAATAATTAAGTCTAGCATATGGCACTGGAGTTTAAAAAGAAAACAACAAACAAACTATGATTCCTGAAAAAGTTTTTAAGAGACTTGCTTGCTGAAGAATATGTCTGTGTGCACACATGCACTTCCTAGAAACAAGGATGATGAATTAATTCAGTATTTGGCAACCTTAGCTTTGGAGAAATTGCAGGTTGCTGATGCTTCTCATAAAAATCAAAACAGAAAAATTGAGAAGGAACATAATTAGGTAAATTATTTGCTGACTTGATGAATAATTCTCTAAAGAGTATTAGGGGATAAGAGCACGTGGAACACTACAATATTTCAACAAACAAAAGAAGGAGGTAAACAATAAAACCGCTCAATTAATTTGGTTAAGCCTTCCTGAAAAGGTATATTTTATATCACTGAGTTACACACATTTTTGTAAAAGGTGCTTAAAGCACGGCATGCTGCCACACCTCAAAACACTGTTTTTTGGAAAAAACTGTTAGCATGCTGAACCAATCTGATCAAAACATATCTTTCATAGCGTAAACAAAAGAAAGAACATTTTTAAAAGTTGAGAAAGAGTATAGCTAAACAAAAATCCTGGCAGAAAAAAAAAACCCAGTAGATTAATGAAAGTTTGTGAAAAATTTACTGCAGGAAACATGGAAACTCTTTCTGATTTCCAGTTTTCCACTACTGAGATGAATATCTTCAGTAACAGTAGGAAGATGATAGCAAACTTTCACATTACAAAATGTTCTCTCGGGGCTTTATAAAACATCCTACTGCAGTAACTTGCAGCTCAGCAGGAGCCTGGGGCCTTTCATTCTGACCTGCAGATGGGGAGGGATGCAAAAGAGTCAAGTTCTTTTCCAGCACATGGGAGACAGGACCTTGTTCTCCAAAGCAATATTTTTTTCTGTATCAACTGATGATTCTTTTTTTAAAGTGAGGGAATAAATCACTCTAACTATGCATAAGCGGAAAGAAAGGTCCATGGCTTCAGCAACTTGCAACACACTGCAGCCCTAAGCTATGCTGATGACCCTTTTGCATAACATCTTAATGTTTTTCTCATGAACCAAACACATAAGCATCTTTGATGCAGTTTGTTTTTTGCGTTTGTCTTTGCTTCGAGTTGGAGGGCGAGAGCTAAATTAGATTTACTGCACAAAGAGCACAGCGCTATGCAGTGTGACTCAGCTATAGAGTACTATGCTGCAAATAGGATTTAAACTAAATCGCATTTATAACTTCGTTTTCCTCCAGATCTTTGCTGATCACAATGCCTAGCAAAATACTTGCACGTTTTGCCTGCAAGTATAGACTAGAAACAGATAAAAGTCTATTTTTTATTGGAGTAATGTAAATTCTTGGCAAAACTAAGCTAACCATCAGTCACATATGAAACTACAAGCTACAGTGCATACTCTTAATAATATGAACATACCCTGTATACTCAAGCTAATTATGAAAAGTTGCTTTTAATACTAAAAATTAGACATGTATGAGAAAAGAAAATTACTGTTGTCAAATATTCATTAATATCTCTTCTTTCCATTACCACCTCCTTTCTCATGCTGATCTCCACTGCATCAGAAACCCCTGCAACAGCACGCACAAGTTCCCACAATTAAGACTGAGATGCTGTGTTGCACCTCCTAAGAGGTCCTATGCAAAATTCACAACTTGGGAAGGAGGACGGCATAAGTGGCTAATGGCTTTAAGCGACAATATTTCCTACCAGATCTGGGCTGGCTCAAGGGCTGAAAGGTCCATAATTTGGCAATCCTTGAGGCCTTCCAAACTGTAATACTGTCTCTAGGTTGCACCTTACCCCTTCTCTGGCACACCCACCTCCAACTTGGTTTTTCAGCATGTTTTCTTTACTCGGCCTCACACAAAGCACTGTGCTGCATCTATGTTCACAGCCTTTCCCCTACTATCTCCTCCACCTGTATGCTGGAAGGATCATTTTACGCCATTTTAGCTCCTTTATGCGGCGTAAAGGGATCAAATTAAGAATGTGAATTTCACTGTAGTTTCTCTACAAGGAGAAAAATCACCAAAACAACTAAATCACTAAGCTCAACTGCATGTCAGCTGTACCTTGGAGAGGCGGACTCAGCCTCCTAGTTCATTACATGCAGATCACTGATCATAAACAACTTCCAGCAGACTATCAAGATCCAATGCAAGGGCAGACTTTTCAATGTATTTTTGATTTACACGATTTTGGTGAATGAAAAAGAACTTCCCTCAACCTCTCCCCTCTCCTCATTTTCTTGTACACCACTTTACCTGAACACAGCCTTTGAAATATACTGAGAAATCTCAATGAGTAACTCATGACATCAGAGAAATGCAGCGTCAAATGTATCTATTTTAAAAGGCTACCAAACAGGACAGCAGCCTGATATTCTGCGAGAAGAAATACTGCATATATACGCACATACAGGAATACATGCCTACCGGAGATCTGCTGGCATTGTGCAGAATACAGCACGGAGGTTCTCACAAGCTGCTCGCGGGCTGCAGCAAGATTTCCAGAAACTCACAAAGCTGGGCTGCTTGCTCCACTCACGTATTCACCCTCGCAGCATCTTTCTTTAGGAAGAAGGAGCTACTACCACAGAGCTATGCTCCATGAAATAAAAGCCGATGTTCTGCCAGGTTCAACAGCGTAGACCAAAATCAACGCAAAGCTGTCAGGCTGCAGCATGCCATGATTTGGCCTCGATATTTTGGGGAAGCAGAAACAAGGGGCCTAGGACTCGCTGGGGGGCAATGCAACATCTCAAAATTGAGAGAGCAGCTTAATGAGGTCCTAAGAGAGGAAAAAAGGCAGAGCTGCCCTCCAAGTGAGGAAGGGCTTACTTGAGTATTTCTGCCAGGAGACAAGATAGAAAAAGAGGATGGGGGGTAGATAAAGCTATTAGACAGAAGGCAAGAGCCAGGATTTTACATAACATTGTGTAACCTATGAAAGACAAGAAGCTAAATGTGTCTGTAAAACTAAGCCAAGCTACTAGGAGAGTAGGCCCAGGAGGTTAAAAGGACAGAAAGTTGTGAGAAAGAAAATGACTTGGTGGACTAAACGTGAACATGTAATAAGCACTGAAAACATTTTAATGTAAGGGGTACTCTATGTATCAGGGGAAGGAATCTTAGCAAGTATCCAAACTCCAACGTTCAGAGAGCATTTTTTTAAAATTTGCTATAAATATAGTAAGCGAGGGGAAAAAGTGATTTGCTGTACAATTTTCTTAAAAGGGACAGCTTGTAACAAGATATCTTCTGAAGTACAGCCTGCACTGTGCAGATGTTGCACCTGAACAACTAAAACAACAGAAAAACTATTAAAGGCTTTGTTATAATATGGTTTTCAAAAATCTTTTGATGACTTAATAAAAGGTTTTTTCCTTTTGCTTTTGGGTTTTTTTTTTAAATGACTTATGGAGTACCATCATCAATAACTGCATTTCCAGACTGCGGCAGAAATAAATCTATCTAAACGTTGAATGAACAACAAAGAAGTTAAGCGGTATCACTTTGCATAAACTTGCTTTACACGATGGTGTAAAATATTTTTTAATATTCTAGAGAGTGTTCATCACCAAAAAAAGCACACAATCCTTGAAGTCTTAGCACTTTTAGCTATATGAGATTCCACTAAAATTACTGTCATCATAAAACACCCACTTTTCTTTTTTTCTGAGCCGTAAAATACTTATCTCCAAAAACGGAATTAGAATGACAATAGTTTATTAACTATTAAGCACTCCTCTAGAATAATTCCACCTTAAACTTTTGAGACTGTGCAGCTGCCAGAACCATAAAAGGCTGCACATTTCCAATATTTTTGCCTAATCAAATTATGAGACCAAACTATTAATGTTCTGCTTACCTCCTAAATTCATTCCCGCTTGCAGACATTTCTGTAATCGACAAGCTGGGCAGTTCTTCCTCCGAATCTTATCAATTATACAGTCGTTCCTTCCCGCACACAGATAATTGTGCTGCCCTGGATGAAACAAAAACAAAATGCATTATTAGAGCATGTATTTAAATAATTCCCATCTGTTCATTTGTATTGTTTGTTTTGCAGTCATTTTGAGTGTCTTACTAATGCAGAAATTCTCAATTCCATTCTTCAGCCTTCCCAATACCTTGGTGACCCGTCCTTGGTTTTACTATGAACCTCTCCTGTTTAAACCGGGAAATGAGTTTTGGTGCATCATTCACAAGAGAGATCGCATCATCCCCTTCTTCCCAGCAGGATTTCCAAGGGCTTCTTTTTTGGCACAAAAAGCCACTGGTTTTGAGCTTTTTCAAATATTCTTACATGCACAGCGTCACAAAGCAGCCTAACAGCTCTTAGGTTCTGTAGAAATAGGAGGGCCAGTCTCATGCTAAAGGAGTTTACAGTCTAAAGCAGAAATGCAAAGTAGAGGTCAACTTTCACAATAGACTCCATTCTCTTTAACCAGTTCACTAAGTGCTTCGTTTCTGATTTAATCAGTTAACTTCTAGTAGGAGATTTCTGAAGGGTTTGCCAAAATAGGCCTAACTCACAACCACATTAATTCACTTCTGTGAAGCTGTTCAGCATCACTCATATGAGGACATGGCAGATATTTAACACACAGTATTGAGCAGAAGGCAAATGTACATGGCAACAAAGGAGATAGTCTAATGTTTAATAACTTGAAGACTCGAAAGGAGTTTTGCATTGTGGGAGAAACATAGGTACAGCAAATGGATGCAGTACATCAGACAAGGGCACTAACACGTGGACTATTCAAAATAAGTACCAGATACTTGAATTTGATGTGGAAGAATAATGGAAGCCACAAAGGGGTTAAGTGCGACGTGACATGAAAAGTGAAAGAGGAAGAATATTTTAGCTGTCTCAGTCTAGAGGTGACTTACTGGGACCTAGAGAGACCTGAAAAATCAGTTTGCAGCATTAGTGTCAAAAAGTGCAACAAAGAGTTTCCAGAGGAAGGATGAAAGGAAAGAACACAGCTCACAGAAGTATACCATACTCTAAGATAAGTTGCAGGATTTGCTATGACCTGCAATTCAGGAAAATAGTCAAAAGTGAAATACTATAGTGAGTTGCAGGCCTATGTAGTAAGCAAAACAAGAACTATCAAGTCTCACAGAGAGGCATTTTAGAAAGGAGCTAAGAAATGTAGTATTCTGTACACCGATACCTCAAAGGCAAGAGAGACAAAAAAGAAAAAAAGTCAGAATTGTCATTGTGGTAACACCAATGGCCAGCTTAGTAGTGGAGAGACTCCTATGCTGATCACGAATGAATGATGAGACAGATGCGAAGAAAATCAAGAATCATACAAGCAACATACGGTTGACACCAACTACTGAAGCAAGCAGCAGATGTTGCTGTTAGAGGGCCAGCCACCATCTCCCGGAGAAGCCTGGGCAAGATGCAGATGGGCTGTCCTGAAACCGAGCTCAGGAAGCAGTTCAGCAGAAGTTGTACAGGAGAGTGGGCAGACAAGACGCAGACTCGATCAAGAGAGAGCGCCAGGGAGAGTTGCTTTAGAACTAGAGGTATAAAATACGTTTGCCAAGATATTTTCCACAATACACAAATGCTTCCTTAGGGAAAGTCAAAGAAAATATTCATGACACACAGGAGACCTGGCTTCTATTTTGGGCTCTTTCAGGAATTTGCCTTAAAACTTCAGATAAGTCATTTTATATCTCTGCATCTGACTTCCTTTTACCCTTAGCCAAAGTTATCCACCTGGACAGTGAACTGAAGTTCAGGCTCTCTCTTGCATCTCCTCACTGTGCATCTTGCACAAAGAGAACCAATCTTGCGACAATAACACTTCACTTGCTCAAACACCATAAAGAACGTTGTGAGGAAGATAATGCTTTAGACGCCTAAACAGCAAGCAGATTGGCAAATCAGGGTTTTTACTCAGGGACTTTACCTAGCAGCATGATACAGACAAAAAATAATAAAACTCAGGGATGATAACTCATGCACGTGAGTTCATGAAGTTATGCCAGACATAAAATAAATCAAGTTGCATAATATAATGACAGCATCAATATCTATTAGCTAATCTTTAAGTAGGCCTGCTAAAACAATAACAAGAAAATTCTCAGCTAATCACAAAAAAATCCCTGCTTATCACATAACATTTAGTGTACAAAGTTATGTGTACAAAAAACAGATATATAACAAGAAATAAAATACTTTATTTTTCCTATCTACATTTTCACTTTGTACTGACTTAAGCACACACATCTTCTAAAGGTGAACTAAAAATTAAACTGGACGATAGAGCGTTTAAAGTAATGTCATACAGCATAAAGATGGCGTACATACCATTAAAAATACTGGTACCTGGATTTTTATAACATCTTTAGGTAAGAGAGGGGAGAAATGGTTATTTTCTGCTAGGAATGCAAGTACGATCGTTCAGTGCTCCTACAATGTCCTTTGCACATCACAGAGTACTGCAATACCATTTTTAGGCTTTCACAGGCGGGTGCAGGCTATTAATATGACAAGTCAGCTCTAATGCTGCAAAAATGAACCCCAATGCAGAATTTCCCTGAAGACAGTTTGCTCTATGAAACTGTACACCTGTTAAGTCAACATTTTTCATTACCGCTTTCAAAAACTAATGACTTTAATAAAAAGAAGTTAACATTATGCACTCTAAGATAACTACTTGGGCCACATTCTTAAATATTGCAGAAATGTTTATTTGATTCCATTGCTGTCACACTGTGACTTCCTAAGAAGTAGTCCCACTACAGAAGAATGCTTCTGTAAGTCACACTTCAAATGGTTTCGGCAGTCTACAATTATTACTTTCTAGCCTACATATTCTAGGTTAAATATTTACAGGATGTATAATTTAAAAAAGGTTCATCTGTTTTTGAATCACATATCTCTGAATACTGCCATATGGTACAAAATCTATAAGTAGTCTTTCTAGTAAGCAAGGCAAATTTTTTCTAGTAAGCAAATGTCTTCTGTAGATCAAAGAGATTGTATTTTCTAAAAAAAAAAAAACAAATATAATCATCTCAAATCTTTTTACTTATTTCTGTGAAAATAATATATATAAAATAACTTAAATACCCTTAAAAATCAGAACAAACCAGCATTCTGACAACTCCTGTATGTATAGTACAGCTATGTAATACTGAAGGACAATAGCTTTTCAGTTAAAAAGTTTATTCTATCCTCTATCATGAAAAAAACTAGCTTCAGATTTCCATGCAACCAAAACATGGCTTGTTTCCATTAAAATTAGTAAGTCAGTAAAGTGAAGGTACTCCTAATGAATACTATTACAAAAGGAAGTATCTTTCACAAACGGAAGTGTCTTCCATTTATGTGGCATGATTTATCATAACACATCCCTCTGAACTTCAGAATCAAAACAAAAACCTCCGCATCTGAAATTGATGCATCTCTCTCAAAACCTCCAGGGCTCCTGACCATCTTGAGGAGGTGACGGAGATCATCCTGCAAAGAGGCTGTTGTTTTTGTGGTGGCTAAATCTTTAATTCTTGTAAGAAGCATATCAACCTAGTTGCGTAGCTTGTGTTTAGCTTAATCCAGTTGCTCTTTTTGTCTAGTTTAATCATCCACAAGTGGGCTGGAAAGCGACGGAGTCGGTATCAGATTCTCATCTCTCATGTGCTAATGCATTAAGAAGAAAGCTATTTTTTCCATATGCGTTCATAAATGCAAAGTAATTCCCGTTCCATCCAAAATAAATAGTTACAAAAGATGCCAGGGAAATGTCCTATTCAAAATAAAAAATTAATAGGCACTCTGCAGTTACCTACTAAGAAGGAATAAAGATCTGTCATAGTCACAGTAAGTTGAGTGTGTCACTATATACCACAGAATGGCACATACTGATGTAGAGCCCACACAAAGACATTTCACAGGTGAGGCAGTTGAAAACAGTTTCAGATTCACTAATTCCCTCATTTGATAGGCTTACGACAGAAAACAAGAAGGAAGTATTCATGAAAGGCAGTCTTTCCTCTTATCAAGTTATCTTGAACGACACAATTCAGCAGTAAAGAAGGGGAGGAAAAAAGCAATTATTGGGCATATGAATTACTGCCTAAATGAGACTGCTACCTGCAGCAGAAGTTATGCCTTTCCCTAAAAATCCAGCATAATAATTGAGCCACCAGCCCTAGAAATTCATTTGCAAACGTTAGCTCATGCCTGTACAAAGGCAAACAGCTACTGCCTACTCTTCAAGGGGCCGTGATACCTCCATACATGTAAATCTGCAATAGAAATGGGGTCTAAAAATTTCTCACCAGTAATATTTCCATTACTAAGACAAAATCTGTAAATTACAGAAGTCTGTGAAATATTCCACCTGTTCCTTTTTTTTTTTTTTTTTTAATTTTTCAAAGTCTAAGTCAGGAACTGCAAGTAATTAATGACCGTTCTGCATTTATGCTCTTTTGCTAAAATAGCAACTCCTACGACGTTCAAGAAATGTTCAATTTTGTAAAATAAAGCTGATAAAACAGAGAAACAGAAGCATAATGCTGGAATAGGACTCAAAAGACTGTTTAATTCAATCCCCTTCACGGAAGCAAGATAAAGCCAGTCCAGACAGGTGTTTTTTCTTCTAAACTTGTTTTAAAACCTTCTGAGGAAGCAGATTCTGCAACTTTTCTATAAATCACACTGCTTTTCAAGCCTTCAAGTTAGAGGTTTTTTTCACTTTACATTTAACCTAAACAGGGATGTTTTGCTACCTAAAGTGATTCCTAAAATTCCCCCCCCCCATCCCCAGACACACAAAGCAATAGATCACCACCTTCCTTACAACAACCATATGCTTATTGAAAGACTTATGTTCCCCATCTCTTAGCTAGACTAAACAAATCCAGTTCTCTCAATGTTTCCTCATAAGTCGTTTTCTAAATCTGTCGTCATTCTTCTTATTCTTTTCTGGTCCCTTTCATAAAACCTAGTGACGAAAACTAGACACATTTTTCTAGCTGAGTTTCACCATCGCTAAGTAAAATAAAATCGTTACTTCCTCCATCTTGCACACAACATTCCTGCTAACGCAATCCAGAACCCGCTTGGTCTCCTGGCAGCCGCGTTGCGTTGTTGACTCAGAGTCAGTCGTGCTCCGCTGTGACACCCAGCTCCGCTCCTGCAGCACTGCCGCCTCTGCCGCTTTGTTCCTCACTTTGTATTGGTGAAAAGCACCTGCCTGTACCTGAGGAGCCTGCTCTCTTCTTCCTCTCCCGTCAGAGCTACATGTTCCACTGCCACATCCCTCAGGAAGGGGATGGGAGAAGTCCAAAAGCCAGGCTGGGTAATACAGCTACTGAAAGAGTAGCGTGCTTTGGGTCCCAAAACAAAAATGTGATTGAGGAAGCCTCGCAAAAGGACGGGAAAGTGAGAAAACAGAAGTGGCAGCTAAGGACCAGATAAAGCAGAAAAAACTTTAAAAATCTCAACGTTTAAAATAGCGTCTCACTGAAGCACATCAAAATGCATGTAAAATTCACCAACTTTCCTCCTTCCTCCAACGGAAATAATACTTTAACTCACAAAATCACAGGGGAAGTTGTCTTCTCCCTGTACAATGCCAGAATGATCAAGCTCTTTTTCCAGGATTTAAGGAGGAAAAAAAGCTGGGATTCATCTCCAAAGTCTACCTTGCAGAACTAAAAAGATGATCCCTTTTGCAGCCTCTAGACTAAAACTGGGATTTACTTTCCTCCATGTTTCCTAAGCGGGAAGGTTATCGTCACGAAAACAGTAACATGCAGAAGTCTTAACGGCTTTGACTGACTGTTGGCACCCATTCAAGCGGGCATATACAGGTGTGAAACGGTATTACCAGGCCTCCTTAGCACAGCCAACTCCATTTAAATATTCCCCTATTGCTCATTTTAGTATATGCTACTCTAACCACCCATTTTAACGAAATTACTCCTGGTTTCACTAGGAAACCAGGGGGAGAACAAATCCGAGTTGAACGGCTGTAATTCTGTACTAAGAGTCCCCCGCTTCCATTAATACGTGTTAGTTACTGCGCAAACTGGAACACCTCTGCCTTTTCCCTTCACTGATTAGCCTGTCTGATGGCACAAACCATTCTGACGTGGGGTAGAGCAGCATTTCCCCAGCTGCAGGCAACGCAACCAAAACCTGCTGCAGGAAACCCTTCGGAGGAAGGAAGGCCTCTCACCTACAGAATATCTAGTTAGCAAACGGAATGAGGATTTTCTGCTTTCTGCTGCAGGCCTAATGACAGAGTTTGCCTCCTACAGCAAGGAGTCACATAATCTGCACGTTTTAACCTCTCATCTGTGCTCCCTGAGCTACATGATGTGCTCCTTTTATCCAGCTCTGAAACCTTCACATATTTTGTGAAATTAATGTTACCACTATAACCCTTTATATGTTCATTTAATTAATAACAACATATTACCTCTACCTTTTTTTTTTTTTAATAAATAAATATAAATAAAACTACTGCTTAAACTCGGCATGGTGGTTTTCCATATGTAAAGAAGGATCTTCTGTTTCACAAGAGTTATATCACATTTTCAAGAAACAAATCGCATACACCTGAGGTATTTATTTCACACTAGGTGCTCTCAAATAAATCAGCATGAGAAATATGATGAGATGAATTTCTTCTAAAATTTCAGTCTTCATAAAGTCTCCACTTCTAGCAATTAAAAAAACAAGAGTAAAACACATGCTATTCAGTGGAAATCAGAACTGCATTTTCATTTAAAAGGTCCATTTGTTACACAGCCGAAGGATTTTTTTTTTAGCAGTTGACAACTGCCCAGCAACAGCAGCCTATGTTTGCAGTCACTATTTTAGGCTACATCACATGTCAATTACATAACCTTGTTTTACTGCTCTTGAACTGGTTAGAACAACCTGGGAAACAGATTAGGGCAGTCCCTCGAATCTGCCATCCAAAGGCAACTGTGTGCCCACCCCCCTCACCCCCCGCCTGCAGCTCCACTAAGGCCCTCTTTCAGGAACTGGTTACTTATTGTTAGACCTAGCTGAAACATTTGCTAATTAACTTCCTCAGCTCTGTTTAAACCAGTCCAGTCCGACCGCGGTAAACTAATAAACTCAATTCCTAGCGCTAAGATTTATGAGTAATGCAGGATAAGCTTATAAAAGCCGCAGAGAAAGTACACAGCTTATATATGAATATTACCCTTTCCTTTTATATAGCAAACGCTCAGGATGTGTAGTTTAGATATCAAACGCTCACGGTTTCCCAAAATTCAGTCCGATTTCAGTCCAATATATCTCTCCTGTATAATTCCATAGCTCTAGTCATCTGATCATATCATTTCCCAGACAATATGCTTTTCTGCTGCAGACAAAGGCTGTGTATGACAACTGCTCGAAAAAAAGACATGGATTTATTATTGTTATTGTTAAAGGGTGTGCTCAAAGCATAGGCATCCTCTAAATCCATCTCTGAAGCAAGAATTTAGAACTTTTCCTCCTCTATGATGAATTTAAAAATTAATTAGCATTTGTTTTGCTTTTGGCAAATTATTCATTGCATTCAGGATATTGCCTGCTTGCTTCCCATTTTCAATTACCTCCCGTTAGCTCTAGATCCCAAGGCATCTTTCTTTCAATTTCTTCTGCCTTTTATATTTCTAGATTAATTTACCTACAATTTTTCATTATACTTTTGTAAGTCTTTTTGCTTTCTAACTCCCTCCCCTTTTTTTCCCCCCTCAGTAAAACTTATTTTCTAAGTTGGCCTTATTCCTTTGTTTACTTTCATCTTCAGTGCTTCATTCCTCTCCTGTTCATAACTCTTTCTTCGTCCTTCCCATTTCTCTCTAAAAATATTATTTCCTCCATTCAGCAAGTAACTGGTTATTTCATAGGGCACATTTTCATTGCAGTCAAAGGGATGGCTGCAGCTCATGTTCATACACCCAAGCAAAGTATTTTAAAATTAGCTGAGATAGGGATAAAAGCATGGTCTCAACAGCATTGTCTTCTGCGAGTTCGACAAAACCCGGCTAGGACTCTTTAAAAGCCCAGGCGCATCTGTCGCTTGATGCCTGAACAGTGAGGATATTCTACAAACTTCTGCAACATAGTATCTTTCTAAATTTTCAATGCTTTCAACCTTTTGTTTAACTGCTATTTCTCCTTAACATATTATAATTAAACAGTGTTGACAAAAACATTCTCAAACCAAGCATGTTGGCCTGTGATCACCTATCTTCCTCCACCTAATTTGAAATACACGCTGCGGTTTCTTCCTAAGTATCTTGGAAAAGAGCTGAAGGTTCTTCTTGCACGGTGATTACGTTTTGAGCAAATATTCTGCAATACCTCGCTGATTTCCTCCAGAAAGCTAAAATTTTGAAAACGCAGGATGAATAACCAGTGTTTCCACCAATGGTAACCATGGATATAAAGCTGATTCTTTTTTTTCCCTGGAAGTGGAATGAGGAGGGCCTTGTCTCCTAAAACTTTTAAACTGCTGCAGCAATCATGGTTGCCTATCATCAGTAACAGTGTACAAAATTCTACTTTGCATCCCTGCATCCAAAAAGGGGAATATTTTTGATTTAGATTAGCCATCAATTAACACAACAGTTTGGGAAACATGATACGTATTTTCCTAATTGCCACACTATTATGCACTCTCTATGCACATCTAAAGATGCAATTCTGATATGGAGATTTTGGCATGGAGACCATCTCCCTCTGCTTCTTAACTATCCCAGGAGACTTACTTTCACACAGGGCTGTGACCAGGTTAACAAAAACAATTGATGTGGTCTGGTGACCCTGGCAAAGGAGACTAGAAGTTATAAAAATGGTTCTCACTCACTATTTTAAGCAGGCTGAAAGGGCACTGATGAGAGGGATCAAGGAGAGAGAGGAAATTTGGCAAGGGAGCAGGGGATGTAGCCTTAAAAAGGCTGCAGGAGAAACCATCCAACAGGGAAGAAACCAGTTAACAGCAGTGAGACAAGCTAGCAAGAAAACGCATGTAAATATCTATAATTGAGTATATAGGCACCTTTTTGTTTGCTTGTTTGTTTGGCATACTTAAAGCACGCTACAGAGTTCTGAAAACCCTCTCAAAGCTTGTGTCTGGTGCTCCAGCTACCCCATTTGTCCAGAAGGACTGATCTACAAACTCAAAATATTCCCAGAACTGGGACTTGGAGAAAACCTGTACTGAAACTACATCCTGTGCCTCCTGTCCTTCCAAGAGCCTATGAGAGCCGGGTCGCGTGTTCCCGCTTCCACGTCGACGTAGAAGGCAGAGTTTGTACCAATGAAGCACAGCAAAAGCCTGTCAGAGAGGACGGCTAGGGCCTGCTGAAACCCAGGCAAGCTAAAGTCTGTAGTTCAGCATACTGGAGTTTAAACAGCCTAGCGCAGTGGGTGCTCAGCAAAAGGAGATTTACTATGCTGTAATTCTCTTTTTTTATAGCCAAAGAATGTCGAATGATACTAAATAGCATAGAAAATGAATAGGAAGAGATACTTTTCATACGAAAAGTATCTGATTTTTGCAAAGCATTTCAGATTCACTGAAATGCCACTGCACTGGAAATCTGTTTAGCAGGAAAACCAAGTAAAACTATCTACAAACACCAAAATATCCTGTTATAGAGCTAAATCGTTTTGTTTCAGTTTTCAAATTTGTGCAAAACTAAAAACAACTGAACGGAAAACTATATTGTGTATGGTAATAGAAAGAGTCAGAATTGAAGTTTTAGAAAATGTTGTTTTGACAAAATCAGATATCTAATACTTTGTAATAAGTTTTCAAATTTTCATTTTGGTTTAAATTTGAAACTAATTTTGAAGTCTCTAAACTCTGTTACCTACAGAGCAGTATGTACGATAGATTTGCAAGAGATCACGTATGTTGCACGTATGATGCCTACTTCTACTTTCCCAGGCTAAAGATCTGATAAGGCATTTATGACACACTACAAACTTCAATGCACTTTAATGGAAAATCTGAACATCCAAGAAATGGTCTAGAACGACTACAAATACTTTTTAAGTAAGCATAAAGCAAAAATCTTAAATTGTAACTGAAACGCTTGTCCACTTTTGCTGGGAACAGTGGTCAACTAATTCTGCTACATATACATATGTGATACATAATCTTGCTCTAAAATCAGCTTACTGTGTTTCACTGTTAGATTTTAAAAAGTACACTGTAAGTAAGATTTGTGTAAAATATCAAGTTCATTTAAGAGAAGTCTGAGAGGGTAGAGGTGGGGGATAGTACTGTGGAATATGGAGCGCTACTTGGCAATGTAAGCAGCATTTGTAGCTGACTATGTGGCTAAGCGGCTGCTCTACTGAGAATATTCACTCACATAAAATTATTCACATACATTAGTATTTACAGGTTGGAAGCCTGTTATACTCTCTTCGGTCATCCATTTCAACCCATTCAGGCTGCCCTGCAATCCTGCTGATATATTCAATTTATCAGATCTTTCAGGCATATCGGAAATCATCTTCGTAGCAATCATATGAAACAGGCAAGCTAAGAAAGAACTTCTATCCTCATAGGATAGATAGGGAATACAAGGTATACAGTGTTAATCTTGAGTTTGTCAACTCTGCTTTCTAATTTGCAATTCCAAGCTGACTCCGTCCGTGAGATCCAAGAGTATCTGTATGGGGTATTACTAGAAAAATAGATATTTTTTTTTTCACAAAGCAAACTGTTCCCAACTCTTGGTCTCAGTGAAAATGTTCTTTTAATATTTTTTTCAAATAACTCTCCTTTGTTTTTTGGGAACACAATTTGAAGTTTGCTATGCTGTTGCATTTAGCACACTCAGCAGATTATAAATTCTATTCTGTGTGAATGACACATTATCTTCAAAGCATATTTTTCTCTTCCATTTTTCACGTACAGTTTACTACAGCTCAAACTGGAAATATGCTAAATTCATATTAATGAATATTATTACAAATTATAGCAACAATTTAAAATATTTTCAGTATATATATTGACAAATTTTTTCATCTGGAAGCCTGGTCAGTAATAATTTTCTTTTAAAGGCTGCAAGTGTCACAATACAGGCTTTTTAAAAGAATCTCTTGGGATTCGTAAAACAGAAACGTTAACCAAAATAATACTAGATGCTCACAGAAGTGAACTGAAGAGTCCTCTGGGTTGGTTTACTGGCTTTTAAAAAGGACTCTGTTTTTACCCCTTTGTAATATATAAATGTATGCCTATGTATTTTATGTATTTATTTATTTTTATCAGGAACCTCACCTCTGTGTTCTTCCAGATGAAACTGAAGAAACAGAAGAAAGAAGATGAGTGAATATCAGCGGATTTGATGATTATTATGAAATTTCACAGTAGATTTAATATAAAAATATGATAACAACATAAAAGTTAAATTAAGCAGCTGAAAAGATAGTACACTGATTACACTATCTATTTTCATCTTTAAATCAACAAATGTCTCTGTCAAAAAAGCCCTGAAGCTGGTGCAGAATTTCCAGGCTGCTGTACTGGAGAGCCACAGGAGCCAAGCCTCTTTCTGCTGAATTTAGGTCAAGCTTGCTGTGTAGCCCTGTCTACAGTCATCATTCACAGACCTCTGAAAAGCAGCTTCTGAATGGAATATGGCAACCTTTCTGCGCCAGTGAAAACAGCTATTTTACCATTTGCTTATTTGCTTGATTTCAAGAGGCTAAGCAAAGAATAATTTATCAGCAAAAATACTGCAGAAGCTTCGCTTCATATGATCATCTTGAAATTTAGTACAGCTCCTCTGACCTTGCCGATTATACTCAGGGGGCTCATGGCCCAGGTAGGCCACCCGGGCTGCGAATGGGCACCTCCAGCTGGGGCTGGCGGGCAGAGCAGCCCAGGAGCTGCCCCTGCACCAGTGCTGCCGGACATGGACCAATGGGGAAAAGGCACTTTCTGAACCCAGAGAGGAATCACTAGCATCACCCATCCAGCTGACCTTAATTTCAAGCCTGTTGCAAACGATAGCACCTCCAGTGGCTCGGGGTTCAGACCACTTCTCAAGTGCAGCACCTCTCACTGCAGTGCGTGAGCCTTCCCCTTCAAACATCCCTCCGAAAACGAGTGGGGCTGGTGCTACCACTTCGCCCAGCGTGTGCCAGGCTAACTATCACTGGGAACAGAGCAACTGAAAAAGTTTGTGTTTCAGTAGCAGCTGTCGCTCTGGCACCGGAACCACGCGTTTAAAGTTCTCAACTCTGATCACCTTACTGGAGCTTTTCACTAGGAATTTCAATTTGCTTTGCCACAGAAATAAATCAAGCAGTGATTTTCCCAGTGAAATCATCCCAGGTGCTGAAAAACTAAAGCCACAGACGATTCGCGCAATTTGCGTGTTGTGTCATTTTCAAAGCCTATAAAGTCATCACTGCACATTGAAAAATATATACATATTGAATTTTAAAGCTACATAAAGCATAACACATATTTCAGAAACATAATTCATATGCCAGAGTGGGCTCTTGGACAGATCTTCCCTTTCCTTCATTATATATATAAAAAAAGGATATTTATGTAAGAACAAGTATGTCACATTTCAAACCAAATGATAGCAACCATTTAAAAACAAAACTAAAAAAAAGAGACATAGAACAACAAAAAAAAGTCATCTCAGGACACAATTACAGCATCACCAAGGCATAAAGAGACTTATTCTATTCTACTTTCAAAGATCATTCTGCCTAATTGACATAATTGCTGTTTCAAAATTTGTTTTGCTCAGTAAAACCCAAAGACCAATTACTGTATAATTTATATCCAGAATTCACCCCTGAACTAGGGTATCTCCTTCTTCAGAGCAAATATCCTCACCCTTTGCATTCCCATTTAAGGAAAAGAAAACAAAAAACTCCTCAGTTTATTCATATTTAACCTAACAGGGGACATGTTTGAACACAGATTTTTACAGTTCTAATTCAATTTTCATAATTAAAATTCCTGTAGTGCTAAGCAGATTGAATTAATTTTACTTTCTTACAAGTAGCTGTTTAATGAAAACTCACGTGAACTGAAATGTCATTGCCTACAAGCAGAATATGAATGGTATGAAAATCCCTTGGGTTAACCTTAATAAAATACAGTAATTTTCTTAAAATGAGATAGAGATTAGCCATTGCCAAAGCCCAATCTTTTAGGCAACAGCTATCAGATCTAAAAGTTTGTAAGTGAGGTCAGTAAGGCGAATGAATGATTGAGGGTGATGGTCAATTAGTATAAAGTATTTGTATGAGCTTTCCTCAGTTTCACTTGTAGTAAATGATAGATTTCATTACTGACATCAAAAGCAATTGTTGCATCTTTGAAAAATTATAATGACTAAGGCAAAATTCCACTAGCCTGCAACAGGCTTTGTAAGTAAAAGTGATAAAATTTGAATTTAAAACAAAATGAAATTTTCAGTAGACCATGTTAACATCAAGAATTTGACCCGCTTTCTACTTTTGCCAGATTTCAGAGTAACAGAGAGCACCCCAATTTATGATTATAAAAAGATAATCCAGTCCTATGCTTCTGCTAATGCACTGTGAGCTGCCCAGCTCCCTTTTGGTGTCTCCAGAGGGAACTTGGAAACTGATGAGCAGCAGTATTAAAAGCCTCCTCCAGCAGATACCCTTGTGTCGGAAAACACACCAAGAAAAGATCAAAATGAAATTAAAAGCAGATGCACTTTATGTACTAAAAGGTTTTTCCACTTTGATTATAATGAAGTGTGGTTCCATGTTTCATACAATTTATTAATCCAGTCCCACTTATTTACACTCTGCAGCAGCGTAATGATTTTAAAGTTGGAGCACAGCCAAAACTCACATGCAGAAGTAATTAAGAAGTTATGTGGAAAGATCTGTTGTTGTTGGTTTCGGCTTTTCCAAGAGAGGGACCAACTTTTGGTGACCAGAAGACCTAAGGTAGAACAGTTTTAAAACAAGAAGTACAGAAGTAAAGCAAACTATTTTTTAAAGCAGAACAGATGCTACAAAAAGATAACTTGGACCTGACTTATCCTGACATTCCAGACACTCACTCTAGAGAAGCTGGTGCAGCAGACCTCTACACTAGAGCAGAGGCTGCCCAGGCAAACTGTTTTTCCAGACAGCACATAATGCCCTGCTCCTCAGTTCATCTCATCAGCTACATAACCCAGCAAATACAATAAGAAAACAAAGCTCAAAACACTTTGGAAGCGTGGAAGGCACAAGTTCAAGGAGGACAAAGAAAATCGGGAAAGTGGAGCGTATCGGTCAGGGACGGGAGGGCGTGCAACCAGGTGTATGCCTCAGTAAAGCTTCTTTGACTCCTGAAACGCACACACAACCATGCCTACAGGCTTGCTCAGACTGCTTCAAGGTCCACACTTTCTCCTGCAGTAGTATTTTTGGCAATACAGAGCTGCATCTAGTCCAAGAGTATAAAGCTATTTATACCTGTACAAAACAAGCATAACACTCTGCAAGATTAGAATGACAGTGCTTTACCTCTGTTTTGCCCGAGTTTGTCTGCCCGAGTTTGCCCGAGTGACAGGGAAAATCAGGTCCCAAGTATAAAAATCCACTAGTTCTCTGCAGAATAAATAGCACTGGTTGGCAGTTCCCTTCCTGGGCACAGCACACACTTTCCGCTCCTAGAAGTATCTGCACCCCTGACTATATCCAGGATAGTAGTCCCTGAAGATGTTGAGCTATACAAGAGATCCGGAATGCTAAATTTAAAAGATGAAAATGTGTGGCACGGAAATACATTTGGAGATGCACTCACACAGAAAATATATTTTATTTATTCACTGTTGCACAGTGCATTTGTATTCATTTTATCCATCGCATTCCTTATCCCCCAAACTCACTTTCACTCTGTTGCTCACCTGAAAAAACTCTTCAGATGTTAAACAAGAAATCTAGAATCCAGTTCATTGTTAATATTAAGCAACATTTACTTGATGAAAAGGCTCTATACCAATTCTGCCATTGAGAATTTCTACAGCAAATTCTTATGGAGGATAAGACACTGCTAAATAGTGACAGCTTATCAAACTGGGAAGATATCCTGTGGAGCATCAGAGGCACAACCGCTGCTTCTGATCTTTTCATTGGAAGTAGGAAGAAAGGGGGAGGAGTTGTCAGCACAAGTGGGAACAGAAAAATAATATGAAAGGATGTAGAGAAATTAGAAACAAAGACAGGAAATAAGCAATAATGCTGCAGTTGGAAAAATGCCGCTGCGTGTATCAAGGGAGTAATCCAAAACAAAGAGTTAACAATAAAGAAAAATTGGAAAGCAATAATGTTGAAAGATACCTAGGAATAACAGGACAAATTAGATGAAAGAAGTAATGCAAGAGAGGAGAACAAAACATCAATAACATTTTTGAGTTTTTTTGTAGAAGCATTATACAAGAGTAGGATGGCCTAACAGTGCTCTCTCTACGCATTTATTCTGCAGCCACACCTGGAATATCGCATGCAGTTCAGGCACTTCATTACTGGAAGATATAAACAAACAGGAGGAAGTCCAGAGAAGTGGAACGGAAATGATTAGAAGCTGGAAGGAGTGATTTACCAAGAAAATGTAAAGTAGCCCTTTACCCGTCTGTAACTTCACTGATAATTAAAGACGGGAAATGATAACAGCCTAGTTAAAGTCTGCAATTCAGTCACGTGCCTTAAGCGCTTACGCCTTAGGCACTTAAGCACGTGTCTAGTTTTAAGCATAAAGAGCACATGAAGATTTTAACCTGATGAATAGAATAAGATTAAGAAAAACAATTAGGTTACATACCAGTGAAACCTTCCCAAGAGTGAACTGTGACAAACTGAACTACCATAAACGATGGAGCCTGTACTGCTTGAGATTTTAATTTTACTCCTGATAACAGAAAGACTTACCCGCGTTTCTACAGTTTATTTTCTCTGAGGGGGCCATAGAGTCAACAGGACTATTCAAAATGAGTACTGTTATCTATGTACTTAAGCCCTTGCAAGATCAGGTTTGAGACTGAAAATGCATTACAAACAGAGCGCCAAGTGATCCTGCGCCGATAGAGATCTACTAAAGAACCCTTGTTATACTGGGCAGTGTAAAACAGGTGGAACGATTCTGAAAAACGAAGGATTATATCCCAGCAGGAAACTAACCGGCTTTGCCTTTCTCCTCACACACTGACATTGGTAGCAAAGGATTTTTAGAAAGGTAGCATTTTATGTAACTGCGGAGCTGCCAGCAGGGCTCTGCTGAAAGACACTTTAAAAGTCATGTAGACGCTGTCAGAGTCTGATCTTGGGAATGGCTGATTATCATCCACACAGATTTTGCACGCAATCTGAAAAAAATTCAGCTGCAGGCAGCTTGTGAATAAATCTGCTTGCGTGCTATATAATACCCAAACAACATACTAGACCAATAGCCATGCATGTGCACATAGTATCCCTCATCCCCCTCCACGGACAGGCAAGACCTCTTGGAAACATAATCTTGAGGGCAGCCAAGTGACAGCCCCTCAAATACAACAACCCCTTCACCTGGTTTGTGCTTAAAAATCATTGCTTGTTGGTGTTATAAACAAGCAAATTTTACAGCTCCAGCCATGAGAAATATACTGGACAGATTTTTAGCTCATAAAAGGGGGGGGGGGACCCCAAACCCCCCACTACGGTAGGGTGGGGAGGGAGAGACCTGGAACAAGACAGACGTCTGCAATGTTAATTGGAAAGTCAGCATTTATTACTAAAATTGTTACATATGCTAATCTGAATAGCTAGGCTGTTGTTTATGCAAGTAATGGAAGCTCTATGTTACAATTTCTGTAATATTCTATACTTCAACAATTACCTACATTTAGATTTATGGGAATGAGATAAAAACTGGCATGAAATCAGGAGTTCTCAGCTTCTGTGCATCAATGCCTTGATTTTATATTATTTTTTTTGTGGATGTTCTGCAGTTAATTTTAAAGGTTTGGCAGGGAGTAAATGACTGCATGGTTGATCACTGCCTTCACTACTTGTAAGGTGGTATCTATAAGCCTTCTACTTTTTTTTTTTTTTTTTTTTTTTTTACTTTGTACAGTGTATGTCAAAATGAATCTGCAAATTAGATGAAATCTGTCAAAAAACAGATTATCATCAGTGGATCTTGTAGCACTACATATAGCCAAGGTTGCCTGACACTTCTCATTTTAAGACATCATATTCTATTACTTATAACTTTACCACGCATTATCAGTTAGGGCTGAAATTTTCCATGCTGGATGTCTGCCTCAGGCTGAATTTTATTTTGTGAGTGTAAGAAAGTATCAGCTAGAAGTACTAAGCTCAGTGCAAACTAAGTTTGTGAATAAGGGTAGGGAGAAACATGTTGGTTTTCCCCTGTGTTACATTTTTCACAGACATATTTGAGAAGCTCAAGAGCCTTCACACTTTGAGATAGACCCTTTGAAGTATCACTGCTCTGATACCACAGATGTGCCTTTTGCCATCTCATACATTATCACTTAAAATTATAATGGATCGCAGTATAAAACACTGAAAAGTTGTCGTTTGTACGTGATACGACTCGCAAAGGTTTTGGTGAAGCCTGGCTGCCAACCTCCAAAGTTTCCTTCTGCAAAGAACATGGTCCAGTGCAAAGGGACTGAGCAGAGCTTCTGCTCCAGCTGTCTCTTCCAAGCACCAGGTGACAGCTTGGCACAGGGACTCCATGCAGAGACTCCCCATTATGCTTTCACTATGCCGCAAGGGAAGAGCTCAGAGAGAAGGGGAACAAGGCACGGGTCGCAAGAGCAGAGAGCCATGAGGAGCCTAATGAGGAGAGGGGACAGGAGCTTGGGGCAAAGGGGGAAGGTATTAGATGTGGAAGGAGAAAGGTCCCAAAATAAGTGAAGCCAAGGTAGGGAGGAAGGAAATACGGGCAGGAGGATAACAAAGAAAACGACCAGGAGAGTTGGACAACACAGAAGCTGAGGACTAATGGAGGATAACTATAAAGGGGAAAAAGGTTAAGAGGTAAATGCTGACCAAAGGAGGAGAAGCAGAGGATGCAGAAAGACAGTAACTAGATAAACAGAAACAGCTGAGCAGAAAATTACTTGAGGGGTAGAAAGTTGAGACAGTACCTCTCTCTACACTATTATCATCAAACCCAGAAACGCTAAGATTCAATGCCCCTAGCACATGGCACAGCCATCTCTACTTTATACATTGGAAACTGAAACCAAAAGCACCAGCTAACATCCTGAGCTTGACTTGCTACTCTAGCAACCCGATTTTTCCAAGTGTTTAGCACCTTTGAGAGATGTTGCTTTCCAAGGAGACTGACAGCCAGCTGGCTAGGAGTACCTGGTCTCTGCACTCCCAGGAAGCCAGTTGGGGCCCAGTGCCGCTGTCCCTCATGCCAGCTTGCTGCTCTGAGCTCCCAGGTCTGCGGCAGGTAACCCCTGCTCTGCCCATGGCCTGCCACTGCACTGTCATTCACGGAGGCTGGCCTCATCCTACCTCTGCTGCTCTCTGTGGGCATGGGGAAAACAGCTGGTGGGAGCAACACAGACTTAGGGATGCAAGAAAGGCTCCAAGAAGCACCACTGAGCCCCCAGCAACAGCTGCACTGTGACACCAGCTGCCTGAGAGTTGTCAGTCAGGTACTGCTGTGGCAGACCAGTGCTTCTGTGATGGAGGAACGTCCCAGACGTATCCCATTTCATCTCTATCCCTTCAGCCTACATACTCTGGTGAGGTAGCGCAGAAGATGATGCGGATGCTCCAGACCACCTGATACACTGTGCTGATACGGGAGACTGTAAAACTTTCCTTACAACCAAGAGTTCAGCTTCAGAAGTTCAAATAAACATTTACCTTAGAAAATGATAATAACATTGGCGTTTAATTTATATTCTCTGCTTTCCTAAACTTTGTAGTAACAAGAAAAGGAGCTTTCATGTCCTAATCACTAAGCAGGGCAGCTTTGGAGGAGCATATTCTGTGTTCCTATACCTCGCTGCGCAGTCCAGCCCCTTCACATCCCCTCACATCCCCTATGCGTTTGGCTGGCTAGCAAAGGTAAGTGCATCCTACAGCTGATTAGGAGCCTGGCAAACGTTGGCTGGCCGCCCCAGTATGCACATACTTCCTACCTAGCCCCTTTGGCCTATCTTCCACACACTTTGGTGCGGACACCCTGCTGGCCAGTGAAGCCGTGCATCGTGACAGATAGCATGTTTTCCCACACACATGAAGTTTACACAAACTAAAAACAGTAGTAAACTACCAACTGCATTAAAACCATTGCAAAATATTCTTTACCATGGACTTATGAACCAATTTCATCAAAACGTGCAAGTAGCTAAACTAGCAGCACATTGTCAGTTACTGTATCAGCACACACAAATTAAATTACAGTGTTTAGAAGGGATATGGATTACTCCCTCATCATAAACATGTTTTGTCTGTGGAGAGCCACTACCACATCCACACATTACAATTGTATTATGGCTATAACTTCACACTCCTGAAACAGATTTTGTTAAATTGAACCATGTCTTCCTACACATATGATTATATTGACTTCAATTAGGTAACTGGCTCAGTAGTTTTGATCATTACAACTGACAAAACAAGTGACATGGATTGATCTATAATTATGATGAACTTTAAAGATAAGTATTCATGTTTAAGTGCTGGAGAGAACACATTTGTCACTGCCCCAGGAGCAAAGAATAACAGCGGTTCTCTGTGCGTGGTGAATTTAAAACAAGTTGCTAGAGATCCTCTCCTTGCTCAGTCAGTGATTACTGACCTCTGTTTTTCATTATTACTAGGAAGTGGTCAGTTAACCCTCATCATTAAGCAATAAAGTGTGACAGAGAGTGCCGATTAATGCTCTGCTCACAAATACAGTCAGGCACGAGGAGACACCCATGGCTATGTTTCTGACACTTTTAAATGGCCGTTAGTTATAGTTGTACAAAATGAAATGAACTCAGCTAATCAACCACTGAGAGGCCACGGTTTTGCTGAGGGTCAAGGGTTCTTAGCAAACAAAAGATACTGTATGCTTATGTAATACAAAAAGAAAAAAAAACCTCTGACAGGCTGATTAATGAAAATGAATACATACAATAAATGTGACCCAACAGTAAACAAATACAATAACTGCATTGCATGAATTAAGGGAGAAAATGTTCACATCTCAAAGAAAGAAGCGGAGGCGACAGATTGACTTTAGCTATCATGAAATTTATGAGCAGTCTACTGAATACTACAAAATAGCTGTGGCCTTTGCTACAGGTGACCCTGTTTAGACCCCTCTCTCCCAAATCCCTTTTGACTGCTCTCCTCTGGAGACAGGTTTGCTATTTTTACCCCTCTGTAGGTGCAGAGGCATGCTCTTATGACTCTTAGATTGGATTTTGGCAGCCCCTGGATTATCACATATAAGCTTCGCATTCTCAAACGAATTTGCTACTTGTAAACCTTTCTCCTGTAAGACCTTCTAGCCAGAAAGCTGGTGAAAGGAAATAACAACATGCAGAACAAAAAGCAAATGGTAAAATGGTAAAAGCAAAGCAGAAAAATACAAGCATAAAACATGTATTAGCACATGCTAGCATGTTTGGTGACAAAGATAGGACAGGACAGAAACAGCAAAAGTTTGTGTGAACAGGTATCGTTCTCTCACTCAAAATTTGTTCTTCCTTTATTAGTTTTGACAAGTCCCTTTTTAAGAAGTTACCTTCATCTCTGGGATGAGAGAGAAACATCTATGGCCTGCTCCATGTCTCTTTCTGGATAACAGAGGTCCATCTTTTATCTTTTTCAAATTCTTTGTTTCTGATGTCAGCTGAAATCTTAATTTGACCCATGCTGGGGTGGAAATACTCCAGGTCTAAGGATTTCCCTTTCTTCTTCAGTTGACGGATAATGTCCACCTTAAGTGAAGTCTCAAAGAAATTCACCTGCGTACAGATTTTGAGCCATGACGACCACTTCACTTAATACCCCACCTGCATTATATGACAATACTTCAGATCTGTCTCCCCCCTGCATCTAAGTGGGTACCTTTGTAAATGTGCACATAAAATTTTCCACTTTTTTTTTCTTTGTAGCTTATCGTCCTTTCATTGTAACATTGTTTTTAAGGCTTAAAGGACAAGAAGAACGGCAAAAGCAACGGTACTTTCATAAATTCTTAATAGAATGGTAATAGAAAATATTAAGTATGAAAATGGCAATGGGAAGAGCTGAAATTAAAGTTAGAAACATGACGTTGCCCTTCAGATCTCTTTTTCTGTAATATTTTCTAACTATGGGAAAAGGAATGCTCAAGTAAGCAAAACTCTCCAAAGGCTGTTCAAAAAACACTGCTCTTCTGCTCTGCTGTTGTGTCTTTATCATAGGACACTCCTGACATGTACTAATACATGTGTCTTGCTTGTATTTTTATGTCCTTTGCTCTTTCATAGGCTTTCCATGAGCAATCTTTTATTATTAAACAGTCAGTCACAGATCTCCTTGTCATATTTCCTCTTCCTCCTCCTAACTGAATAATTAAGAGGGAATAATCAGTAGGTATTCTTTCTAAACTACTTATGTAAAAGCAGTTTCCTTCCCAAAATAAAAGTGAAAGAAGAAAAGATGCAGCTCAGTGTGCACTGTATCCAAGAGCCTGCACTATTTTCAAACACCTTAATTTATTTTAGGAAGCTGCATACAGTGCTACCACATTAAAATATTCACATAATTGTATTTACTGTGCATATCTACTGTACTTGACAGACTGCCCATTGCCCTACATTCAGCACAGAATACCTGCATGATGACAGTGCAAAAGGAGAATATGAAATTTCACTTGTAGTTCCCAAGGCTCTCTAAAGCACTTGAATGTCGAGAATTCAACTGCTGGACAGTGCGCACCTTCTATTTAAAGTCATTAATCCCTTCCCCGCAAACAATCAACAACCCGATGTAGTAGTTCTATTCAAGAATATGATTCTAGCAGTGTAGGAATATTTATTCACAGTTAATACTAACAAAACTGCAAGCAGAAGACTATCATTTTTAAATAGGTTCATGTCTTTCACTCACATTTTAAAATTTTATAAATAGTTTAGTATGCTAGTGCATACAACACAAGAAGTACTTGTTATTAATTTTTCCCAATAGTCCATCATTATTATTCTGTTATATCAGAGAAAATTAGCACCTATCACTTACAAAAATTCAAGCAGTATTGTTAGGAGCAGAATTTGCATGCATGATATTGTGCATAGGCTGACACAAGTCCATTCGCTAAGTCCATGCGGTAAAATGGATGAATAAATAACTGAACGCTTGGCTCCAAATATATAATTACAGTTAGAAAAAAAGGTTAGAGCACAAGAATATATATAATAATACTCATCTAGAGCTAAATACCCTAGATAAAAAATACCCTTTCAGAAATGGAATAATAAAGTTAGGCTCCTAAAATATTTATAGGAAACTTACATAAATGGCCAAGTTTGGAAAGTAGAGAACTCTTTCCCATACTGCTGCTCTTCCTCACAGGCATTTGCTTTGTATTAATTTAAAACCGTTGTCCCAGCCTAGTGAAAACAAAGGCTTAGCAGAGTACTCGTGCAGAAGATGCACAAGGTTTGTGAAATTTCAAACTGCAGTTTAAATTGTTCCCATTAGAAAAAGTTAGAGCTCAGTTCTTCTGATCTGTTCCCATACACAGTATCACAGAGCCTCTCTCTAAAGAAGTAACATCATCATTTTTAATATCATCCATCACCCTGCTCTGCAATAAGCGGAGCTGTTCTGATGTTGCAAGAACTATTTGCCATATGCCTACTTCAAACCCAATATAAGAGTTGCATTACTTATGTTGCGTGTAGAGAAATGAGCAAGTGGGCTTTGCAGCAGCAAGTACAAAACATCAGTTCAGGTCTTTCCTATGTTATACTGCAACATAAGCCGATTTTTAGATGAAGTAAAATGAATAGTTACATACAAGTGAGAAAACTATACTCTAGTTCTTATGCCTGGTAATAGCCAAGAATGAATGTAAATATGGTATGAACAAGAAATGAGTGGAGAATTTCACTATTCTGAATATAGTTTTCAGCAAAAATGAAAAAGAATTTCAGGTAAACAGGACAATATATAGAAATCTGTTTTCCAGTGCATTAATGCTGATAGTAATTGCACCTTTCTGGGAAAAAGGTGTGAAATGTTAAATTGTAAGAATTCAAAATATGCTGTTTATCAGAACAGTCAGTAACACACAAATGACAGCAAAGCCTTTTATTAGCATCTTGCAAGAACAGTATCTGAAGTTTCACATTCCAATTTTGTTCTAAATAATGTTATACTGGTTTTTTGTTTTATTTCATGTTTATATGCCATGTTATGTCTTATGTTTTTTCATGATGTATTTTAAAATAATGTATTTGCCTTTAGATTGCAGAGGTTATTTCCAGCCTTTATATTGCAGAGGCTATTTCTATTTTGGTAATTTTGTGACTTTTGAAAATCGGCCTACATTCTGTTTTCTAAAATATAACCTTCCCACATTTATTTTCTGAGGCATCTATTCAGCCTTTCTGATTTTTTTGCATATTCATTTCCAGGCAAGAGTCATTAAAAAGTTTCAATACAAAAGTATCTACTGTCTAAAACAGTAATTCCATTATAGTCTTCTACTCCTATTATTGGCCACCAGTCACCATTAAAGAAAATGGGCTTCTTTTTTTTAAAAATAATAAATTAACCCACCAGGAGACATAGCAGTCACTCTTGAAAGACAGAATATCACTCAGACTTTACAGAGTTTTAGTTTTTCTTTCTCTTTTGCAACCATGAGTTAACTAGCACTGTGAGTCAGTGGGAGATCCAGGTTTGGTCTGCACAGAAGACTGAGCTTCATTTACAGTTTATCAGGGTCTGCTAGGAGAACTCTTGGCTGCTCTTCACCTGCACTCATTTCCTTTGGTCTTGGCTATTTACTTTTCCACTAATAGATATGACATTAAGAAGCCCATCAGCATAAAGCAAAGCAATTTGATAGACTAAAAAGACTTTGGAGCCAGGGATATTTTCCAGATGAGGATCAACTAATTCCAAAGTAGGTCTTCTGACCTTTGGAAAGCAACACAACACCAACAGTAGAAAGGAAGCAGAATATAACAGCACAGCAACTAAATAATGCAGTGAGGGAAAATATTCAACATCTATCCAAAAATTTTGAAAGCTTCTACCTCCTCTACATAATCTTCTTGCCATCAAAATATTTTCAGGTAGGACCACAGAATTTGTCACAATAATATAGCACAACTGCCAAAGCACAAACATTTTGCGCAAAACCATCAAAAATTATATATGAAATAGTCAAATTTAATGATTTCAGTGTACTTAAAGCTCCTATATTGGCTTGAAATTTCTCCAAGATCAGCGCTATTAGGAAAGTGCATGATGCCTGGGGTCCCTTGCCAAGGCTGGAGCAGTGGGAGGGAGTCTTCTAGCTTACAGGAAGCATGTACTCACTGTGTCACCAATGAAAGCGCTGTGAGAGGAGGGCAGCAGACTGCACAGCACCAGACAGGATAAGAAAGATTAACGAAATCTTCTCTGAGATCCTGCAGCTTCAAGAGCCCAAACGCCAGCTGTACCGGAGGAAGGGCAGGCCGAGTCCATGCCTGAGACACCCTGCACAGTAACAGCTCAGAGTAGGTGACTTCCGTCACCAAAAGGAAGGCTCCTGCTCCACCTCAAGATTTGAAATCCCAGGACAGGCTCATCGCCCTTGTGGCCGACGGCTCTCTCCAACGAAGCACTCAAGCTGGGTAAACCTGAGCCTTGCAGGAACACCAGGAGGAGCCAAGAGAGGGCTCCCAGCTGCAGGGGATAGAGGCGTCCATCTGGTGACCTGACCTGCCCTGCCCGTTAGGGAAGTTTGCGGCTTGTTGGGGGCTTGGATCTGGGATGTTGTGGAGAGGCTGCTGAGACTTGTCTGGCTCTTGGACTCCTGCTGCTCTTCCATGTGGGCAACAATGATACTGCCAGGGGAGTCCTGCAAAGTACCTACTGTGACTATATAGCTCTGGGGGCAGTGACAGCCAAGGGTGTGGGGGACCAGGTGTCTCCTCAACCCTGCTGGTGAGGAAGAAGGGCTTGAGGAGGAGCGGAGGGATCCTGCAGGTCAACAACTGGCTGCACACCTGGTGTTGGCAGCATGATCTCATCAATTTGTTTAAATAACTGATGAGCAGACGGACTCAGATATCTCAGGGGTATCCAGTCACAAGACAAGAGGCAATGGGCACAAACTGAAATACAGTAAATTCCACTTAAATGTAATACAACTTTTTTTTTTTTTTTTTTTTTTTTTTTTTTTTTTACAGCAAGGGTGGTCAAACACTGGAACACATCACCCAGAGAGATTGTGGAGTCTCCACCTTTGAAGATATTCAAAACCCAACTGGACGCAGCCCTGGGCAACCTGCTCTAGTTGACCCTGCTTTGAGTCGGGCGGCTGGACCAGACAATATCCAGAGGTGCCTTCCAGCCTCAGTAATTCTGTGATTATATGATAATACTCTCTAATTTAGATAAAGTTAACATAAAATGGTGTTCCTTTCCATAAACCTATGCACATTAGCACAGCCTTTGAGAGTCCCAAAGGTAAAAAGTGAATAAGGCACACCTTCCATATTGAACACAAATACTGTACACAATTTTAGATGTTAC
The DNA here is from genome assembly GCF_040807025.1 of Struthio camelus. Classification (NCBI taxonomy): domain Eukaryota; kingdom Metazoa; phylum Chordata; class Aves; order Struthioniformes; family Struthionidae; genus Struthio; species Struthio camelus. The sequence goes on from NC_090945.1 coordinate 35,935,675, forward strand.
ATGAAGAAGCTTGAAATCAAAGAATAGGAAGCTCAGTACAGCTTCTAAAAAGAGAAATTATACTGTGAAACATTTGCAACGTATTCTGAAAAGAAATTCTCATACAACTTTGGCAAAATTGTAAATTAACACGTCATAATAACACGCTTCAGTAACCTCTACATGGAATTTATATTGCAAAAAGGTTCAAAACTGAAGTATTACTAAACATGCTGGGATATATGATATGGACAAAGAGGATAGGAAGGATTAATTTGAGAAACCCTAACATAAACTCTAATGTAAGTATCAGTGTGTGCGGTTATAAGCTTTCCAAATTCATTTCAGTCAAAGGGTTTAGCACAGTTCCTCAGACCTTGAGCTAAATTGCTACTACTTAGCTATAAGCGCTATAAGTGATTCTCCCAGGAATGACCTGCCACCATCATTAATATTTCCTACACAGGGTAGCCATATAAAAACTGGGTTTAGGTTGCAATCACCAAATAGGTGAGAAATCTCCGACTTCAGAACACCTAGAAACCAGAATTCTGACCCCCGCAACGAATGAACAGGAGTCTCTAATTATATTATGTCTTACTTTTCTGCTCTCTGTTTCCCCTTGCCAGACCCCTAACTGATCCTGCGGACAGTACAGAAGATGATTTAGGATGAGTTGGAACACACAGTCAAAGAGCCTCTATGCAATCCACATTCACTTGCTATAGAAAACAGAAAGTACCCAAGTCTGTCAGTGGAAGAGCCAAAAAAATAAATAACAATAAAAAAAGAGGCAGGGGCAGAGAGAAAGAGAAGGTCAAGGTAGGATGTTGAACGGTGCCATGGAGAACTGAAGAGCATCTTCTTCTCTGCACGGACTTATTTTATAATATAAGCAAGGAAATCACTAAATACATCCTCCTTGTTTCCTGACTATCCAACACGAGATCCACAGCCTAACTTGCAGCGCTTTAAGCGATCACAGCCACAAGTAAAATCCATGGGAATTGCAGTTTGGACATACTAAGCACTATAAAATGCCAAGTACTTCTGCCCCCTGAGGTCCTAGGTATCATAAATAAGCAACCCCAGATCAGTGGATATGTTTGGACTTAATCTGTGTCTTAACTCCCTGATTGTAAAACAGGGATAATAACCACTCCTCTTCCCCGGTATCACAAGGATAAATTAAACAATGTTTGTGAAGCACTTAGATGTTATCGTCATGAGCACCATAGGAAAAACTCTGTAAGAAACGAATAATTATGTCTTCAGAGCAAGGGATGAATAGTAAGCAGCAGTAAAGGCACAGGACCATACATTGAGCAATGAGAAGAATACAAAGTTTTGAACAGCTGCTCATTAACTGAATGCTATCCAATCTGTTCAGTGAACAAGGCAGAGGTCTCATAGAAAAAGTTGTATGTGATTGTGTAATTAAGGTTGAATTAGAAAGCATTGTGTGTGGTACAGAGCAACAAAGATCACGTAAGGCCACTAGTATTCATTAGATTCACATTTAGCTGTGATGTTGTAATCTTAATATTTTTTTCAGTGGATTTTTAAAATGCAAACCAAGGGAAGAAGAAAAAAAAAAAAACCGAGGCCCCAAACCCCCAGAAATCCACCATTAGGAATCATACAGAAACCCATATACATCAGCAGAAGGGGTAGGGGAGGGCAAAACAACCCTGTGGTCGCTTTGAAATGAGAGGAGAAACAATCTGTCAACACTGCCCGTGAATTGCCACAAGACCAGGACACCAACAGGTTTTGCTGCCCGCAGACCGCAACATACAGGAATCCCAAGTTTAATGTAAATACTCTCATGTACTGTCTAGCGTACTGTGTGCAGTTTCATTTCCTGCCATCCCTCCTGGTTTTGAATCTTCCACTTGTACTCCCAGTTTCTCAGTCACAGTCTTTCCTTCTCATTTCTACTCTTTTTTCCCTCTTGCCTTTTGTATCACCCTCCAATGGCCAGACTTATTCTCTGAATCCATTCCCTGATCACCTGTATCTCTCATCCTGCCTACCAAAGTAGGGGGCAAATGCAAGAAAGGCTCCTTGCCCACTGAGGGCACAGCCTTGCCTGACAGCAACCAAAAAGCAGCAAATGCAGGTGAAATCCTTCTCAACCCTGTGCACACAAAACAGCCACCCAATTATACCTGCAGTAACCCAGCATATGTGCAATGTTTATTAAAGTATGTGCCACAAACAGAACAGAATACACATAGGCTGTTGCTTTTATAAATTCAATTTAGTTTTCTGCTTTGCCACACAGACCTCAGGCTTCAGCTCCACCTACTCTATAGACACAAGTGCAACTGCAGGTTACGTACACACTATTCAGAAAGTTCATGTACTGGCCACCTCATCAGTTACCCAAGCTGCTGCATCAATTCTGCAGCCAGGGCTGAGTTTCCTGTTACAGCGCCAGCAGCACGGGAGCTGGCCAGTTCCTGGAGAACCTGTCCCTTCCCCTGGCATTTGAAGGGACCAGAACAAAAGACTTATTTATGCTTGCTTTTAGTGTGTGCAAGATGCCTGCAAAAGCACCACATCACCACCACCCTTGAAAAAGGTGGGAATGGACTGGCAGCTGATCCACGTTTCCTTTTCTAGTGCCTTGGATTTGGCAAGCCGATACAAGAAACTGGAACAAACAATTTTGTAGGTTAAAACTAGGTAATAATTCTGTCTCATAGAGCTGCCTCAGAATTTCCACTCCTTAAGGATAAAGGGCTGTGAGCTTCAACATTGACCATGCCCCACTACAGTTTATAAAAAATACTGACACAACTGCCACAGACTAAGTCTAGAGTACAAACCTAACAAAAGCATTCAACAACCTTCCACAAGCTAAAACTGTGCTGCAAAAAAGGCTGAAATCCTATCCTGGCTTCTTCTAAGGAAATGGGAGATTTGCCATTACCTTTTCCCACTCTATTTATATCCAAGATGCTAGCAGATGCCTCATTCCCTTCGTCTGTACCAGACAGATCACTATATACATTTTATTTCGTTTTTTGCCTGGAAGCCGTTTCCCCATCCTATAATTTAAAGTACAATTAGCAATTACAAAAAGGTGTTTTGTTTCTGGTTTTACGTAGCTAGATATTTATTCCTCATCTCTAACACTGTTTCACTGACGGTGTCCTACAGGATTACTCCCTTTCAGCTATTAGCTACTTAACTTGAGACTGCAAGCATCTCTTCAGGCTCTAAAAATTTTCTGAACCTTGAGGGAAGTAGAATTTGACCAGGCCCCTTATTTTCTGCTAGAAGTGCAAATTATAACAGTGTTTCAATGGACTGCCAAGTTTAGAGGCAAGAAGATCTAGCAGCGTTTTATGAAGTGGTGTCTCCTAGGAATCAGTACCATAGCTATAAAGGAGCTAAAGCATCCAAGTACGCTTTATGATATCTGATACGCTTTATGTTGTTTGATATAGAGGATGTTGCACATGTGTTTATGTCCAATTGCAAATTCCAGTAAGAATGCTACCTCATGCTGTTATCCATTTAAAATTGTGTTGGATTTAGGGTTGCAAAAAGTAGCGGCATCGTGTCAAAGAAGTCAGAGCAATTAAACTTCAATGACAGAAGATTTCTCACTAGCCAGGCTCCCACTTAAGGGTATTATCAGTAAACACAATGAAACACAAGCTCCTCTGAGGGACTCTGCTGGTACCTGCTGAGGGTTAGCTGGATAGGCTGGAGTGATTTTAGCAGGACTTTACCCTGGTGAGCTTTTTTGCCAACTCAAAACAAGAAAAGTCATCACAGAAGATTAAAGATACAAGAAAAGTTCTGCCTACCCCAGAAAATATAGACTTCCATGGGAATAAAACAATCACAAAACCAACAATCCCTAAACAAGTAGATTGCCCGAGAAGTCTCCTCCGTTTTAGCGCTAGTTGCCCTCAACTACTGTACGTAACTTGAGCCAACAAAATTCTTCTGTGACTACAACTACAAAACAATTCTGCCTTATGCAAGAGCTGAGCACTTTAAATCATTTTTTAAAAGAAGAACCCTGTATCTCTGTGAAAGGTATTTATCATCACTATAAGGGGCATATCTAAAAAGCACAGTTGATTCACCCATTTTTCTACTACTCCAGTTTCCTTCATTTTTGCAGTCAGGTTGACTCCCCAGTCTTACCAGGAGAACACAATATCAACCCAAATAGACCTCTTTGGCTTATGCTTTACTACACAGAACACCAAATCATATCATATTACCTTTACTTCTCTCATGCTCCATTCCAAAGTAGCTAGATCCTACTGACTCCTACTAGGAAAGTGTCCCCAAACTCGTTTTGATGGTTTGCAATCTTCTCAAAATATCAAATAATAACAATTTTACCCATTTGCTCTTATCTCAATACAATTCTTAGTTCAAAATAAATTCTTTTCCTTCTGAGGTGTCTATTCCTCCACCATAAAATATTTATAGACAGGAATCATGTCCCAGCTCAGACTCTTTTAGGTAAGCCAAAAAAAGCTCAAAGCCTTTAGTTACCTGGCATAAGATAAATCTTTACTCCTCAGATCATTTCAGGAGCTCTTCTAACACGTTTGTTTGACTCTGAATGAAGCAGTCTAACGCACTGGTGACCAGAAGTATACACAATTATCCACTATGAGTATTTCTAGCATCATTTGTACCATCATGGTATGAATAATTCCCTATCTACTTGAAATACTTGATGCATCTGAATGAATAACTATACCTATGTTACACAGGTAGCTCAGCCACCTGTGGCCACCTGGGACTGACTGCTACTTCACAGATGAAATTTCCAGAAAGCACCTTACCTTCCCTATATGACACATAGAAAATCCATTCCTTTTGAAGGAAAAGGAAGTTGAAGTATTCAAGAAGACACTAAACTAATGGCTGTGACATCTGATTGTTTGTTAGCCAAAATGTCTGTGGGTGCCTTAAATCAGCATACATTCTCATTTATGATGACTCTGATCTACCAATCTACCAGAATGTTACCCTTGTGTGAAGGGGAGGGGAAGGGGAACAAAACAAAACAAAACAACCCAAAAATATGCATCTCAGTTCCCCGTGATAATAAAAGAACAGCAAAACCTCCCTCCTATAGGGATGTAAAAAGTAAATACTTGAAAAGCTGCATGATGCTTGGATTTCTGGTGATGCAAGTCTATTATCTAAGATAAACTGATCCTACCACTGCATATATTTTCTATTCACTGCAGATTTGCCTGTACAGGATGGCTATAACTTACTGAATATATAATTTTATAGATGAAATGGTCTAGAAATTAGTATTTGTGAAACAAAAAACAAAGGCAAACAAAATAGTGCAGATGCATTGTGTTATCATTTTTCAAGGCTAGCAAGCAGCCCCTCATTTGAATTTTCATCCTTGTCTCTCTCTCTCTCTCCAGCAACACCCACTTACACAGTAAGTAACAGCTATAATCAAAAAATTATGGACATTTGAAAGTCTTGGGGGAAGCAGGGGGGAGGAGAAATTACTAGTGATTTTGGAAAAGAATACATGTGGATTTCTAGTTTTCCTTGTTGTAAATTATTAGTATTTTTTTTCAAAATATTTCTCCAGTCATTATGGTTCCCTGTGGCACTGCTAAACTTCCTCATTCTTTGCTAGCTATAAATCCAAGACACTGTATGACCTAGATGGTTCCCAAACCTCCCACCCGCATCTCCTTTCTGAAGCATTACCAGAATACACCCGCTCTCTTAGTGTCGTACCTAACATTTAACCTCTATCCAATATTTATTTTTGTGCTTCAATCATAGTTCACCACGTTGGCCACACGCATTCAAGTCACCTGTCACCAGTCAAAGACCCCTTTTCTTCCCATTGCGCTCCTCCTTGGCTTTCAAATATTCCATTGTAATACATGCTCCATCCTTAATTAAGCTTTCCTTTGTGTCACCGTTTTTGCTGCCTGCTTTTCACCCCTCTTTTAGGGGGTCCCACTGCAAACACTTCTGGTTCCTTTCTCCCACCAGCCTCCTAAACTCTGAGCTCTTAGTAACTAAAGCCAATCAGGAGCAGGAAATAATAAGAGACTTCAATTCACTGAACAATATTGCCTGCCAGAGTGAAAAAGAGGGAGCCTTTGTCTTCGAAAGCATGGAAATCTGGTGGCAGCTTCAAATCTACAAAAACTAAATTTTAAAAATTTTATTTTACACCTATTAAGCATAGCATATCAAGTAGAGTAGCAGCTGCTGCATGAATTTGACCAGCACGTTTGCCCTCAGCAGATCACCCATCTGCTTCCTCTTCACCTAATATTGCTGTTTGATAGGGTGTAAAACAGATTCTTGCAACAGGTCAGGAACAGAGTCAACTTCAAATCCCACACAGAAATTTCTTTGAAAACATACGGACGTTTCTACTGAGTGATGTTGAATTTAGAGAGGTCACTGACCTTATGAAAGTGGATAATATGAAAATTGTAGCCTGTGATGGAAAAAACACTGGCTCCATTAGAGTGAAGGAATAGAAGAGTGGAGAGAGCACCATAGAGAAGAACTGTGTATATAGTTAATTCTAGTAATGTAGACCTATAAAATCCATGGGTATACACATAACAGCGGGGAAAATGCCTTTCTGTAACGTCTCAAACTCAGCTTCTACAGCATAAAAAAACATTCTTTTTCTTTAAATGACAAAAAAGGGAGCCTTTTCTGTTCATCAGGAATACTTTATAAAAACTTTAAGTTGTGCTAATTAAGCAAATTATTCAAGAGCTACGTATTCTGGCATTTAAATTCTCCTGGCTTGATTTTTTTTTCCCACCCTAATTCAGATGAAAATTTTAGGAGACATATACAGAAGCTTTAACTTCTCTTTAATTCCTACTTGGAGACGTAGAATTCTAGGAAGTTTCTTTATGCACAGTGCATGGGAAAGCTATAGTAAGATTACCTTCTTCTGAAAAAAACACATTAAACTTGGCAGACCACTTCCCCTCTCGTCTGGCCTTCTGGAAAGAGGGACAACAGAGCATCCGTGCGATATTATGCACCCGGCTTACTGCTAAACAGCTGCACAGTGCCTTTGCTTGCCAAAGAACTGAATTTATTTACCAATGAATTTTGAAGCTGGTAATAGTTTGCAATCCTTCACGCTAAGATGATTCTCTAGAAGGCTACTGGATCATTTTGGTTATGGCAAGAAAAGTAGTCTCGGTGCCTTGTGCAGCAGCCTCAGAACTACCCTGAGCAACTGGTGGTTTGGGCCTCTGGATCTTGCTGCCCAGGTTATTTTATTCCCATGTTCTCAAAGTGGTCTGGCACAAAGACAAATGAAGAATGCCACTTCTCTTCCGTAACCCTAGCTTTGAGGCAATCTTGGTTCTCACAGCTGTGCACAGTCTTTACAGATTGTTGCACAAGTAATTTCATCCCTTCCACTATTGAAGGGAAGTCTTGGATAACCTACTGTTCAAACATTCAGCAGAGGTACAATTTCTTTGTTACTATCCTGCCCACTTATTTGTTATATTCAGTAGGCCATTCAAATAAGATAGTATCAGATTAGACTTTGAAAAATGTCCTTTAGCCAAATTTCCCCCTACTTTAAATAAACAAATAACAAAAGTTCAGGTGAAAAAAGAAACACAACCCTAGAACCTCCTTCAGTGACTACGTTTCTACCTCACAGGCAGAAAGAGATTTACATTTCTGATATAAAATAACAGAGCTAGCTTTCACGCAAATCCTTTGGAGAAGAAATCAACAACAAAATCTGAAGTTTATTGAACGCTACTTCTTTCTATTTAAAGAAAATAAGGACAAACTTCACTATAACTAATATGACATAACCTGTTAATACCTCCATTTTAGGTAGCCAGAAATCATCCAGCAAATATTCAAAACAACTGGAAGACAATGGTCATTTTTGCTGTAGCCTTTAGCGCCGTTTGGAGACGAAAATATGTCTTCCTCTTTTCTTACATTCAAGTCAAAAGAAGAGTAAAAGATTAACTTCAGAGATTTAAAACAATATCATTTTGATTTAGGACAGACTACTTCATGCTTCTCTGGAACCTGAACAAATGAAGAACAAAAATGCAAAGCACACAGGAACAGCTGTAATTGCTGACTTCAAGCCTTTACTCTCCTTAGAGAAAGCTAGTTCAGTGCAAATAGAGAAAGTAAGACTGACCAGGTGCTTTAGGTCCCCTCATAGCATAGTACCTTTTGAACATATGACTCCACTTTCTAACATAAACTAAGTGGAAGTAATTTTATGATGTACCATGTTTGTAATTCAGAAAGTCATACAAGATTATTATTCTAGGGGGAAAAAGATTATAAACCTTGGGAATCTAAATTTATGCATCAAAATGTCTCTTAACTCTTACACTGTGCATTTATCAACAGTTATGCGGTTAAAGGACTTTAGTATTCGCAAGGCAGATTGCATTTATTTTAATGACACAGTCACATTTCTTCATACCAGACTCCTGTTCATCCAGTCACTTTGGCAAAAAGTTCAAGCTTATTTGATACCAAAATTTTGCACTTCCATAATTTACATCCCTGCAATGAATTGTCTGAATTACTTAAAACTGTCAGCAATAAACCTATTTTAATACTTTTTTGTCTAAATATCTCCTCTTAAAATCATTACATTTTGTGCAAGTCCTGAAAAGTAAGATCCACTGAGAACAAGATTCCCAGATTTGGAAATTGAAAATACAAGCTTTAATCAATTTGTTGTTGTGGGTTTTTTGTTTTGAAGTTTCAATGCAATTGTCCTTTCCTGTTATAATCTGGCTGTTTTATGGTATTTCAGAGGAAATGGTATGGTATTTTCAGAGGAACACAAAGCAATTAGCACACAAAAGCTATTCAAGGTGGACTTGCAACAGGTTAGCGATTCTAGCTGAGAGCAGAACAACTAGGCGGCATGTAACACTCCCTTTCTCCAGATCTTGCTTATTTCTGTTTGTATCCATGCTTTTTGACACCATTTGTCTCCACTGCCTTGTTCTTCCACCTGAACACCAGCTGCTCTCTCCCATGACTTCCATCCCACTGAATCTTTTGAAGGACTACGAGTATATGTTTTTTTAAACTAAACTAAATAAAACTTTCATTTAACCCAGCAGAAACTGATGAACAAAAAGCCTCCTCCCCTTCAGGGAGGAGAGTTACTCTGTTCAAAGTAGCACAGAATTTAGCTATCATTTTGATAAAAACTGAAGGTGGAGACCACTTTTGAAAGAGTATGATTTCTTCATTCCTTTAACTTTTCCTTGCTAATATTCTACAGCTTACTTTTATGCTCAACTTTATGACTTGTGGAATCCCGCAAGAACCTTTAAAAAAGATGACAAATAACACAGGAAGACTGAAGCTGAAATTCAAAATTTTACTGAAATATATCAGTATATGGTTGTATTCTACCAACACTGAAAAAGTCATCAAAAAGAAACATTTCCAAATAATTTTATCTGAAACATATATTGAAACATATATAAAAATACAGAAAACTTGCCAAACTGGCACTATTTGCCCAACACCACCACAACTGGTAGCAAGCATCAAGAACTCACAGTCATGTGTATATTAAGCAGCTGTCTAGGCAGTGTTCATATATCACAGGCTGGAACCCATATATGAATCCAGTAATTCTAAAAATACATTTTACACTACTTCAGTCTTCAATCATTAGGGAAAAAGGGAAAACAGTTTTTTTTTTTTTTTTGGGGGGGGGGGGGGTTAGAGTTTTTTTCCTAGCTGGTAAACTTTCAGTAACTACTGATAACAACTACATTTTTAAACATGCTTTTATGTCTGATTACAGAGTAATCCTCACTTAATAATTTTGGATTCTGAGATCTCAAAACCTAATCTTAGTCTTTATCATCTAAAGGGAATCCTCCAAAATAAATTTCATAACAAATTTCATAAATTTCTGTAAAGTAGGATATGGGTATCTATCAAATTATCTCAGAAGGGACATCAAAAATGACAAAGAAGGCAAATGTAGGGACACAGTACCTTGAAATTACAGCGACTTAAGACTGGGAAGGAAGGAGAAATCTAACAAAATGTGCTATCACCTCACACAGTAGTGGCATGCGAGTACGTTAAAAAACAAACAAACCAATCAACCAAAAGAATCCCTCATCGTTCATATTTTATATCCAAGACCAACTTAGACCTCTCTGTCCTAATGTCCACCCATCAAGATTTGGGGTGGGGGCACAAGGCGGAAATCAGTAAAATTAAGTCAAGTTTTCCAGCTCCCGTAGTACATTAAGTCGCTAAAAATTTAAGCCACAAGTTAGGGAACGAGAGCACCAAGGTTAGCTACTGCACAACAGTAAGAGAAAATGCTTTCAGAAGGGTGGAATCTTTTCCATATCCTTATAACCTTGGGAAGTTTCTTTCAATTAGTTTGACACTTTTAGAGCATAAACGGATAGCTATTACATGAGGACTTGACGTGGTGCATCTCCGGGTCCTCCAGGTCTACTTAACAGAGGGATAAATCCTTCTTGCTATCAGTAGCAGATTTAAAGGCCACCGAAGAAATTAATCACATCACACACTGCATTTCTCTTCCAAGGGCATAAGCTGGGCACCATGTTAAGAACCTATTTTCTTCCTTCTAGGTTTTTTCTTCATCAAAATAAATGAAAAGTTTGCTTCATCAGTGGTTTATAAGAACATCTCCTCAGCAATGATGTCAAAAAGCCATACAGTATTTATGTAAAGAGTATTTTTACTCTTCACGTATCAGGAACTCTTAATCACTTATTAAAACACCTATTTTCATCAGCTGAAGAAGTTGCTTACAAAATTTGTAAACGTAAAACATTTTATTTTACCTTAATATGCCACGTCACAGAGAGGCAAACCCCACCAGATCTTCTGCATGACTCTAAGTAATCTTAACTGATTTCTCTTCATCAAAGCACCCAGAAAAGACTAGCTATGCCAAAACTAAGCATTTGTGTGATGACAAAGCTATTAAAATACAAATTCCTACTCCTTAATGAAGGAGTAGAGCATCACGATCTCTAAGAAATGCATGATGACCAACTCCTCTTTCCTTACCAAACCTCTGCAGTACCAAAAAGCCACTTCTCTTTTGCCAAAAGATGAACAGATGCACAAATGAATCCAAAGCACCAGCGATATCCACAGGTAGATAACTGACCTGAGCAAATCGTACTGCCATAGAAGGCTGTCAAAGCATGAAGAGACATCCCTATTCACCCTCTGGTATAGCAGAGGCAAGAGTATGCTTACATCCATTGTATTCATGCCCAATAGAAATTTAAAAAGTCACAGACTGGGGGTGAAGGAGCAGAATCTGGATTAAGCAGTGGCATAAAGTGAAACAATACATTCTTTAAAAATAGTGTACACTAGAAAACGTCACGGCATATTGTACATTCATAATACCACAAGTAATTAGAGTCTATTCAACATATACTCTTTTTTCATGTTAATGACACAGAATTTTATCAACTGGAGAAAATCTACAGGAAAATGTGAGTGAGTGAGTGAGAGTGTGTGTGTGCGTGCATCTACATATAAAAAAAACTCTATGCACATCTTTTGTCTTATTTTTGTTGCTGGTGGTGAGTTCTGTGGGGTTTTTTTGTTTTTTGTTTTTTTTTACCTTCTACTGCTCTCTTGAAGAAAACCTTACAGCTGCCACATGTTACTACCCCATAATGACATCCAGATGCCTCATCTCCACACACCAAACAGACTTTGGAAGGTCTTGAAGATCCAGTTGATACACTTCTCAATGAAGAGCTAGAGGGGGAAAAAAAAACAAAAACACAAAACAGTTACAAATATTTCAAATCACACTGGCCATAATGCAAAGTTAGTTAAGAATTTACAACAGGTATATTGCTCAGAGTACCTACCAATTAGGAAAGCACAACTCTTTCTGGCAGTGCCTGGTTGAATACACGAGTTGCTTTAATTAGCAGATCAGTCTGATAGATTATGGATATTTTAAAACAATGTTAATGTGAGAAGTTACCACAGGGGCAGATGATTAAAATTGGAAATAAAGAACAAAAACAAACCATTCTGTCAGTGACCACATAACTACAAATTTTCTTTTACTTCTGCTTTGTTTGCTTGGTTTTTTTCACGCTTTTATAGTTAAAGTATATCCATAATAAAATTGCTAAGACAATTTTATGGAGTAGTGCAGTGAGGTGGTAGGCACTCTCTTGTTTGCATCCTGGCTTACTACAATGGTCCTTGAGCTTGTATCTAATATTTCTGTAATTGAACAGCTTACGTTCTGAAGTAGCTTTGAAGCATTTTTATGTTCTACAAGCACATAATATCTTTCTGCAGTACCATAGGTGCCAGAAAAGAAGGACCAGAGGTCTGGAAAACATTCTGAAGTTTTACAGACTGATGCATCTTGCAAACCCAGCTTCAGCAATGTACCACATTGCTAAAACATGGGGTGTTTTCACTGTTGGGCTTTTAACCATAACTTTCGGAAGATATCTTTAGGAAATATTTTCCATTAGCAGCTCTAATAGACAGTGCTCTTCAAAAAGAATTCACTCACGTTTCATGATGGAGTGAGTCTCCTCCCTCCCTCCTTCCCTGGGGAAATGGAAACGCCACCCTAACAAAATCTGCATGCTCTGAGTAAAGTGCCAGATTAAAGGAGAAGAAAGCTTTGGATCCCTCCCACGCCTCGGAAAGGCTGGGGAGAATCTTTGCTTCAATACAGTCTTTCTTCTCCCAGCAAACACGAGCTCTTGCATTTCTTCAGATATTATCACTTTGAATGCTGTCAAACAATTACAAAAACAACCCTGAAAAACTTTACACCAATAGTGAAATAATTTGATAGTTCAAATTGCAGGTCACAGAGTACTTGTCTGTCAGTCAGTCATTGGGAAAACAAAGTTCACAGGTAGTCTTAATTCAAACATAAGATAACCAGCTTGCTTAGGAAATTTCAAGGATGCACCCTCTGCCTTTTTTCATTCTATACTTTCCTTTAAAGAGCTATACAGAGGTCAAATGATTTATCCAGAGGCACAAAAGAAATGTCACTCTAGATCAAGGACCACAGGTCTCCTGGCTTGCAGCTTTACTGTAACATCCAAAGTAAATGGTTTTTAAAAGACAACATTCACATACTAATCAAAACATTCAAAATAGTACTTCTCGTCTGCTCTCTAGTCTGTTAGATTTACTAGTTTTATTCCTTATGCTACTTATACTCTGATTACATAACATAACGCTACTTAATAATTGCTAGCTGATGGCATTAGCTCATCTGTGAGAGAGACAAAGGAAAGCCTCACCAAATAGGTGCTTAAAAAGTTGTATTTGCTCAAGCCAGTCATAGCTAGGCACACTGTTTTAACTCCTCTGTTAGGAAAGGTAGGTACCTCAGGATTTATCAGAACTACTTATTCAGTGTTGTATTTTAGCTTTACAGTTTGATTTGTTTAGGCTAAGAATGGGACACGGGTAAAAAAAACCCTTCCCCCCTTCAACACAGTTCTTATTGTGTGAAAAAAGCCTCTCATTAAGCAAAATTCTTCGCAAGGCGTCTGCTTTCTTGAGAAAATGTCAATAGCTTGGAAAGCTAAATCCTTCAAGAGGATTTTTTTTTTTTTGCTTTTTCACTGCAAACTGCAATATTTTGTCTGAAAAATTAAACATTTCAATTCTGACATACCACCACCATGCCTTGAGGCATTTATAATTTTGATGCTGCATGTTCCCATTTCTTCCTAAAACCAGCAAAAATTTTCCTACCCATATAACGCATAATCCTTCTACCCTGAAAAAGTCCATGTATTTTTTTCTCTTGTTATATCCAGAGAAAGGTAATACAGTGAGAGAGCTCTTCCTGTGGAAAAATGGAGGGTTCCAGGATATCACAGTAGCATTTTAGAATAAATATATACACATGTATGTATGTGTGTGTGTGTATATATGTGTGTGTATATTTACTATTTTTAGTTGAAAATAAATTGTCATGCAAGATTTGCAGAAGGGGAGGGAGTTTTTTTTTTTTTTTTTTTTTTTTGAAATTTAAGCTATAAAGTTCTTTAGAAGTATTAGGTTAAAAAAACTCTGCAAATTGAGACAACAACTGATCCATGACTGTTGTTAAATGTCTACCCAGGACATTATCTATAGCATTTTCTATACAGCACTTGTCTAGATGAAGGGCTAGAATACAGCTGAGAGATACAGGTACAGTTTGAATATAAAGCATATATTCAACTATTCAGCAATAGAATCACAGTTGGACGCTTAATATTCTGGAATAAAATGCAATTTACTTCCACATATCCTTTTAATCAGTTCAAAAGTGGAACAGGTTAAAATACAGATGAGGCATTTTTATTTCGAAAAGGAATATCCAGCACGGAGCAATTCCCACTTTATTGCAAAGAAGCTTTGAAACTAGTTGTTGGTACTTAAATCTCCTCCAACTTTTGCCAACTTGAATTATGACTGCATACTAACAAACAGCACCTTGCTTGTTTGTTTTTTATTAATTTCTTACGTTCACTTTCACCCATGCTAGACCAAAATATTTTCCAATTTAAAATGCAGTCATATTAATACATACAGCAGGTAAAACGGTATTTGTACATTCATGAAAACAATGAAATACTGAGTTTTTAAATTATGTTCAAATCATATTGCTAAATCTCAAATTTAGTCATTCTCTCTATGGAAGCTATTCTTTTCTGAATAAGGGATGCACAGAGCGTTACACCTTTTCCTCCTAAATCCCTTTTATATTCACCTTGTCTTTCTTTTCTTAGCAACTTGCCCACAGCAACTTGCATGAGATTTGCATCAAGACCTGACTGGTGAAGAAACTATCCTCCTGCCTTCAATTCAGGGCCAGATATTCAGCTTTTATGACACAAACAGGTTTATTCATCACTTTTATTAAATCAATCAATTAGTTATTCAGTGTAGCTCTATACACTCCACTAAAATACCCCTACTTTGAAAATGCTTTTCACGCATGCTCTATCCTACTTAAATATTTCCTTTTTAATTTGTTTTCCTTAGAAAAATCCCATATATTGTAATTATGTAATCCTACAGTAAATTAGAATTCAAGGAAAGCTACAGCCAGGGAACACTTAATAAATAAAAACTAGACATTTTTCTTATGAATATAACAAGTATATACCTTAATTTAATTCTAATTCTCTCTTCGTAGTTCAGTTTGACTCTTAGCATCCAGATGAAAAGTTTAGTTATGCAATACATCATTCTCTCTTTCGAAAAATACAACAGTTGGTCCAAATAAGACCTAATATTATAAACAAAGATCGAGAATTTTGTAATCGATTTCTTGGACAGCAATCAGGCTGCTGCCAAATACATATCTGAATGGCACCCTAAATCTTATGACATCTATAGGGTACAGCAGGACCGAGTCTTTTACTCTTCAGACCAAGTGAAAATACTGCTATTATACATTTGCCCAAGTCCAAATTAATGACTGAAAGTATTGCTCAGACACTTAACAGTTTCAAGACAGCAAATTGAGCTACCCATAATAAAAACAGGGAACATGTTTGTGCAGAGCTACCTAGTTCTTAGTTCAGAGACCCATTCATCAAAAGAGCATCAGATGAAGTTTATTCTTGTCAAAACCCACTGAACACAGAGCTGAGAGCTCACCTGTCTTCACTCTTACAAATTCAGCACTTTACAAGTATACGGGAAATTTTACAATAGTTTGCAGTCTGAAAATTCCTCTCAGTGCTCACTAGTAAAACGTTTGCAACGTCAAAATTGGGGCATCAAGGCAGAGCTGTATTCACTTGGTTAGAAGGAAAGAACTGCATGTGTCTTACATATGGTATGTGAGGACAGTACATATGTTTATCAGGCTTAAAAAATCACAAAAATTTCCAACCCCCAATATAAGCAAGATAATTAACACGTACTTTACCAAGAAAAAAAAAAAAAAAAAAAAAAAAGGACTGATAAGCCAGCATCAGGTAACATTCAAGTAAAAATGGAAATTGTTTCTTCCAACACTATTCCTAAACTTTTAGGCAACAGACTACTACTAATCTAGAAAATTTCTTGTGAGTAGCAATCTACCCTTATTATAAATTGCTAACTGAAAACACAACAAAGGTGATATGGTGCCATAGCTCATCTGCTGGCTACTCATCACTGTTTTTAGATACCAGTGGTTTCTATACTTTGATTAGGTTTTATTAATTTCACACCTCTATCACTGTATTTCCAATCTAAAAAAAAATACTGCAGGACTCAAGTACAAGAAATTCAACAGAATAGACACGTTTTTTCACAACAATTTTACAGCCAAGGGCACAGTTTAATGATGCCTAATGGATATTCTAAATGATTTGTAAAACGGCTGCTTAGATGGCTCCACCAGCATTTGTCACGTTGTAGGGTATGTGCTTAAGAATAAGCCCCGATTTATTATCTTCAACAGTGCAAATGCTAGCAGTTAATTACTGACCTTGACTAGCCATTGCCATCGAGCTCATTTATGTCTTTGCAAGTTGGCTTTAATAATAGTTATATGGAGAATTAATTAGAAATAACAGATTCTGTAAAGAAGAGTCAATAAAACCATGGATAATCCAGCATTTTAAAAGCTGATTATATGTTATTATCCTTTTGAAACCAGATGTCATACAGAAGCAAAGTTTAAACAAACCTCTCCTGTCTGATGATAAAACACAGCATTCCCAAGAGGCAGGAGCCACAATATGAACCCCAAACTAATTTGTTCCAAGTGCTGTTACTATCATTAGATCTAAATGAGTCTCGTTTAATTCCACATACGTTGACTTTTCTTTTTGATAAAGAAATTTTCTGGTTATAAAATAAGTAGAAGGTACCTGTGTATACCTGAATAAAATAAAAACAAAAACAAAAAGAACTCAAGATCAGCATCGTATTTTTACCAAAATCAAAAAGGTTTAAGAGGAAGAAGAATCAGCAGATGCAGGATGCACAAGCCTGCCAGCATCTTTTTTTCTGGCCTATCATCTCATTTCTTAATAGCTGTAAACTCCAGACCAGCTTCACGGGAAAGCCCCGGCTCACAGACAGAGCTCTTCTACTGACAGCTGGCACCTGACCATGTCCCAGGTGACTCTGAAACACATGCACATATCCCTCCTGCGGTCCAAAGCAACAACAGTGTACCGGATTTCAGTGGTACTTCAAAACCTGTGACCTGGTCAGGCTGGCTGAGCATGCGGCCAGAGCCCGAGTCCCGCTCGGGCACCCAAGGGAAGCCTGCAGGTGAGGGGTGCCCTGGGGTGCCTGGGAGCACTGAGCTCACCCCCGCAGCACGGCCACACGCACTGCTCGCACACAAGAGACCAAAAGCAAAGTTAACTCTACACTGGAAAGAGTATTGTTTTCCCCTTCCAAATCTTTCCCTGAACTTTTTGTGGTTCCTAGAGCTAACACTGTGTTCTGAGGCACGTCCTTCGACTCGCTGCTTCACTGAGCAACTCTCCTAGGATCTTTTTTAAACCCGTCATTTACTCAGCCAGCCAAGGTCACAGCGTAAGCATCTCCTCTTCACATTCCTTCAATTACTTCTGTGCAAGTCTACACAGACATAACTTCACCGCCTAGGACAATTCTGGTAGTCATTTAGGAAATGTTATACTGGTCAAAATAAGTTGTCCAATAGATTATTTGACCACTAAAGGGAGATCTTTGTCTCAACCTCGATCAGTGGCATTTACCGTTTCCTAATACCAGTTTCGTCGTGTGTAGCCCAATTTTCTTAGAAAGTTTCACTGCGGGAATGTACCCTGGTTCTCTTCTATAACTACTCACAAAAAGCAGATTAGCAGACTGGAAAATGGTATTTCTTAAATGTCAGACTGTATAAACCAATCTTCTTGTCAGCAGACCAAGAAAGCATAGAGAAGTAAAAACAGAGATGAAACGATCAGATTTTAGGAAGAGAAGGCACTCACGTGGCACTTCTGTGAATGCCGAGTTAAAGGAGGAACACAGAAACCAAACAAACCCCTAAGCCTCAGCAACAAAACCCCTGCATGCACATACAGCAACACTTACCCTCTAACTTTGGTAGCAAGGCACACAAATTGCCCAACCACCTAGCTGCAAATTCTGCTGACTGAATTTCTCTGGGCCTTATCCTACTCTTATGAAGGAGGAGATTGACGTTACAGAAATGGTTATGCTACCTTGGATAAAACAACAGGACCCACGTGGCTGCTAGCAACCCTTATGCAACAGTTAAGCCTTAAAAACAAATAAATAAATAAATAAGAAGATTTTTAAGGTTCAGAAGTCATCCTGAGTAACAAGCTCCGGATGTTTTAGGGAAGCTAAGTGTATATTTCAGTGATACGAGGCACCAAGCATAACACTTGAAGTAGTGCATGTTTACTCCGACATCTGCAGTACTGTATCAGTCCATAAGGAATATGAGGGGTTAGGGAAAGATTTTTTTTTTTTTTTTGAGTGTTTTCCATCTACTAGAATAAAAGATAACAAAAACGTCCATTAAAAGTGTATTTTTCCATTCCAGTGAAGTATTCAGGAAATTCAATTAAGGAAGAACAACCACCCAGAAACTGGCATCTTCTTGCCCTACAAAGCAGTTATTTTTGAAGCATCCCAAACTTCAGAATCTCAAAGCTCTTAATTGGATGGGGTTTTTTTGTTTGTTTTGTTTTAGGTAATGCTGAAGAACTCACGCAATCACTGCTGCCGGATGTAATTTAAAAATGGACCAGGAGCTCACCAGAGAGAACTTCTTTTACCATCTATAACTTTGAAGGTCTCCTTTTTAAGAAAGTGAAAAAAAAAGCACAGCAGTTTTTATACTACATTTAATTTAACAGTCTCAAGCTTTTTTTTTTTTTTAATCAGATTCTTTTTCAAAACACAGATTCTTTCGCAAGACAGAAAATTTTCTGTTGTTTGAACTTCAAATACTGCAACCCTATTACAAAAATATAGCTTACAAAATTTATCTAGTATTTATACTGTTTTCTTTTAAGAAACGCTTACTAAGATGCAACACAGAAATCAGAGGAAAGCAGAGTCAGTTAAGAGAGAGCAAACTATGAAATCATATGGTTTCTTTCCTCAGCAACTCCAGCTGTCACATTTAGTTACTTTATTTAGCCATGCCTACAAGTCATATATCCCACTTTCATACCTAGATCTTAATTATGTTAATCAATGATCTCTAATGAACACTCGTAACAGAAAAGGCTCTGCCCTTTTTCCACCCCCCCCCTAAACCTAGAAAGATTCACTTGAGGTTTTAAAAAAGTATTTAAATTACAGTATTTATTCTACAGATTGAAACTGTTGTGCTACAGTCACCAGTGAATAGGCTCCTGTATTTAGATTAACCTTAAGGCATATGTTGATTTTACAAAACGAAGCTAGCGTACTAAGCTCCTCCAATTTCCATGCACGTTAGTGGATGTTGACAGGACTCAGCATTTTGCTTAGTCCGGCTCTAAGCCTTGACTTTTCCTTCACCCGTCTCTACTGAAACCTTTTGGTAGCAATTATAGTTAGCTATCTAAATTTTATCTTAAAATAATCTGTTGACGACAGAAAAATATAAACTTAATTGTAAATAAATGTGTGTTCTGGCAGATTGAAACTGAGCAGCACTTATCTCCTAGGGAAATAAATCAACCTTTTACCCATTGATCTACTGACCAGAGACATCCTGAAGCATAACGTGCTCCAAATATTCTCCTAACATGCACTTTTCCTCTAACTACTGTCACAATGTAACAAGATCCAACTCCCCGGGGAAATAAAAATTTACTTGTTCTGCTGTTTTTTCATACATACAGTTATCTGTTCAAATGGAACGATAAACCTAGACAGGGAATTTACTGTTAGGAGCAAAACTCCTAACGTGCCACAGAACAACAGGA
This sequence comes from Struthio camelus, assembly GCF_040807025.1. Classification (NCBI taxonomy): domain Eukaryota; kingdom Metazoa; phylum Chordata; class Aves; order Struthioniformes; family Struthionidae; genus Struthio; species Struthio camelus. The sequence continues at coordinate 35,955,621 of NC_090945.1, forward strand.
ACCCTAAAAAGGACATTCGTTCTGACTTTTAATATTTGGTCCATTTATAGAATTAGTGCAGTCTGAATGCCTGCAATGTTAGTATTTGTTCTGTTGATCATAAATTGCACTGTACTGCATAGCAAGATAAGGCAGGAACAGTTATCTGGAAACGGTCTAGTTAATTATTGAAAGTAAGGGGATTCATTTAACTCTTTCTTTTCCTGTACCCTCTCACCCATTGTGACTAATGGAAAAGACTAACAGAAAAGTGACACAGGTTTGGAAATCCCATTTTTCATAGCACCATCTCACCTTTCACCACTGAAAAATATTTAAACTAATCATGCACTCTGTTCAGTCTTTTATGAGAGCACAGTAGCGTTTACTTGGTGATCTTCTGCTGCTTTCTTGGTCAGCAATACTTTAAACCTGCATAAAACGCAATGATTCCAGTGAGTTTCACCTGCTGGTGCTGGCACCACTGGGAAATCATTACCATAAGGAATTACAGGCAAGACAAGACTGCATGACTGTTTTGCTCTATTGTTGTGGTCTCTCAACACAAAGAAAAATTCAATAAGCAAGAATGAAGAAAAACATGCTCAGAAACCAAAGAAAGAGATGATACCCATAGTAAGAACATCTCTTAAAAGCAAGCCTCTCCTTTTCAAAAATAAAATTCACTGCTTTTTCATGTTCTTCCTTCAGAGTCTAACCAAACAATTCCTACAAATATGGCACTTCTTTTGCTTGAAACCCTTATTATATGAAAGCCTTTGTACAGCAACCTGTAATGACATTAAAAGGCCAGAGTATTGATCGCTTTCAACCTAAAGAAGAGTTGTTCTGTCGCCAAGACATCTCTTTGGCATGTCTGCCAAAGGTTCATCGCATGTGTCCTAGAAGATTACCTACATGGCAAATATCAGTTTAAAACAAAAGCAGTTTGATCTAATTGTACTTAATCATTTATTACAAACTCTTTGTCTTCCAAGTGCATGATATGCTTTCACACAAAGCCACCACACCATTAATGCCCTAACCAAGCAATAGAAGAAGTTCTGTATTCAAATAAAAAAATTTTTTTAAATACTTCACAATAGCAAAAAGTAAACTGAACTGCCATCCTAGTCTAATGGGGATTAAAACACCACAATAGAAAAACCTCCAGAGCAACCATGAAACCATAGGGGAAAAATGCACCAAAGCACAAAAAAGGTTACCATGGGAACAAAGGCTATTTTCCAACTTGTCAAATAAAAGCCCCAGTATGGCAAACCTTTACTCATAAAAGCAATCCCACAGACTTCTAAAGACAACATGTATAACTATTGCTTGAGCTGAAAGAATCTAAGGTCGGGAGGAAGGACATTTTTCCTTCCAACTCCCTTTTGCCCCCACAACCAACAAGACAAAACTAGTATGTACGCTGAAAGCATATCAGCACAATGGGACCACTGTATGCTATATTGTAATTCCACATACAAACCGAAAATAGAGGTAGAATAGTCTGCAGAACAATCTAAATTTCATAAGCCACACTGAGGGAAAATTAAGTGCAACAGACATCTAATAGCATTGTTTATTATGAGTTAACAACGTAGAACTAAGTAATAGCATTCTGGTCCATAAGCATGGTGAATTCTTAATCCCAACAGATTTGATATCTTGTAACGGGCAATGAGTTTTACATATATTTGTAAAAGCAAGGCTGGGAAAGAAATAATCTTCTAAAGACTATCTTATTAATCAAAAGGTAATAATCTTTAATAAGGTCAGGCACAGTGCTTTCTGCTTTACTGAAAAGTATCCAGCTTAGCATCTGTTTCAGATAATACACCAGAAGCAGAACTCCAACTTTATCACAATCTCTGATTAACAGGTGTTTTAAAAGGCAAACAGTCACATTATTTTGAAATATTGTCTGAGACGTCTAAAACTATTTGAAATAATGAAAGCTTCATTTTAACTAACATTTTGCCATTTTAAGAGATTCAAGCTATTCATGATTTTTTTAATGCATATAATTATTACTCGTTACAAGAAATGGGAAGCTGCTTTTGCAGCTCAGGGCTGGGAAACTACACTAACGCAATGTTAAGAGTACTTTGTAGATTTGTCTTTCCCACCTTCCTGGTTCCACTGCATCAATAAAACATCTTCCTAAAGCTAAACAGCGGAAAAGCCAGAGCATTTTCCACTTCTCTCTCCTTTACTGTTCCTCCCTTGACCCTTTTCTGGGCCTTTTCTACCTTTTGACAATGTAATAAGATGACAATAGTAACTTCTGAGGACCGTGGCAAGGTCATAGTAAGCAGAATATACCTGTTTTGCCTAGGCAACATAGGGCAACCAGATACATGATTCACCCCTGTCAGCTTCTAGGAAAAGCACAGAAGGAAAAATGAGATTGGGCCAAAGGTAGTAGTAGCTCCTCAGTTCTCACCACAATGCTTCCCGCTACATGAGGACACGAAGGTAAACTGAAAGAACCTTTTCTCTGAGGAGCCCCTCTTGCAAACCACACACTAAACAACTCCTTGGTCTAAAAATACTAGCTGATGGTAGAGGCCTTTGAGGTACCTTCTAAATGAACACATCGATAGAAATTCAAAGTTTTAAAAATATTTCCTGACTCCCTTCTTATTTGTATGACCTGTGAATTTCTTCAAGGGTGAAATATCTTGAAACAGTTCCTGCCAGGTCTCCTATCTGCTTGCAGAAATCGCGTGATTAGCAAGGGACATGGCAAGTAGCAACACCAGACACGGACATCACTCCCCACCTTTCCCACTTCTACTATACAACATGACAATCCGCAAAGATCCTTACTTTTATATTTGCACAAAGGTAAAGTACAGTCTCACCTGTTGGTGGCAATATTGTTGACCACCACATCTCTTTGTACGTTTCTGTCACTCTGTTTTTCCTTGGCTGTAGTTTATGCAGAGGGAGAGACAGTATGGGCCAAAAGAAAAATACAGTAATGAGTATTCAAAAGCCTAATTTCTAGACCTATTATTGTGGAAGAAATACACATACTTCTTTCCTTCCTTCCTTCCTTCCTTCCTCCTAACTAAGCCAGATAAGCAGAAAGACTTGAAAATAGGGAGAGAGTAGGAAGATGTGACCTCTCATCTTTTAGGTTCTTCCCCTCTCCATTTTATCTCTGGCAAAAGAGCTTTGTTTTGCAATGGAAACATAGAACTGCTTTGAACTAATCAACATCACCACCACTTAAAAAGACGTTCTACGCTCCCTACTTGCTATTGCAAGAGGAAGACAGTATTGCTACAATATGTGATATCATATTTCAGTATACATGTAACCTGCATGCGTGCAAATGCATTTGTGCCGTATGCTTCAGAGTGATTCACAAACATTAATTTTACAGATCATTTCATTTTCTATTTCAGGCCTGGGAAGATCATGACAGAAGAATGGTTTAGTTGGGTGGGAAAACAAAACAGCATCAGAGCTGAAAGTCAGTAGTTTAACATCCCACCCCACCCTCCAAAAAAAGTTAAGACTTTCAAACTACAGTACTACTGAACATGTGAAGATACAGGCTTTAGTAACTAGACGCACAGCTTACAATCAAGAATCCCTTATAAAATTATAATTACAAAACAGGAAACCTCTGTTCCCGTTACATAAGAATGCTATTGAACAGTCAGTACAAGTAGCAAATAAAATCAATAGCGTATATACTTTCAGAATATTCCAAAACCCCAGTCCTTTCAACTCTCTTTTCTGTATTCTCATGGCAAGCGTAGCCATTGACATGTAACACAGTGATATTGTATTAAATAACCATAGTTTTCAATTTTTAAATCAATTAAAATATCCTTCAATTATATGTCAGAGCGACAAATAACAGCCTGCCGAATGCCATGGAAAATTTTGGTCAAATAGCAGATGAGAGCTGAAATCACTGACTGATACCTACAGCAAAGAGTTTTGGTAATTCTCCCACAGCAATCACAATTGCTGACAAAGTTCAAATTTGTCTTGACAGGATTGTCAAGGCAAACTAGAAATGTTCACAATTGCAAGTCAAAGAATTCATTTTTATTCAGCTGAAATTCATTCCACTGCTCATATATTAATGATACCCAGTGCTCTATCTACCACTCTCTCCAGCTGAAGAGCTAAACTCATATAGCAAAGACCAAAAGAAAATGAGAACATTAAACAAAATATAGACCAAGAAAGGTATGCTCTGCAACCAACATAACCGCTGTTTCCCTCCTAAATCCTTGGCTGCGTGCTGTCAGAACTCCCTTACAATATATGGCAGGCCCTGGTTTTGGAAGAAAACTTGCATTTAACTTCACTGGGAAAAAGAGTTGGTGCAGTAATTAAAAATACTACTCTCTCTCCCTTGTCATGAAAATAACGTTTAACTGCTTATGCACAAAAGCACGCAACTCCAGAGGGAAACTGACAGTTGAGCGTGCATAACTATGTGCTTATACGTAAATTTACAAAATTTACAAGAAGTAATCAAGGTGTACATAGGAGAGTGAGTAACCATTATTATTACCTAACCCATCACCCCCCAGATCTTATTTATGTGGCCTTTATACAGTATGCAGACTTTCAGTTTTCTATAGCAAGGACTGTGATATTTACATTCATTTTTAAATCATAGTATTACATCGACATAACAAGTCTCACATAGAGTGCAATTAAAACCAAACAGAAAGAACCTGAAAACAGACATTCTTTGCTCCATTAAGCAATTTATGCCATTCTTAAAGAATGCGACTTTCAGTGCACTCAGTGCAAATGTGAATTTCAGCAGTTGCAGGAAAAAAAATTCTGCTAAAAACAGGTGTACAATATGCAGTATAAGCACTCAGGGAAGAATGAGAGAGATTCAGCAAAGGGTAAGTTCCAAGAGCCTAAAATTTAAAAGAGTGCAGCAGTCTAAGCCAACTTTATATAAACTGCTCAAGAATCCATTAAGTCTATACTGCTCCCCACTTACACCCCCTTGCAGCTTTCAGACCATTTCAATCCATGTAATTCCTGGTGTGGGAGCCACAGCTCTGGTGCACTCTGACATGCAGTCATAAAATGTATGATACTTAGGAAAAAATTTTCCCTACTTACATATCTGTTCTCCTTCCGCCCAAGTAGCATATGCAAAATAGAACAAATACTAAACTCCAAAATGGTTTCAGTACATTTTTAAAAGTTTGTTGTTATCCTGAGAGCTCATCAATGAGTAGCAATGAAACTCCATTTCCTAAGTCTTTCTTCATCATGCTTGGAACCTACAGCGTTTAGAAGGAGAAAAATTCAAACTATCATCTTTCCTGTAGCGAGGGCACTAATTGGGTGTCTCTCTTCCATCCAGTCACTTATTTTAACAAAACTGGGAAGAGATAACAGCTGAAATTGAAATAGGTAATACCTACCCACTGTTATATTTAGTTGAAGTTGGCTGACATTCAAAACTTATTAGGTGGGGAACACGTAGACAGCATGGTTACATAAACTTAATTTCCTTAGGAAGACAAGCTCCACCTAGGGTTCTGCTGGACTTGCTATTGTAACCAATAACTCAACAGGGAAAAATGCTGAAAATCCTATCATTGCTTTAGAGCTTTGGCCCCTCACAAATATTTGTTTAGTAAGTATATCTACTTAATTAAAGCATGCAAGCCCTTCAAAAGAACCTGCCCTCAGTCCCGACAAGTGCATCTGAACACACATCCGTACACAGGAACAAATCCCTTTAACTTCTCTTCTTGTCGGTCTGTGTTGCCAGTTCTCTACCTCTCCCATGCCTCTGGTCAATACAGCCTCCGGCACTCACTGTTTTTGTGTCACAGCACTCAAAGAATGAGACACAGAGGCTAAAGGACCCTGAAGATGCACAAGGAGCCTGCTGCAACAGGCAGAACATTACCTTCTCTCTTGCATCCTGAGGGTACTTTCAGAGAAAGGGGTGGGGACTCCCACTTTGTGGCAAAAATGAATATTTGATTTAGTTAATTCAGAACTAATTTATCATTAGTGAAATCAGCAATTACACAACTTTTTAGCAGCCCTAAGTCCCCACTTGTCCTGAGTTAAGTTGCTGTACTGCAGCCTGTGACTTCACTTCTCTCTTTCCACACAGCCCTTAATACCACCCATAGGTGGAATCCTACTACTCTGCTTACAGCAAGAAGACGACTTAGGGCCGAACAGATCAGATAAAAACATTTAACAAAGTGGTATGTGACTGTTTTTTAATTCAGATGACTGAAGCACAGTATTTACTTCTTCTAAAAATGGCATTGACAAGACAGTGGGCCTGTCATTTTGCATATTAGAAGTAGTGCTGACAATTACATCTATACATCTCTGAAGTTCTTTTGTGTACCTCTGTCAAGAAGAGTTTCCATTATGATGATGAGGATATATATATTTTTATTCAGTGTAGAAACAGTTAGCTTTTTTGATTCAAACTGACAAGAAAAAATCCTATTACTGCAGCACTTAACACCTGCAGATATCCCATCTCATTTTACTTTTGTTTTGCTCATTTTCCCCTCACATATTCTAGTTTTCCATATAAACAGAGAAGTCTAGTCACTGAATCTTCCAAGCACTTCACCACAGTAGATGGTGTATCTGGCTATAGTCATCTTCATCTGTGTGGGTTTGGACTCCAAATGTGGATTTTCCTTGAACACGTCCTTGCAGTATTTCCTGGACTTCCCTCAGAGCCATTCTGATTTTAATCAGGCCAGAGAAAGGAGCTTTAGGTCATGTGCTGTCCATCCTTCTCTTTGAAAATCGACATCAGCGCTCCTGTATCTACAGAAACGGTGTTTCTGAGTGTTTGAGAATGCTTGTAAGAACCCAACACCTAAAATTCTTTTCCAGGCCTTTTAAACCACCAAGGACTCAAAGCCTGCCCAATAGGAACTGGTTAATGCTTGGAAGGAACAAGGCTGTTATCCAAATTTCATAGTCATATGGAGGAACAGTTAATAAAAGCAAATGCATACCAAGCACTTGTTTGAAGTTCAGCGCTTCTTTCATTCCAGAAACACTGCTTTAATCTCACAAACACTGCTCTGCCTTTTGTTATCCTCTTTCATGACTCTGCTGTCAAGCACAGTGCTCAGAACTTGCTGCAGAAGTAGCAGAATTTGTCTGCAAATGTCAAGCTTGCACTACTAATTTTCATGCTTTCTAGCGGAGCGAGGCTGAAGCAGGACCTCTGTTTTCCTTGCGCCAGAGTTGAGGTTTCGCTGCTCGGCAGAACAATCAAGAGAGTCGGTACCTTGCTCTAAAGCATTCAGAAACCAACATGAAGTCACTGGCAGAAAGCGGGCTGCCGGTTATCAGCGGAGTGACCCTGGATTTGATGCAAAATTGCTGAAAGTTGAGAACTCCACCAACGACAACATTGCATGCAGTTTCCTCTCCTAGTCTCCAAACATGCCAAGAAGCAGCTCTGCCTAAAAGATACCAAGGCAGATAAGGGTGCAGATGAAGCCTTGCTTCGTGCCTTTCTGACAGCAAAGGGCTCAGACATTCTGCCTTGATTGAAAATACTTGCCGGAGCTGCCAATTCACGAGATTGCCTGGACAGCTGAATTTTGCTGAGGCCTGAAGAAATCCTCAAGATTAATGGTATTACAGGCTTTGGTTTGTCTGACAAAGACGATACACAGGCCTTTATTCTGTTCTCTGAGCTTTTCTGAAATTTCCTTCGCTGTAAAATTGCTTTAACTGTTCCTCAACCAGACCAGTTCTCCAAAGGATCTTTTCAGCAACCCAACCAACTGGTTTGCTGACCATTATTCCAGCAAAGATGCAAGTTTCTTTTTGCTGCAAGAGATGACAGATGACACCAGTTTCTAAAGCAGAGCGGTTACAGCATGAGCTGTAATCTTTCTTTTTGTACAGCTGAATGTCTGCATCCTTTAACTTTTGAGCAATCATCTCTGTCCTTGATGTTTGTGAATAGCTGGGCCTAGCTTCAGGCCAGGTGGTGCCCTCTGACCAAATACTACAGCAGGAGTACTATTGCTGCCTGCTGCCTTTCTCTGCAATGTTTACAGGACAGATAGAAGAGTTTTTGCTATTTTGCTGCCAGCTGCTCTTGGGTGGGTAGCTGTAGAACTTCATTTAATGCTTCGTCAGAGATGACAGATGGATATTTTAATAAACTGTTGAAGTGTTTATGCCACTGATTCAAGATTTCCTTGTGTTAGCTCAGCGTTTGACCATCCTGACTACAGACCATCATCACTACATTTAAAGCTATAGACTAGTTTTAAGCAGTCATAGAAACACTTGGCATTTTCCTGACTTGAAGCTTGCATAAATTCTTATGCCTTTTCTGCCATTATAATTACAGACTAAACCAATGATACCCCCCCGCCCCACGCACACACACACACGTACACTTTTGCAGAAACTACTCATGCAGCCACAGCAAATTCATGGTGGCCACAGCCGAAGCGCAACTGATCAATAAGTATAAGCTTTTACATGGCAACCGCGAATGCAGGCCCTAGGGGCTGCCTGTGGCCACGGTGATAGCTCCTAAAAAACACTGGTCTCAACTGGCAGCAGCAGATTTAACACCTAAGTAGAAATATAGGAAAAGAATAGACCAAAATAGACTTTCATAAATACTGTAAGTACTAGTAACAGCCCCCAAAACTAAATAATGCAACTAGCTATGCCTTTTAAGGCTTAAATTTACTATGGTTGCCTGAAAAAAAACATGATATGAAAACATCTAAGAAGTTTATGAATGAATATTGATAAATTGCTGATGGTGATGTGCCGTAATTACTCTTAGAGCACGAAGTCACAATCCTAAATTATGGAACTGCTGAAATAATATTTTTAAAGTTTCATCTTTCCTTTATGCATAAAAATCTCTGCTATGCCTGCAAAATCTTGACCTCAAATTTAAGGACATTATGCTAGTTTAATAAATTATATAGAAGGCTTGACTTGTGATCAAGAAAATATTAAGTCTTAGGTTATTAAATCTTACATTATTTCTTTACTCATTAGACCTGAAGAGCTAGCATTAAAAATACAGTAATTCAATTCATTGCCATGTTATTAACGAAACATGATATACATATTTAAATTCCAGTGCTGTAAAAGAGATGGCAGGGATAAACTGTATACACTGAAGAGCTGAAATCAGCTGATGTAAAACGTACACTCTTTTATATAAAGCTAGCACTTCAAATTTGGACCTAAGTTAAAATGTTATTTCAACGAGTACTATGTCTTACAAAAATACATTTACAGAGAAAAACTGGATTACTTGTGATACTACTTCCTTACGTAAATATGCTTCAGCTTTATAATACAGAAGAATTAGATCCCAAAGATTGTTGGTAACTCTAAACCCTCTTCAAAATTTGACATGGTGTTGCTCTTTGTGATAAAGCTGCAACGTGCCTCCTTGAATGACTGAAAAGTTAATCATGAAGACTGTTACTCAAGTGCACAAGAATGGCTATTGCTCCAACTAACTATTTATAAACTGTTCCATTGCTCTAGAAAAAGTGCACCGTTATCAGAAAAGACATGCTCATTAGAAATCAGCCTATTAAGGTATTTTTAAATATAACTGCAAGTTTAGTAGACATATGCACATTATTTTTCAAGGGGAAAAGGAACAGAAGCATTTTACTCTGGAGCTGAGTGGTTTAAACTTTAATGAAGAAAGTATTTAAGATTGTAGTATAGGAAACAAATGTCTCATTGACAGAAACATACTTAAGATATTCTGGTAGATCTTTTCCATCTCTTATTTCTGTAACCTTTTGTCCTATGTATGCGCATGCTTCCATTCTACCTTCATACAGAAACAGTGTGTAATTTGAAGATTGGAAGTAGAGACGGTACCACTTTGAGCTGACTTCCTACAATACAAAATCTCTGCCATAACATCCCTTCATATTCAAAAACGCTATTGCGAATAACTCTTCACTCCAAACCTGGAATTCATTTCCCTCCCCCCACCTTCCTTTTTTTAAAATGGAGGAAAACGTGAATTATTTCTATTAAAGCAAAGAAGTGACAATTCGATTAAAGTGAAGAAGTGACAAAAATGATTCTCCTCTGATCAAACTAAGCGGATGGAAAACATGGGGGGAGCCAAGCCTACCCCGATTTATCCCTTTTAACCAGTTAGTTGCTAAACTCCTGAGACAAAGCTGCTCCGATTATTACAGGCAGTAGAGAAAGATTATATACCTCACTTTTGCAGTACTGTAGTCCTCAAGTATTTCAAGAGATTGACATCTATGAGTAAGGTAATTACTTTTGCTGGACACTGTGCCCTTCATTCTCAGTTTTCCTGCAAGTTCCTTATTGGAAGTACCTAAGAAGCCATCATCTCATCTGATGCTCTGCCAGGCAGCGGTATTTTGGACAAAATGCAAAAAATATTTAATAACTAAATTATTAGATTGATGAATGATGCTAAAGTGCTACCTGTCAAATTGTTATTTAACTTCACCTTCTACATTACTGTCTATCTAATTATTTCAAATGCATATAGTTACGTTAGTCAAAATCAGCTTGTTGCTTAAAATACCACTGCATCCCACACGTTTGTTCCTGGAAGATAACATAATGAAGCCCATCTGAAATACTGTCTGGCATGCTCACCTGTCTCAAGCCCTCGCTTTACGTTGCGGTATTCTCTCCTATGGTGAGTTCATAACAGTTTCATACAGCACCGCACGTGAGTGAATCATAATCTACACAAGAGCATATTAGACAACAACCTTATAAATGCAAAACCTTGCTAATACTTAGATGTCAATTTACAGTTCACCCTTCATCTTAACATTTACCCACCACCACAGGTCCACAGCTCTGAGAATTACTCTAGCGATCCAAATCTTCACATCCCTTTAGCAGCCTACTTTTGTATTAAGGTAGTTGGTCTAATAACCTTTCCTTCCCTCTCCCCTCTCTGTCTCTCCCCCATTTCTTGCCCAAATAGAACGCCACCTAAAAATAAAATGGTATATAAGAAGAACAAAGGGAAATATTGACAGTAACAAAAGTATGACGCTTTTTAGCTGCAGTATAATCTGGTGTTTTGTAGCCTTGCTGGAAAGTTATCATGCCCAGCTTCTCAACACTACTCCCTCCTATCCTATAAAGGGCCAATGCAATCCACCTCAAAACTGCCTCAGATCAGGTGAAGAAATGTAATTCTGAGCTACTCTAAAGCTTCGTTGTAGTTCACTGTCAGCCTGGAGAGTGGAGTTAACTGAAGAGAGGACAACTAAGGTGCTTGAAGAAGGATAATCCCGCTCACCATCCACTGAAGAATTTTTAAATTTGCTCTAAAAACTATATATGAAATATAGAAATTATGAAATACAGAACAAGTCATATAGATATTCACTAAAAGAAAACTCACTCCTCTCATGTTTTCCCAGTAAGACAGAAATAGTCTTGAGATGTATGATAAATGCTTCAACGTACTACCATAGGGTTTATTTATAGGTATTCTGCCCCTGTATTTTCCAATAACCTTCTTTTAGATGAAGGCAATCTCTTCACGTTTTATGCCTCACAGAGCCAGAATGATTATCAATGTTTAACAATGATTCCCTGAAATCTCCTGGGAGAAAGGAAAAGATAAGGAAAAAAGGAATTAAGGAGTATATTTACTCCCATCTCTCGTCATTTCACGGTAACACGGAGAGGAGCAGAAAAAGGAGAAAGTCTAATTTAGCAGTCTGAATGAAATACTGGAAGCTCTGCATAGCTTCCAAGGCAACTTCTAAAGAAAGTTTTTTGCGCATGCAAGTCTGTCCATGGAAAGGTACCATATGCTTATACTCATTTATCCTTTATGCAATAAATACTTCATGACATTCACATAGTCTGTTTTTTCTAACAATGAAATTCACAGATCTGAAAGGATGTTAAATACTAAATCTACAGAATCTACTAAATCTACAGAAGTTCGTGGCAATCTGAGAATTTTCCCATTCAGTTTGGGTTAAATATATTTGGTGAAATTTCAAATAAGCATAAGTTTCAGGACTGGACTGTTCTTTTCACAAGCTAGAGAGAGATCACTTGTTTGGTCTGCTAACACTTTTGCGTACAAATGGTCAATGACAATACCCGATACCCAGAACAGCTCTGAAAGCACTAAAAGCTGAATGCTTCTGCTCAGCCGAGAAAAAGACCGAATGTTGTTCCAGGCACAAATGGTGTAACATTCCCATTACTGCTTTAAACTTCATGCTGTAAATTTATGTTTGAACTGAAATAAGAGATCTGTTCTCTTCACGGAATTTTTACTAATTATATAGCTAATTTTCAAATTATTCGAGCAGAATTTACTAATTCCAAAGAATTCTTCACTTTCCTTCTCCCTAGCTATTATGTTAATGATAAATATGAAAAAAGACTTTTAAATCTTTTCCCTCCCCAGCCTTTTGTCAATATTTGTTAATTACTTCACATTGAACTACCTGTTTTGCAGTGTTATATCACACTTCAAGTGCTAAACTTCAGTGTCTTAGAAAGACTAGAAGTGTTACATGTAACTTTTATTTCCAAACTTTTACCTTAGGAGTTTTTCCTACGTGACACCTTAGTCTGACTTATTTCCTCAAGCTTTTCTTTTACGATTCAGAGGTTTCCTTCTATTCTTCTGCATGCTACACACATCTTTGTGTAGGATTTGAAGGGCTCTGATGTTAGGTATGTAAACTATTTTTCCTTTAAAAGTAGAACTGGCACATTAGTCTGTTCCACAGATACGCGTACTCGTGCCACACACTTGCCTTTGAGCTTTATTTCTTCCATCAGCGACGTCATCTTGTTAGTGTTGGCTACGGTGTAAGTAGAAATGTATTCATCAGTTTAAAAAAAAGTTTTGCTGGAGTGTCTCCTGAATATAACCTCTGAATGTTTAAAATAAAGGGGGGGGGAATGTATATGCTCGTATATTTTTCTATATAATTACACAGGTTTCTTCTAGATTTCTCCATAGTGTAGCATGCAAAATAGGAAACTGTTAGAGTTAGTTTTTCCCCTTCCTAGCTCTGTCAGACATAGTATTTTTACTTTAGTGCAGACATTGCATATACTATCTTTGGTGTCTGTGGTATGTGCTGAAGCTTACTTCTGTGAATAACCCAAAGCGTTTATCCTAGACCTTTATTCAAATTAAAGTGACAGTGTAATCATCCATAATTCAGAAGCAGCACCTGTTGGGTTTGTGCTAACAACTTGATACTTAGTAAAGAAAACTGGTGCTGGAGCCAGCAAAAATATCCTGTACTTGCAAATACTATACTGACCAAATTGTGACCTGTTTCAGTAAATTATGCCAATATTTTCACTTTGCGAAAAAGATAAGGAACAGGACAATCTCTAGGCAAGACGATCAAAAGTTAAAACAAATCAAAAGATATGCTTAGAGAAGAAATCAATCTTCGGGGCCGGGGGCAGAGGAGGACAAAAAATATATATCTATATGACACCACTTTTTCTTTCTAAATGTTTTCTCAATTCTAAATACAGTACACCTAAAACTAATCTGCTCATCACCAGGAGGCACTCCTTTGCACATAGCCATACAGAAAGCAGCTATTTGATATTTCTATAATTATGTCATATTTAACTTAATGTCAATTATTTATAGTTTACATTTTTAAACGTTAAATGCGTATGGACCGTGTATACTCATGTATGTATATCAAAAATCTAGATTGGACAGTCAGACAAAAGGATACTTCTGTATGGGAAAGGCGGCTGACAGGTCAGCTTTCTGATACAAATCAAGGTCAAATTTTGCACACTCCTGTACTAAAAAATAGTAGCATTGAAGATTCAGAAAGCTACAACTCAGTTTTGATGCTGTTAAAATAACTTGCTAATATACGGCTTATTGGATACAGTGCTCTTAGACTACCCCACAACACAGTGAACTCAGAACGCACAGAAGAATTTAGCCAAATCTCCCAGGTGACTTTTATATACAGTTACAGTTAAGGGAGGCAAGTTAAGTTTTAACCTCACCTCTAATCACAAATTAAAGCCTACTGCAACTTCTGACAACTGCCTGATAAGTATAGGAAACTTCCATTCACATGGAAACAATCATACCCTGAAGAATTCATCTTCCCAGGGCAGGTGATGTCTAACAGATAATTTGGCAGTGAAGTGCGAGCACCTGACCAGATTAAAAGATAAAATAATAAAAGTGAAAAAAATATCATTTAAGTATACAAAAATTAAAAAAAAATCACATAAGAATGCATGCTGCAGGAGTGAAAAGAGATTCACTGCTCAGAAGATACTGCAGATAGTCCTCAGCTCCCAGGATCGTTTCAAACAAACAAACAAAAAAAAGAAAATTCTGAAAACATACAATTCATACACATACAGCCCAAAAGCTGTACAAAGTTACCTCATCATCCCCTCCTCCTCCCTCCCCCTCCAAATAACATGTTCCTGGAGAGACAGAAAGTAAAACCGGAGAGCCAAAAAACCTGCAGGGAATGGTTCTTCCTAAGCACTTGTGAATTCTGAAGGAAGGACATTCCCCACAGGAGACTAGTCGGTGTATATAATTCCTCTTATCAGTCCTCAAAAATACGTTAAGCAATCAACGTAGCTATGATTAGAAACAGAATCCCAAGTCATCTGTTAGCTCCCTTCTAAACCGTATCAGAAATTTTTTGTATGGATTCTTATTTCTGCTCAGCAGCTAAAGAAATCAACAGATAGGTCTTGTACTCTTATCATCATCTCCGGGAGCATTTCCATTTCTGGTTTAAGCTGTTGTGAAGTTGCTGTACCTCTCTCCAGTGAGAGCACTCACTGACTTTTGAGTCTCAGAATTAAACAAGTTATAACTTGTTTGAATATCAAATGTTTGACTTAACATCAAATACTGAAAATTTTATATTTCACAGTAACAGTTATCTTCTGCATGTTTAGGTAAGGATAAAGAAGTATTCATCTGAGAAAGACGAGTGTGATATGTTATCAGTAAAAAGCTCTGAAGACTTGGTACGGATTAGTAAAAGGAACATCAGAACGATTCTCCAAAAAGCTAATTTCTGTTCTCTGAATTATATTGCCAACCTACCAAGTGGCCAGCCAAACCACTTCATTTACCTTTTTCCCCTACCAACTTAGGACAGACCCCCCCTGTTTGGATGCCACTATCTCAGGGCAGGGCCTGTTCCTCATGCTGTGGACATTTTGTGCATTATCCTTACCTATAAACCGTTCCCACAGCCCAGGCACAACTAATGAATTACTGCTGGCCTTCCATCTTAAGCATATTTACCTGTATACATCCTTTTTTTTTTTCTCTCTCCAAATGAGATGGCTCATCCTGCGTAAAAACGCAAGTACAACGCAGACCATGAAGATCCTTTCACATCCTAAAGAAAACTTTTGTTATCTGTCAGGAAACTTTGAACCTGATGAATGGTAGCTCATACTAACATAGATATGTTGCTCTGGTAGGAAACAGACTTTCTAAATGCCTTCTAGCCCTTTCTAGTAGCATCTGTAGAAGCACAGGGACCTTTAACAAAAAGGAACATGATGCTCTGCCTTTGCAGCTGCTCTTACTACCTATGGGATCCTCCACTGCCAGAGTGCTCCTGCCACAGTATCACTGAGGCAGCCCACTCCAGATTATAATCACCTATATAATCTCATCTGTATAATCCAATAGCTGGATGGTGGAAAAATCTGTGATATTACACTAAAACCCAAGTTTCTGTTATTAATCCTAATCCAGAACTCTGAAGATTACCAGAGGAAAAACTCATTAGCAGACGCTTCATCTAACCAGAATGCGAGACTAGTTTAACTACTGTGACTTGAGAGGAACAAGAAGCAGGGAAGAAAAGGCAAGGGCTTAAATTCCCAGGCTCGGAAAATAGTATTTATAGAGTGCTATATCCACCCAAATCCAGGGATCCAAGTTTCTCAACCTAACTGGGTTCACAAACTATGAGGTTAGAATATGATGAAAAGGCAAAAAATTATACAAGAAACTTTTGATATAAGAACCTTCTATAGAAGGTTGTACTAAATATATAGAATCAGTCTCACTGAATTCGGCAAGCTCTTGAGCATTTAAGTCTCAGTCTCATAGTCTCAAAAGTTAGTCTCACTGAGGACAATGATAAAAGTTTTTACTGGATTTAATATGGGCCAGGAGTTCACTTCATGATTCATGTGGTATGCCAGACCAGCTGCTGATCTGGGTTGTAGAAGAAGTTCGTCCCTTACACGAAGGGAAGGGCTTCTTTTTTATCCCTAGCCAGTTTTATCTATGAAGCTAGAGAAAGAACCTCAGTAACATTCAGTCAAGCAACAAGAAAGAACACGTACCCCTGACAAAAGTTTTATTCATGACCCAAGCATGGACTTCCACTAACTTTCTAACGTTATCGGAAGACTGCCTCCACAAAATAGACTGCTGCCTCATTATCTCTCTTGAACAATCTTCACTGGAGAGAATCCCCAGGAAATAGCACTTTTCGCGATTAAAAAGAGCATTATTCAAAAGCATAACAAAAAAAGTACACAGTGAGTACTAGTGAGCGCTAGTGAGCTACGTAGAACATTCTTTTTTCAAAGCCTTCAAGACTAAATAAAAACAAGAAGAGATTAGTGTTCTCCATTATTTGACTTTTTAAAATTGAGTTTCAGTCATATTCCCCCCTTTCATATTGCAATCTTTTCTGTTTTAGACTTGGAGAATGAAAAAAAAAAATCCCATACCTGAAATTGCTTCAGGATACAGGTTTCTTTAAAACACACAATTCAATACAACTTGAAACTAGGCAATATTTAAGCTGTGATCACGATTTACAGTATGCAGAGAACTGTGATAACTGTACATCTGGGCAGCGAGTTGAAGTGGCAGAGAATAAACAAAGGCTAGGGGATGCCTTATTCCATCTATTCCACATTCTTCAAGGACATGGCAGCTTGCATTAGAGGACAGTAGCAAAGCAAGCACTTGCAGCATGACAAAGCTTGCACGTGAACTGCAGCATCTAAGCCTTTTTCATATTATATGTGTGTGCTGCTGCACGTATACATATTTATAAGCTACATGTATATGTGTATTCATATACATGCACTTGAACTATATCAACATCACCAAATAAACTGTCTGCAGGATTTATTCCTCCGTCAAACGCACAGACTGTCACTGTCGGAAGCCGGCAGCTAAATGCTATCGGCACAATACATCAAGACACAAAAGATGTACTGTTGCCCTACTACACAAGAATTATATAATGCTGTTATATAACACCATGCAAGTTTATTACATTATTGATTTACCCCTCATGAATCAGCAATCCATCTGATCACCCCTATGTAGTTTACTGCCCTCCTGTGGATAGCAAATGATACACTCATGTCAGATGATAAACTTTCAAAGAAAAAGAAAATCCTCAAGAAAACTAACACCTGACGTCTATTCAGGAAAACTACTATAGTTCTATAGTTACAATTGCCAAATACCATAAAAAATAAGGATACTGCATGAGTAAATTACTCCTGCAGCATACTTGTTTTGCATTTATAATTTTCTAGCAAATAACAGCACAAGTTAAAAAACATCAGTGGAATGGCAGTTACAACTGAAACTTCCTCACGTTTTCCATTCTATAAGCAAGTGGGAAAAAAGCATTTTTTTTTTCCTCTACAAACATTAACATTTTCCAACAAGGGTGTGTTTCAGGCTGGAAGAATTTGTGTTTCATTTAAAAAAAAAAACAAACACACAATATAGCTGTTTCTGAAAGCCGAAGTAAAGGGAAAAAAACCATTGTTCTGACAGTTTTCACTCACAGTTTCAGTTTTTACTCTTTGCATGCTAATACTTCCATGTTTTGGAGTACAGATTTTTGCATTGACCTTAGAGTCAAAGGTAGCACTTTTTCCACCCTGGGGAAAATCCACTCAACCCAACCCCCTAGAAGCACTACTTTCACGCACTCAGCGGAGGCTCACAGTGTTTGGCATTCTCTTCAATTTTATCTACACTGAGCAAGCTCCAGATGATGGTAGAACAAAGTTCATTTTTCTCCCTTTCTCCTTCCGCATAGTTGCTCATCCTTGCTGTTGTGAACTGCTGAACCCGAACTAATATTAAAGACACTAATCTCCTCATCTCAGCAAACACATTGCTGCTGCACAGAGTGGAAAGCATGGAAAGGTCTCAATCCAAATGCAAAGGGACCAGGACAGGCAATGACGTTTACTCAAAGGGGCCAAGATGCAACAAGTGAAAGTAAATGCAGTATTTTAAGTACAAGACGAGGGCGAGAATGTGCTAGCTGAGATGGAACAGAACAGAAGAAGGAAGGAGAAGACAGACTACTGGGTAGAACAGCAAAGAGGTCTGTAGTAATGTCAGTAGAAACACAAGCTTCTGTAGACCAAAAGCATCTTCGGGCTGGAATGAGGCAGACAGGTGAAGACTCCATGGCAATGTGCACATCTCATTCTGGCTTACTGATTACAGATTCTTTCTGTAGCTAGTCCATTAGCAAAATTAGTAAGGTCTATTTTTAAGGTTCAACAAGCTATACGGATGCCAACACTGTTCCATGACATGGAATGCATTTCTGCCACTTTTTCTAAGAGATTCCAGAAGTATTTAGCTCACAACCTTATCTGTTCTAACTCTGCTTAGCTCACAGGATGAATGAATGATTACCTGGATAGCAAAGGAGAATTTTTTTAACCGAATAACTTATAATTAAGGAGCACAAATTTCAGCACTGGAACAAGATAGGAAAGTTTAGACAGAAAAAATTGGTATGAGTCAAGGACATAAAACATCACAATGTAGAACTGAATTCCTTCCCCATCTGTGCCACTGGTCAGGTCTTCCAAACCAGAATATTTTCACAGACAGTCAAATTTTTCCATGTTCTCTACTTAACAAATGTGAGCGCTTGGATTCTGATCCACAGAAGTGCCAGGTATTTAAAAGGCTGAAATTAAACAAGTTTTTTTGTTTGTTTTTGTTTTGTTTTCTGTTTTTAACTGAAGAGCTTGTGGGCTAGGAAGAAGAATCATGCTGAGAGGTTTTGGGTCATATGGCCAGAATTCATGAGCAGTTTTGGCAGTTCAAGGACATGATCTCATTTTGTTTCATTCCCCACCTGTAAAACGGGAAATATTATTCACTTACGTTCTAGGGTTTAAGGCAAGCATTTGACCTGGAGAGAAGTTTTACATTTTTAAATGTTTGTAAAGCAAATACCTGAATGAGAAGAACCCATGAGAAAGTTAATTTGTAAGTAATTGCTTTCAAGGCAGAGGTGGGCCATGTAAATTAGTCATGGGGCCAGATACCATACAAAGGTGATACAAAGGATCTCTTAGGCTCTCCATTCAATTAGCAACATCCATCTCATACTGTGAATGAGCTGTGGGTCCTACAGAAAAAAAAAAAGTGTGTGATCAGATAATTAAGGGGCTATTCATAATGACACAGGATCCTGAAGCAGCACAGGCAATCTTAAGTCCAGTATTTCACAACTTTCCAGGTCTTGACTTTTCTACTGCAGTGCTACTTTATCCTAACTTTTACGCATGCAATATAATAGATACTTTTTACACAAACACACTTTTTTGCCAAAGATTTATCTCACTTCTATCTTTGAACTGTGAAAAGACTCCAAAAGCTAAGCCAGCCAATAGCCCACATTTAAGATAACTTGCAAACTGTGCCCCAAGTTCATTAATACTGACAATTTAATTAACAATGTAGCCTTTGCACAGCCACAGCGATTACAGTTTTCTGCAACTAGAAACCATTTACATAGTTTGAAAATGCTTTCAGAAAACAGTATTTACACCTTTACACATACGGAGCCATTCTAAATACAAGTTGTTCAGAGGGATTTATGGCTATCTTACAGGCTAACATCCGATTGTTTAGATTATTTTGGACCACGTTTTCTCTAGTTCTTATATGCATGTAAAAGGAGAAGCAAGAGCAGAGCAGGCCAGAATAAACATGCTGTCTTCAATGAAGGCAGCATTAAAAAGGGGAAATGCATAGTTCCTGAACATCAGAGCACACGAACAGTTCCCTCTGCAGATCCATGTGATCCATCATCAGATGGTAACAATTATAAGGTCATCACTTCATTTCCACAGATGTGGCAATGTTCACTAGGAAGAAGTAAAGGGGGAGGGTGACAGAAGTTGGAGGGAAAAGATTGTTACCTCCTTCCAAAGAAAATTCAGCTTGCTCATTTCCCCTCTCCTCTCTTCAAAGTTTGAAAGCAAGTTTAGAAAAGATTACCTTGTAAGGCACTGTTAAACCCATCAACAGACATCTTGGGGAAAAAAGACTCAAAGTTGTTAACACTAAGAGTTCCATTTAGAATTTTTAATACCTTTTAAACATTTAGTAACACCAGACTCCCTCTTGGACTTCTGTGTCTGTACTTTAAGCATCACGAAATATAAAATTAAGTTCACAATCAAGTATTTTTGTCATGGGAATGGTTCTCAAGTTCCTAGGCTTAGCAGATGGTTGATAACAGATTTCACTATTTCCTGTTTTTCCTCCATTTTCTTGGATTTCAGTAACAGAATAGATCTTTTCCTGAGCAATCTGTTCAGTTTGATTGCGTGTCTTTTCTGAATTATATCCAGTACTTATTTGTCTTTTATAATCCCCCCCCCCCCCCCAATGTCCCTTCTCTAAACGCTGAAAGCCCCTCTGGTTTTTAGTTGCTGGACAGGAATAAATCTCAGATGAAGTAAACGAAATACATGGCTAACTGCTCTGCTGCTTTTCTCAGGTTGTTCTTCCTATGCAAATTACTCCCAACAAGTCTCACATGCACACACGCTTCCTAACCTGTAATTTTGTTTCTGCAGAATCATAATTCACTTCTCTTCTAGACTCGGCACCAACATGTTTTTCAACTTTCAGGATTCCTCTGCGGAGTTACCCCTCCCTGCGTATGCACAGGCATTACAGTTAAGTGCCCTGTTCCTGTGCAACTAATTTCAAAATTCTGTACTATCTTGAAACTACCTCCACCCACAAACAGGACTGAGATTTTTTCATATCTTTCAAAATTCCCATTTAATGTCACAGTAAGTCATCACTCCATGGTTCAATTCTACGCAGCTACTGTGCCATACTATGCAATTTAGATGTGATCAAGAGGAATATATTCAGTAGATTTAAAAAAAAAAAAGCCTGAATTGCTCTTAAAAACCAGAGTCACGTTTTGGTCTCTTTATAGCCATAAAGGGAAGCACATACAGCAAAGCTACATGAGAAGAAAATCCCAGGTTTGCTAGCTCTTCAAGCCAATGCAATAAATCAAAAGGTATATAACTTTTTTCTTTTCTAAAAATACATGTCTAGCTTGAAATAGACTTAAAAATTAATATTATGTTTCCATGGTTTTATTAGCTCTTGGACTGGAACATGGAGGTATTTGTAAGAATGCTACTCTAGGAAAGCAAGAGGATAATGCAGGGAGTGAGGTACAACCAGAAAGGAGAAAGCAGCATAGCATCAAAGCCTGACAACTGTACAAACAAGTGTTCGGGGCAGAATCTAAAAATCTCACTACATTAGAATTGAAATCACTGTTCATCTATAGCCTTTAGCGTCTCTCTCCCTTACTGTGAGGATACAGCAAACAATAGTAAGATCTGCTTGACGGTTCTCTAGATTTAAGAGAAACTAACCCACTTTGGACCTCATGTTTGTTCAAGTCAGTGAACAGTAGCTATAGCCCAAGGGACTCCAAGTGGGTGAAACTTCAAGGAACTGCAGCATCCATGGCAGAAATGCCAGCATGAGCCTCAGCCCTCCTGGCCCAACACACCATGCTCTGCCCTAGATGGGTTTTTTGACCCTGATGGAAACAACAGACAAGCACAGAAGGCTGTGCGCAGAAACTCAAAAAAGATCCAGCATATGTTGATATCATATCATGGCTATCAAATAATTTACATTTCTGTCCTTCAACAGGGTGGCACCAAATGGGATCTTCTGCCCAGTGCTGAACGGCTGCAGGAACAGCTCCCACCAGCAGAGCTCGGCAGCCGACTGCTCGCACCGCTGGTCGTTGGAACTCTGAGGACAGATGGAGGCACTCCAAGTTCAAAAGACTATTTCTGACCAGTCACTGTAAGCTTTTATTGTTTGTCTCAAACTGAGATAAGCCATGGCTCTTTGTTGCTGTCCCCAGGAACGGGTGTTGTTCCTAAGGAAAACCCACTGCGATCCCTGCTGCAGGCATGAAGGTCTGTACTGAGTTCAGGTGCCACAGGAGACAACTCTGCTGAATCACGTGAGGATCTGAGCACTCTGCCCTACTATTGGCAAGGGCAAACTGGAATATAAAGTTAAATCTCCTTGATCTATGGAACGTAAGAAATCTTGAGGGTCTGTTTCTTGGATCAGACCAGCTATAATCTTTTTATAACTAGTTAAATGATGTCATATACTCATTAACTTTCCAGACTCTATTTGGAAGGTAATTTTTATTCTCTTGCTCTTCTTTGACTGCTTAGTTTTTATTCAACATGAGTGCTCTGTTCTGAAAATACTGCCAAAGGTTTTCCACATTCTCTGCACAGCCCTTTAACTGCACTGCAGAAAAATAAGACTCATACGGACATCCAACCTTGCTCCTCAAACGTCTTTAAAGTTTCCTCTTTATAATTCAAGTTGCTATTGGAAAAAAGTAAGTCGATAATCTACTCAGAAGTATAATTCTGCATGTTCCTGCACCAAGCCAAAACCACAGAATTTATTTCCACAGAAAATACAGAAGCAAAATGAATTAGAAATAATCTAGCATCTTTTCTCCAATCCATGCTAGGTCATTGCAGTAATCCAGAAAAAAAGAACCCTCCGATATTAAAACTGAAGCACTAGATTCAGATACACTGCTTCGGTATATAAATGTGGCCTACTCACAAACTGCCTTTGTAAAATTAGAAATAATTATGAAATGATACAGAAATCTTATTTCAGTCTAGGATTAAAAGTATTAATTTTTTTCTAGCTAGAATGTTAGAAAAAAGGAAATAATCATTAACATATTCTGGAATTGTGTTTGAGTTCATTTTAGTGCTGTAAGGCTGTACAATATGACCATTTGAACTGTTTTATTATGTGCTTTGCAAGTTGCATTTAGATGTATTAGAACATAAATATGCTTTTTGACTGCATCTGAATTGCCCAAGCTGCACTACGATAGCTTTTTCTGAAGCAAGTTTTTGTTTTCTGAATTCATGGTTTTTATAAGGTAAACAGATATTTATCTCTCTGAACCGTTATCAATGACAAGTCAGAAGTTCATTTTTTCCCAATTTACAACAGAATTAAAGAAACCAACAGATTGGTTATATTTTTGGTGTAGTGCTGAAGTTATTCCAAATTCACCAGTAGAGGTTCTATAACTGGATGCGACTCCATGTGTCTTACAGTCCATCACCTTACAAGGGAGTCCCATCCATAAATTGACAAGTCTTATTTTAAAACCAATCAAGTATTTTGATGTTAGTAGTTCTGCTCAGAGAGCTGTATCAAAACATTGCTTCTCTCATAGAAGCCTTTTAGTCTCCAGGTAAAATTCATTTACACCAAACTAATCCTTACTCCTCCTTGTCTCAGCATCATCCTTCACAACCAAACAAAACACCTTACTCCCTGGATATACCTTATTTAAAAATTAGATCCTCCCTCCCTCCCAATTTACACAAACATACATTCTCTCAGCCTTCCTTTCACTAAGATAGATATGCTTTACTAATCTCTTCTCATAAGAAAGCTGCTCTTCTCCTGACCGTTATGGTAAGATGGACTCAACCGGGGCTCTGAACAATGTTATGAATCATTGTACAATCCCTACCATATGGATTTTATTTATATTATTTACTTTCAGACTGTTATTTGTATAGAGTATAATAGCTTTCCAAATCTGTTCTTTACATTTTCATTAAAATAGGAACGTCCTACTAAAATGCGCTCCCTGAGCACAGCGTTGAGTATCATCACCACCACAGAAAAGGATCAGAATCTTGTATAGACACTGAAAATCTAATTATAGAAGTGGGACAACACTTGACTGTAGGAAATGCAAGATCATGCATTTAGCTGTTCTCAATTTTTAGACCTTGCCATAAGCTTGGGCAGAAGAAAGTGACAGAAGACAAAGATGAATTCTTATCTCCTAATAATTGTTCTCTGGCACAACCAGTTTTTGTCTCCCTTTGAGCCAGTCTTGATCTAACATCCAATCCTTTTGCTTATTTTTTTGTCCTTTCTAGTTTAGAGTCATATATTTTCTCTTTGCTACCCTGCCAATCACTCTACTGGATAGTCTTGTACAACCTTCTTCTGGCAAATATTTTCTATTTCTCAAAATTCTGGTTAAGTATTTCATGGTAAAAGTTCCCCGTATTTGTTAATGAAATAAGCCTCCACAGGTATCTGAGACCTCTGCCTTCGAACTGGGGCTGAAACTGAAGGAATCCGTCTACTAATTTTGGTGCAATATGAAAGTCTTTGCCAGCCAGGATTCCTAGCACTTTGTCACGCTACAAATGAAAGAGCAGTCCTCAGAACTACCACAGTTAATATTTTATTACTTCTTCAAACAAAAATTCCATCCCCTGGAGCTTTTGCTTCCAAAGAAATTCAATGATAAAGATCTTCTTTGGACATTATCTGAACACACACAACAGTTTCACTTGTAACACTGCAACTGACTTAAGCAAAAAACACAAGATTTTCTTTTAATCCTGTTCTTTAGTGAAGCAAGATATGTGAATAACACAAGAATTATTTCCCCAGCTAGACACAAGATTTCCCCCCCCCCCAACCCCGTCTTCCCCCATAGATGCAAAGATGTAATACAGCAGGGTCTGAAATCCGAATGAAGAATCATTGCAGGAGACAAGTTTTCAGACAGTGAATTCTGAACAGATGGTTTTCTAGTTCATACAAATGGCTGTGCTCATATATCTTTTTAGAGATATGCAGCAATATACATGATGCTCAGGAAAAGATGCAGTAAAAGATTCTATCACTTGAGTAAGTAAATTAACTCATGTCTATGATATGTTTACAAGTACTCCTAAACATTATTAACAATTGAAATTTAACAATATAAGTATATAAGCAATAATATACGAACAGCAAAATAACCATTTTTAGTTTTCAATGTGGGTTAGGATTCTGAGCAGTAGAAATACCTTTTTGTTTCAATCAAAAATATTCTCATTTCCTATTTGGCATACAATCTTCTTCACAGGATAAAATGTTTATGTTAAAAATATACTTTAAATTTGATAAAATCATTGCAAGAAATAAACAGAAATACATCTTATTAGGAGTAAAGATACTGTTGAAGCACTAGCGTACTGCAAAACCTCTCCAAAGTAATTAATTTCTCTATCAAAAAACCCAAGACAATCAATAGATTTGGTGTGGATGAAAAGCTGCATTACCTCATTCAAAAGTAATGAAAGCAAGAAGAAATTTGAAAGCAAGCAACTTTCTCCGCTTAGCAAAAATAGTGAACTTCAATCTTGCATCTTCGTCACTTGTTGTGAGGATCTAAACTAGTCAGTTCTGCATGTCCGTTAGGCAGTTCAAACGGCATAGGACACATACTAGCTTACTTTTAAATAAGTAACATTAAGGAACTTCCTCTCTGAGAAAGGGAAAGGTCAATGGCTAATGGTAAATTTCAAGACAAAGAGAAAACCCATATAACAGACCGATTATATATATGTATGCTCTGTCTCTTGGAAGTGTCAGGATTCTTAATAGATTCGAACAAGTAAAGAAATGTTATGCCCCACTTTCTACAAACCAGTAGCTACTTTGTGAACTATTAAAAGCAAATATTTATGTTTCCTTGGAAAAGTCTCTGCGATATTCAGGGGAGAAAAAGCAGCAAGTCAAAAACTGAATTCATGAATAGAAAAACAATTCTTGGAGAGGCAAGTTTCCCGCCCTCAAGCATTTTTTACAACTAGATTTGTAATGGGGCCATTTGGCATTTTTTAGTACGAAATATTATAATCAGCTCCTTTTCTCTGTCGTACACACTCTCATCCTGATGTATTTTTCTCACAGAACCATCACTTTGGGGACTACTCTGTCATAAGAGCCACCACATTGTATTTGACAATCTGTACCAGATAAAGTGAAGGGCATCAAAACAGGGACAAGGTCATTCAGACTTCTGAATCTTTAGAGAAAGCATATAAATTGTGCGTTAAGTATAAAAACATACTGAAAACCAAGACTGCATGAAAAGTGCTTTAAGTCAGTATGATTTGGGATAAAATTAGCAAGAACAGTATCTCTGCCAAGAGCTATAAAATGATGATGCAATAATTTCACCCTTTCAAGTTAGCACATGTATGAAAGTGA
Organism: Struthio camelus; assembly: GCF_040807025.1. Lineage (NCBI taxonomy): Eukaryota > Metazoa > Chordata > Aves > Struthioniformes > Struthionidae > Struthio > Struthio camelus. Next base: position 35,982,064 of record NC_090945.1, read on the forward strand.
TTAAAGTGTTTCTTTTTTTAAATTAAAGAACTGCAACAGAGGGCATTAAATAACTTCTTTAAGAAGGGAAAAGAGGAATACAAATGCAACAATCCACATCTCATAGACTAAGAGAAGGGGTGAGGTCTGCTGTTCTTTCTTTGCTTGAAATCTATACTCAATTGTTTGCACTGAAATTAGTATGTCCTGTATCTTCTGGTTGTATCTCCAGGATCACTAAGTTCTCCAGCTGAGGATTAAGTTGACTAGCCTGAAGGTCACTGCACTGAAGATGACACATACGGTACAACAAACTGTTTTTGGCACATGCAGAAAAGTGCTGCAGAAAGTATTAAAACTCTCCCCACCCCTTCCCAATTGACCAATGCCAGCAGCTTGACTATCTTAAAAAACTAAATGGAAATTCTTGCTTTAGATATGAAGTATCAATATAAACAGGACTACTGAAACTTGGTGGGATAATTCATAAGCTCAAAAAATTAAAGCTACTGACTCTATCCTTTCTAAACAGGCTATGAGATAGGGCATGGCATTTTAAATGAAATTCCATTTTCTATTTTACATTTGTGGATGACTTGGTTGCTACATCTCGCGTTCAGACAGGTCAACATGCTGACTAATCGTGGCGAAAAAGGGGCACCAAGGAAAGTCCGTGATCAAATCATGTTAGAGAACGGATGCCATTGACTAAGCAGCTGTCAAATACACGGAAAGAAATACGCTAAAAATACAGAAATGTTTAGATTTGGAGACACATCTTGTAGGCCTCCCACAAATAACAAATCATTCGCGCTTCTAAAAATACAGTTTTTTCTCCAATAGGAAAACTAAGCAACTAGATTGCTGCACCAGAAACTGGAAATTTTCTGGAGAACAACCACCACTAATACTAGATTTAATATGACAGAAGAGGCTATTTCCAGACCTGTACTGTGCGCTTTGAAATACACACACATGCATGCACACGCACATACACATTACATATAAGAGATTACATTCCACTAACAGACATCTTTGTAGCTTCCTGTTTAAAGTAAAATACTAAGGGGACAGTTAAAAGCTTTTACAGGTGCTAACAAATCCACTGGTGCTTACATCTCTAAAACTCAGATTTCTGCAGCTATCCGTGTCCAAAGAACACCCAAGCTGTCCTTCAGCCATGCCAGTCCCCTCTATCACCCAAATCCTACTGGGAATACCAAATGAGGCATTCCCATGCCTAATGCAAGAATAACACTCGCTCTAGGAAATCTCTTCAGAATTTGCAAGACGTGATCCAGCAAGCATAACATCCACGGTGCTACTGCCAACAGTCAAGTAATGGAAGATGGGAAACCAGCTCTGAATTAGCTAGACAGGTATTCTGACCTACATCTCTGCATTGCAAGGTAATGCTGCAGACTTTGGATAAAAGCCCATCCCTATTTGGTAACAAATGGGAGGCAGCACCAAAAAAAAACCCAAGTAACAAATGACAGAACAAAAATATTACAGTATAGCAAAACAAGTAGGAAGAATAAAGACATTGGACAATGTTCCCCAAATGATAAAGGTTTATGAGCATAAGGATAAGAATAGAAAGCCCAGGAAAACCTGAAAAGAAACAGAACCATTACTAGATAACAGAGACGCTCAACAGAAAGCAGCAGATTACTCAGAATGATAGGCCTGCATTATAGGAGGGTGATTAATAATTTCCAGCCCATTGGCTGTTTAAACATCCTCCTAATTGGCATCTATTAGGGACACACAATTTTAGATCAGCAAGTCTGAGTAGGCTGTAACAAACCCATATTCAGGAGCTGGGTTGAACAAGAGATCTGGCCCAAAGAATACCGTTTTGAAAAAGAATTTTTGGAAAAACAAACAAAATAAGCAATAAAAAGAGAGAGAAATGTAATGAAAAGCATTCAGACTGTGGGGAAAGTGAGCCTCAAAAACGCACACAGACAATCCACTCCCCATGCAGGCTGAATTTAACTGATAGTACATGCGTGAATACAGACTTCAGATTTCTGCAAGGTATCTTTTCTTGTTTTTCAAGATATTTTAATTAAACTATCAGTGTACAAACCAGAGAGAGCACTAAAAACAAAAAAAAAAGAAAAAAAAAGGACTAATACCAGGCTGATATGTACAAAAGCAGCTTTAGGTTAAAAACCATCACTGAATGTTGCTGTATCTAGTTCTGCAGGAATCAGATCGAGACCTGACATCATTCTGTACTTAGCCTCGCATTGCTAATGTTTTTCTGAATTTTTGATTAGCAATGAATTTAAAAGATTGGCAGAGAATACAGCACACATACAACCCAAAATGAGCTCACCATGTGCCGCTGGGGCGAAACAGACCAAGGTAATCCTTAGATTAATTCATCTGGAGTCCTGAATTACAAAGTTAGTGAGAGCAAACGAACATACAATATATAGCACAACTTTTATTAGCTAATAGACACTTAATACGTTTGTGGGAGAGGTGCAGAAAAGAATGATTTGAGGACCGAAGATAACAAACAATTTAAAAATAGGCCTGTTCACTTTATTAAGAGAGACTGTGAATACAAAAGAACTTTTTAAAAGAGCTTTTAAACAAATGGCTGTGACTGAAGCAAAAGAAAAGCTTTTAATAGAGAGGATAGTAAAAACCACAGAAACAAGCTAGGAAGGGAGGCAGTAGCTTTTAATTATATTCTCAGTAGCACCTCCATTTTTAATTATACTCTGAAAAAGACACAAGGACCCATTTGGAGGATACCTTAGCTAAAGGCTTTATGCTTCAAGGTAAGCACATGGTGTTGAGTTCAGTGCAGAGGTCAGCTGGCTGAAGCTCTATGCATCTATTAATTTTCTTCTATCCAAAAAAAGCAAAGTCTTAATAATGTATTTGCTTCATTTGTATCTTTGGGATGAAGAAAGTCAAAAGAACGCAATATTGTTATCTGCACAATCTTTGTGTTTGATGAAAGCATATTACAGGATCGTATTTAATGTTAAATTAATATTCATAAAACTGATCAGTAAATAAACTGATCAGTAAAATGCAGAAAATACTGATGCAGAGAAAAAAATATTCTCAATATTCACTTTTGTTCATTATTGCTCAGATTTCCAAAGAAAGCATTAAGAAACGTCCTAGAGACAAGCTTATTTCACAATGGTAAAAACAGAAGGATATACAAAAAAACATTTCTGAGTACTGTGGAAACCCCATTATTGGCAGTGATGTGGTGAATCCTCAGTTCAAAACAAGCCATTTCTATATAGCTAGCAGCAGAAGCAATTCCTGTAATCGTTTATTTAAATGGCCATTCTTACTTTTTTATTCAGCCGTGCAGGAAATTACGCCCACCCATCTCAAAGACAATCTCCTACAGAAGAGCCCTACCTTGACGATAGATTTCCTCACTGAGGGCCTTTTTGTACTTGTGAACAACTTAAAGTCTCACTGTGTCTCTCCTCACTAATACCTACATTATGATCTACAATAAACGTCTATACTCAGATATTTAAAAAGTTTAGCCTGTACTATCTCCTCCTAACTCTCTTCTGGTCCCCAAACTTGTCACAATGGTATTTTTGAGAAGTAAGGCACTGTCACACAGAGGAATTTGTTTCCATGCAAAACATTTCGTGTATGTACAACAGCTCTGGATGCTTAATAATAGACATTTCATACAGTCTTGCTCAGAACAACCACCAATTTGCCATCACATCTATCAACGCTAATGCCTATATGCACATCCTCTATTTGTAGGCATCTTTGTGGTAAATGGGATAAACATACAAATATTAACCTATTCCAGACACGTCATTATTTTAAGAGTCCAAAAATTTTTCACAAAAATTGATGTTCCACCAATAACCAGAATTCTTTTTTTCCATTAGCATGCCAGTAACTTCTGCAAGCTGAAGTAGGTTAAATCCTGTACTGCATGGCTGAGAACTGCTGGTGTTAGGATATCAGCAAGTAAAACTTGCAGCTAGTGCATATCAGTTGCTGTACAAGGAATATTTAGCTGCTAATCTTAAATTTAAAACTAACACTTTCTCAAAATAAAGTACATCTATATGCATTAACACACACACACACATCAAGTGTAGTGCAGTCTTAGAAACGAAACAGAAGAAAAAAAACCCACCCTAAATCCAACAACTCAGCTTCCTGCACGCATCACAAATTACATCACTAATTAGTATATTAAAAAATATATATAAATATAGATCCATCCAAGAAACACCTTATCTTTTATTCTTGTTGACAATGGAATACTATTCTTCACATCTAGAAAATTGTTAATTTGGTCCCAAATACATAGTTTAATGCATCTATATTGAAGTCAACAGGGGTGCACTGAGGGTCTAGGTCAGCATAATTCAAAGACCAGAGAGCTGCACAGATGTGACTCAAGACAAAGCTCATCTGCAGAATTTGCATTCCTGATGAAGCACAAGCTGCAGGAAGGAAACTTGACTTTTTGACCTCAGAATCAGATTGCAGCAAGTTAAAGTCATCTCCCAACTAGCTTAACTGAGTGGAAGTTAAAAAAAATAGTTCACATCAAAAATGGCCATAAAAATTTCATGAAGTGGGATGATACTTGATTTTCATAGTGTTTATGTGTATTCATAAATTAAGAGTGAGCCTGAAAAGAACCCTCAATATTTTAAGTATTTAAGAAAGCCTTGAACTTAACAGCAAAGCATTTTGAGGATACAGAGCATGATCTACAGATTGTGCCATTTCCTTCACCAGAAGTATACCCATCACAGATTATTTAATTAAGAAAATCATGTTTAATAAGGGAATATGTTGGCCATCAGTTTTATGAAACCTCCGCTCTACAGCTGAGGTGGAGGCCTAGGAAGCATTTTGTGCCATGAGGAAAGAAAAGGCACTCTTGTACGCCTGCCTCCCTCGTTTCCCTCCTTCCCTTGAACCTGCAGAGCCAAGGCCTGACCCCACCAGCTCAGAGAAGAGCGGGTTTCACCCCGGTAGCTGTGGCACTGTGAGGGCAGCCATGCTTTACTACGCGCTAGCCACTGCTGGGCTCCTGGCACACCCTGTGCAAGCTTTGCTTCAGACAGACTGGTTGAGGCAAATCCAAACAGGATTTTAACATGCGTTCATTAGTACTGGTTAAAATACGCGCTTTATGAGCCAAAGTGAAGCCTTCATCTTCGCCCTGTCCACATTTCCAGATTGTTGCCAGTCTCTCAAGCTGCCTCCTCCTCTCAGGGCCACATGATGGGGTAAAGGCCGGGATGAAGAGTCATGCACTGGAGAGGGGGCCAGAGGAGGGGGCTGAGGCTTGGGACTGCCTCCTTGAATGGGCTGGGATGTTCATGTCTGCTGGATACTGCTTATGCATCTTGTTGTAAGATAAAAGGCACCAAATACAGCCACTTGGAGTAGGCTGGGCCACCAGATTCATCCGAGAGCCAAGATCACAAAAAAAGCACACGGAGCTGCACTACAACAGAGTCCGACAGAGCCCCTGCGGCACGGGGGGCACAAACCAGGAGGCAGCTTTGCAGGTCTTAGCTTCACACATCGCCTTGAACCTTCAGGGCGGGCACCTATTGTTTCATCTCGGGTTTATAGGGGAAAAAAGGGGTGGACTAACTTTTCCTACTAGTCCCAAGCAGGACATTGAAGCAGGGAGCAGGAGAGGTGGTGATACGGCACAGACACCCTCCCCTCGAGGTAGCATCATGGTCCAAGCAGGGGGAAACAGCCTTACCTTCTGCTAAGGTGCAGAATAAAATGGCTGTGTGAATTTAAAACTCCAAATGCTTTGGTCTTAAAGAGTCAAAAATCCTTGCCCTTCACATTAAATTATATCTTTGCTAAATAATCTGCACATTACATCTCCTTTGAGCTCTGAGTCATGATGCTGACAGGTCACCTTAGGTGACAGCAGCAATAGGGAGGAAAAAAAAAAGTCTGAATTTGCAATTTTTTTTTTTTTAAGAAGGAAAATAAATAAGCCCTGTAAGATGGTTTCAGTTTGCAGAATTTATTTGAAGATAGTATTCCATACAGTAACTATTCCAGTATTCAGAGGAGGAAAAAAAAAAAGGTGAAGAAAAACTACAAATTGTACTTTTTCCTTTGCTTTCCTCAGCCATTAAAGTTTGGGAACAGAGAAATATAGGTCACTGAAATACACTTCAACGGCTTAAGGAGAAATACTGTAGAAAAGATCAGAACGATGAGAAAGACACTCTCTAAAAAAACGTAGGGGCATTTAGGGAGGTGAATCATTAAGAGAGAATTATTATTTGGGAATATATTTAAAATAATTTACTGTCAAACCCTCTTCCTGTGACCTGGGCCAGAATTCCTACTGCCACCACATAAATTATTCCTTATTGCACAATGTGAGCAGCTTTGAACAACTGATGCGGATATACCTGTTTTACATATTTATGGGAGTTAAGTAAGAGTTAATAGCAAGTGATAAGCTGCAGCCACATGAAATATATTTCAACAAAAGCCCTGGGAAGTTGAGAAAGCACAGAATGGCAGTGATGCTCTCTTCAGAGCTATAAAGAAAAAAAAATTATTTTAAACAACACAAGTTCAAGTTTCAGCTGTGCCAGCAAATATATTCTTCAGAGATGCACGTTTAGCAGATCCAGGCAGATCCCAAAACAACACCCCGAAGTTTCAGATGTAATAGCTGCCCCCTTGCCGAAAGGTCTGCAATGTATTTTCTGTGTACGTGCCTGTCTCGCAAGGGTGTTCACATGGCTCCAGTGCCTGTCAGTTACGGGAAACAAATCCGCACTATCAACTATATTCATTAATATATTCCCTGTCCTTTGAACATGCATAAAAATTAGCACAAATCGAGGTTGCAACAGACATTTCCAAAGCGTTACAGCACCTTTCACTTAGCTTTCTCAGTACGCCACCCCTAAAACACCTAGTCCTTCAGAAGCTCTTCAACTCCAAGAGTAAAGGCCAGCTCCTGCCTTATAAGAGAAACAGGAACCTCACATGTAAAAGACCCGTTTCAGATTTCAGAACTGAGACCTTACAAATAACAGATGATGAAGCAGGACATCGTACAAATGTCAGCTTTTGCTTTGAGGCATCCTCTTAAATTTGTGCTATACTTTCAATGGCAGAATTGCAGCAGCTTGCAAGGGTTTTGCCAAAAAATCAGGACTGTAGTGTCACTCAGCTAAGAACGGTACCTACACAAAGAAAATCTGCTTCTATGCCTCAAGAGAATTAACTTCTCCATTAGGTAAACCTCATTAAAAATCAAATGAGGATGTCAAGCCATTTTTAGCCTATTTTCAAAGTTTAGCTTTGTTTGCAGTACAAAACTTCGAACATTTTGATAGCTGTATAGATTGTTTTTAATGTCCCTTTCCAGAAACAAACAATAACCCTAGTAAAAATATTTTCCAAGGATTTAGTACTTGCTAAAAATATGGAAAGCTAGCTAACTTATGAAAAAGACAGAATCACCAGAATTAATGTTTTCAATAGAAAATATATACCAATACAGCTTATGGAAAAAAGTAAGAAAAAACAACAGAAAGCCTTTCCTGGCCAGGAGATCAAGTCAGCTCCTGTTATCCTAGGCCTAATCCCTGTCTTTTCTTAAGCATTCTTTCTTTTCTATCAACACAAAAGTCTGATTCTTAACATGTGATCCTCACTTATTGGGAAGGACTGCACAACTGGAATGGCAAGGATCAATTATTGAAAATTGCTTAGGAGAGATCACGCAGAAAAACAGAAGATGGAATGGGGCCTTTAAAGAACTACATTGCTTAGCACAGCCTCCTGTAAGAGAGACAGCAGTTGTATTTGATAAAGGTCACAAACACCCTTCAGCCCCATCCTTCCCAAGATATACAGTGAGAGTCCAGTATGACCATCTCTTTCAGGTCTTACATATTAGACATTAGGAAGAAAAGGCCAAGCCTTTGTTTTGAAGTTTTACATGACACTAGACAAATTGAAATCTTTATGTTATGAGCAACAACACTACCTGAAATTCCAGTATATTTGGGCATCTGTTTTCTAACTCAATAATATCACACTCAACATGCAGAAAATTTATTGCAGGCCTCACCCTGATTAAGATACCAGTTGTCACAGTGTAAGAATTAGCTGACATTTATGGGCAAGCAGGATAAAGTCCAAGCCAATAATCCATATACAATGCTCTACCACATGCAGTTCTGCAAAACTCAGAATAGTTCTGCGAAAAAACTACTGAAGAAATAATTAAAGGTGCAAAGGTTAACTTGGAACTTTTAAGAATATTACGCAGTGTAATTGGTGAAATTATCAAAAACATTTTAGTTAAGCATAGAATGAAAAGCAGCTTCAAATCATGTTTCAAGTTCTTTCCAATATATATGTGAAAAAACTGAAGCCAGTGGGCAGTTTTATTAATTAGGAGCTTCACAGTGTTAAAAGATAGGAAAGGCAAATAGTACAAGCAAACAAAATCACCACCACCATGAATAGAACGATAAAAACGCTTGTTTAATGGAACAAGCGAAAAGAGATACCCATTATCGTACTGAAATGGGGGAACTGCTGCTAATAACGCAGAAAAAGCAGAGACATACAACAGATTATTTCTATATCTGAAGAGTCAGACAACAGCTATTAAAGATCACTAGGTCTAAACAACTTATATTCAAAGAAATAAAAAAAAAAAACCCAAGGGAGTTATTTGAATCATTAACATTCATTTTCACTAAGTCTTGGAATACTTGGAATAAGTTCCAAATGCCTGGAAGAAAACTAGAGTTCTGGCAATATTTAAAATGAGTAACTAGGGAGATTAACTTTATGATAGGCAGTCTTCTAGATACTGAGCCCATACAAAATAATGAGAAGTTTGATTTAGGATTTTTATTAATAAAGACTTTAATTAATAAGCATCAAGTAATTAAAGCAATTAATATCAAATGAGCTCATGGAAAGTAAGTCTTGTCAAACTAATTAGGTTTTTTTGACAGAACTTTAGTTTTTGACTTGTTTTTAGCTGCTAAGACAAGCAGTGTTGATGTGAGATACTACTTCTACATGGAACTCGACTCAGTTCTACACATTTCAATTGAGAAACTAGACAGAGAAAGAGCATTAGCTAACACTAAAGCAACCAGAGAAGCAAGTCTCAAAATGAAGCTGTAATGGATACCAGCTCTAAGAGGGCCTCTTTCAGGTGGATCCCTACAGAACTTACTATTGGCTTCCTGTATTTAACACAGTTATTAAGTACTCGAGAGAGAGACAGAGCAAGCGCGAGCGAGCGAGAGAGGAATCCTAAGTTAACAGATTCGGCAAGGGCTAGGAGAGCATTAATAGTTAAGAGAACTAATCAATGGAAGTGATACAAAACATCTGTTATGCTGGGTCCAAGCGTGTCGTATACCTTTACATTTCGATATAATGAAATATATACATCAGAACACAGGAGCCAGAAGTAAGGAACGAGGGAAACGGTGAGGGAACGAGAAACGGCTACTGGAAGATAGCTGAGAAGATACTGTGGATGGTCAGCTGAACAAGAACTCTCTTTAAAGCGGCTCACACCTCAGCCAAAAGCACGAATGCGACGCTCAAATGCAAAAAAACCAGAGCAGAGATGAAATATCTGGTATAATTCTGGTACAATCACCGCTAAAATATTCAGTCCATATCTGGTGCCCACAGTTTGGGAAGGATGTTACCAAGAAGAAACACACAGAGCCTGGAAGAGGGCCGCAGCTGTAAGAAAGGACAGGGACGATGCTCTGTGCCATGACAGACCGTCAGAGCATGGAGAAAGAACAACTTAATGAGTCTCCAAATACCCATGACAGCAGAAAAAAATTTGATTACAGAGAAATTATCTTTTGCAACTATAGTAAAAATCCACTGCCTGGAAGGTGGAAAGTAATTCAGAGTATAATTAAAGCACATTTTACTTTCCTTCAAAAAACTTACAAAAAGTTGCCTTTCATACAATGGCATAGATTATAACCAATTGGAGCACGGCTTCAGCAGCTTTTCTTTGCTTTATGGGCTTTCTGTACATATCCACAGTATTTTGAGACACTGTGCACTAGCTAAGCGTTTGTCTAGAAAATTCAATTTCCATAAATTTGAAAACAAAGCAAAGACAAGAACAACTCCTTTTCGCTTCTACAGTGCATGTAATTGCCACTCTCATTTTCACAATATCCTCCAAACATACCTCAAAATATTTAATTCAGTCAATATTTTCTTAACTAGCCAATCAAGTCATCAGAATAAAAAAAGTTAGCAGCTTATATCTTTGGGTATCTTGTCTTGCATTCCTTCTGTATCTATTCAACCAGCAAGGTAAGTAACTTTCCTAAAGTATAAAGGTCGCTTAGAGTTTAGTGTTGATTTTTAGCTTTGGATGTGGGTACCACCTTGACTTCTCGCTATTGCGATGAGATTTGTAAGGCCTTCCTCTCAAAGCAAGCATTGAGAGTAGAAAGATGATTTCTTCATTTAATTGTAAATTTCCTGGCTCTTTCCTGCCCTCCTCCTCAACATCCCCCTACCTCCATTCCCCCCCCCCAAAAAAAAAAAAAAAAAGGAAACCCTGAACAGCCCAGAATTTGGGCTTTGGAGATTTGGAGGCCAAAGTCAAAAATGGACTTCCAGATCCCAACTAACTTGTGATTTTTCAAGTGGCAGAGTGGCAGCTTTTAGGCAAGAAGATTAAACATTCAAAAATAAAATTCACAGGAGAAAAGCCAAGACAAACTGAAAAGAATCAACAGTCAGAAAAAGGCACAACAGCATTCAAAAGAAGCTTGAGAACTTGTACATCAAATTACTTACACAGTGGGTTAAAACAAAGTAAATGAGACCCTATGCAACTGCATGTATATTCTCGTTTCTGCACTCTATGCTTGCTACCTGGTGGATAAGTACACGTCTGTCTTTCTCCTCCATTTTCTGAGTTCCAAAAGTGTGACTAAATACCAACATAAATAGTAGCAAATTATACATTGTCAGAGCGTCTAAGTAGAATAATAGAACCCCTGCTAAAATACAACCTCCTCAGACTTTTATTGTATTATGCTTTCTCATTATGCATATTTTTGAAGTTAAAGATCTTTGGCAATAACAGAATGGTTCTTTATACATATAAAACATATGTTCTAGGTATACCAATAATACTTATAACAATACTGCATATAATATTTTTCCAGCACTCAAAGTTATCTTGGAAAAGGAGTTTTAAATACTTTTAAAGAATCTGGAAAACTATTTCCAGAAGTAAAAGGTGTAAGCTTAATTTAGAACTTTTTTCCCTTTATACAGTCAATGGTATAAAATGAAGCCTATTCAACCATTTCACAGTTTTAGTTCAAGGTGGAAGTGAAACTGAATTAAAATACCAGAAAACAAAATTAGAATGTCACAAATAAGTACAATTTTGCATTTTTTAACCAAACCTAGAAGGGCCACAGAGTCTTATTGGCATTACTATTTCAACAAAACACTTCTCCGTTATAATATTAGAGCATTATGTCTAAAACAGTGAGGATACATGTGGGAACAACCATATCAGCTGGTCTATCAAATAAGAAATTACTAATTCCTACAGGCCTTCAAGTGAAAAAAATCTTCAAAGTTTTTCAAAGTCTTACAGCAATCAGCAGAGAAAAGATCTGCAGTCAGCTGGCTGGATGCCTGTAATCTTGATCCAAACTATTAGATTTTTAAAAAGTTTCAGAAACATTTAGGGATAGCTTTCAGCAACACCATAACTTTACTGAAGTTTTGGAAAGGAGAAAAACAAGTCATAGAACACCACTGAAAAGAGCTATCACTTCCTAATACTACTGCTTCCTAATCCAAAGTTAAATGTATACCAATAGTGGATAGATCTGCAAGAACATCAGTTCAAGAATATTTCACAAAAACCCTATAAAAGTAGAATATATGAGAACAAACCTGTTTAAATATGCACCTCTAGCTATTCAGGATGGACAAACCCTACTAGACACTATTAGTTAAAAAACTGCAACTCAAGCATGACCCAAATACAATGTATAGAGGACTTACAAAATCCTCAGTGAACGAACATCCTTCAACCACCAGTTGGCTGCAAACTACGCCTACAAATTAGGACATAGCCATAAGGTCATTTTCTGCTACCAAAGTTGATTTTGCTAACACAAATTGAACAGATTTTTTTATTCAGCCTGAAAAGGGAGACAAGAAAATATAATTAAATTCAAGCAACTGCAGCAACCAAATCCTCCTAACTAGGTTCCAATGTGGAATTTCCTTTAGCAAAAAATAGTACTATCCAAAGGTGAGATTTTTTTTCCCTCCTTTTTTCCTTTTTAAATCATCTCTCTTTTTCATCATCTTAATCCTTCCATTCAGGTGGTGTTCCTTGACTTCCAATGAGTTGTTTCCATCATGTAGATGGAGACAGTTTACATACAATTAAAATATCAATACTTTAAAGGTATTTTCTCAACATTTGTATTAGCTATACAAGGTACTGCCATACAATTTTCCAGATTGTCTTGGGTCAGGGATCAGTTCTTAAACAATTGTCACCAAAAGCTGAAATAATGTGTTTAGATCTTTTCTCCTTGCCTCACATTTTGCTTAACAAATGATTTTTGAAGGAGAATAGTTCAAGGAATTAGATGAGATGTGTAAACCATTAATGTCTACCTGACACAGAGCACTTCTCATGCCTTTTAAAGGATCTTACAAATGCTACTCTTCATGTGCTGCTAGGCCTTTTAAGATCCCTGTTATTTCTGCCTTCCATTAATTCGCTAAGTGAAACTGCCAAACAGACCAGGATATACAGAGGGAAGCTCCTGGAAACAGAATCAAACTGATTTAAATATGTGGTAACAACATGGGCACCAATAATAAAGAGGACGAACAGAGGAGCAACAAGTTCAAAAAATAAAAACCCTCTAAAGATGTAAGAATTAACTACTACTATTTAATAAATGACCCAGCACAGATTTGAGATAAGCTGCAACATAAACATGTTTGTCAAGATGATCCTTTTTTCCTTTCAAAAAGGTGGTTTGGTTTTTGCTGATTTGCAGTTAATTTGGGATCAGTAAGGACACCCTCCTCCCTCACAACTCTCACAAAAAAACGCAGCTACCCTTCCAGACCTTCCTTCAGCACGCGGAAGGAAAGAGTAAGTTCCCAGCCACTCTTTAGATAACCTTTGCTGACAGAGCTCCCCTCTGCAGAAAGCAAACCCTTCAAAAGAGTATTGTTGTGAACAACTTCAGTGCACCCAAGGAGGAAGGGGGCGACGCTTTTGTTTGTCAGACCAGGTGCTAGCAACATGGATCCTGAACTTTTTCATTTATTCAGTCTGGCCATTTTTATGTTAAACTTCTAGAAGCTCACTTAGAGGATTTAAGCTTAGTAATGTTAATTACCTAGGCAACAAATATCGATCTGAAAACCATCTACCTTTAGCTGAGTATCATTATGGGATTTCTAATAAACCGATCTATTCCTCTAGCAATACCCATTTTATACCCAAAGTATGTTTAAATAAAATAAGTATGCTTTTAGAGATGTCACAACAACATGAATGCCTTTCAATAGAGAGTAAAAATAAAATGAAAATTTAAAAAAATTTAATTGCTTTTTTCATCTTTTTTCATCATTTTCATCTGTCAACAGTCTTTGACAAAGACTCTCTCTGGTGTGTCAAATCAAAAATTCAACCCTGAGTTTTAAACTCAAAAATGCAAGTTATGAGCTTTAAACTCCCTTTGCTGTATGGAACAACTACAAAAGCTCTCCAGCTCCAGCTAGTCCAAGTGTTAACTCTTAGAAGTATTTGATTATTTTTCCAGGTATCAGACAGAACTTGAGGGCTGCTCCCACAGTTGCAAAGCTGTGAAGCAATTCTCTCAGACTTACTAGCGCAGCAGTAAAACCATCTCTGCAACAGTAAGAGCTTTGCATTCATCCTTAGGCCATTCATAAGCCTGTAGAGAACTGCATTAATATTTCATTAGTTTAAAACCAGTTGTGTTGCACAGCTGTCATTTTTCTTTCCAGCCACTTGGCATCCCAAACAAAATTAAAGCTTTGAGTTTAGGTACATGGTACAGAGAGATCTAAGTGGAAATACCAAATGGATCCAGCTAGGCCCAAGCCCCACCATCTGTTGTGCCCACAGAGCTCAGCGGTGTGCGCTCAGGGGGGCGGGAAGGGCTGCATGCAAACAGCGTCAGGAGAAACAGGAGGCGGCAGTGACACAGGTAGGGTACAGAAACACCTACAAGGAGCCACACAAGGATAGGGGAGCAGAGGCACCTCACTTTCACTTGATACAGCTTGAGCGATAATTCTCTCTCACAGCCTAGAGGCACAATGCAATGCCCAAGTCTGGCTTTATATCAACAGCCCTACACAACCATGTTTCTATACCCTGCACGCAAAACAGTTTACTCTTATTAAACAATTGTAGTAACACACCTCTGCCCCTCCTTCCAGATTTTTTGCCTGTATTCATGAATGAAGTCCCACTAAGGAGGGCAAAAGACACAGAAATGGATTTTGCACGTTACTCCAGCTTTCACTTAACTTTAATACAATTAAATGAAACAGGAGCAGAATTAACTACCCTTAGTAAAAAGAGCCTCAAGTTCAGAGATTTCTGCCACCCTAAGGCAGAGGCATTTGCGGTGCAGGGAAGCTCGAAAAAGAGGCAAAAAGGATAACGTTGCTTGTCTGCGACCCCTGCAGAAGTTTAACTCTGGGAAACAAAACACGAAGGCAGTGCAGGCTCGCTGCTAACAGAATCTGGAGAGCTCTTGGCAGCAGACCAGAAACACAGTAGTTTGAGAGAGACAGAAAATGGTGGTTTTCAGCACCTCCAAACTGAGGCATATCTGCATGGCTTTGCATATGGATAGCAAGTGGTATCTGCTGACCCACGTATTAGCCACCTGCCAAGCATTGCTACAAGAAAGTGCTGGAGTCTGTCTTTGCACAATGGAAATTATTTGCTAGGCTCAGCACTGGACTTCCCCTGTAGGCAGTTTTCAGCCTCACCAAGGGTACTGAAGAAGCTAGGTCCTGAAGGAAGGGCAGTACCACCATTTCCAGGCAGCCCTGCACCCTTTGCAGCCTACCACTCTGCTAAGCAGAGGAGGCAGTTAGCTTGGCGCCACGCTGCACTGGCGCAGCTGGGCTGCTCCCAGGCCCTAAGCCAGAGCTGCGGCCCTGCACTGTACCACTGGTCCAGATTACAGTTCCCCACACCAGTCTCCAGTGCACCCTCTAAAGCATGCACCAAGTACACACTTGGCAGTAAAAAGAGCTTTCCTTATTACCTTCCCACTCCAGTTATTCAGGGCAGGCATTACCTTAAGACAGCACTGGCAGTTTTTGCAGGTCACCTTTGCTCATTCGCTTTCTGCTCTCAGCACCCTTGCTGACAGCTCACCTCCCCATTGCCTAATCTCGCACCCACCAGAAAAAGAAACAGCAGGGTGCATAACCAACTCTGGGACCACGTGCCACTCCATCTCAGGGGACGTCCCCTTGCCGCTCTCTATCCCGCGCCCCAACAGCAACCCTGCAGACCCACATGTTCCCTCCTCACAGGCCCCTCTGAACAAGAACAAACCCCTCATGCCCCAGGCGTTGACACTGCAGCATCTACCTAAAGTAATAACCCAAATCCAAATTAAAAAATATCTTAGTACTCCAAATAAAACTTAACTTGCTTTTAGTGGAGCGGCTTTTCTTACCATTTTTGAAGTTGTATTTAAAACACCGTGTTTAAAGCAAAAAGCAACTGAGAAGCCCAGAGCTCCAAATTAGACATCCTGAACTGTTCAGAGATATTTCTTTAGACATAAAGATGAAAGACTCCTCTATTTCCAAACCCCATACAGAAAACGATAAAGGAGACTTTTAATCCAGAAACACACAAACAAGAAAGCTGGCCCCATCCCAGATAGTTTTTCAGCATTAAGTGGGCCGCATTCTTTTTTCCCTCCTCTCCAGTAAGATACAGACCTGATCAACAGAAACGGAGCCGCTCAACAGAACAAGCATGCAGTATTTATTTTGATTTCTGAGCAGTTTCCAATATTCCAGAAATAGCTGTAGTAATCAAATCTTTTTTAGCCAAAGTTTTCACTTCATTTGTACTGTTACAGACTTTTCTACTAAAAATAATTTCCCTAAGACGCAGGCAGCGCACTAGGCCGCTCCCACACACCAGACAGCACTCCAGCTCACAGCCTGCCTCCCTCTGCAGGGGAAAAACCACCCAGTGAAGCACCCACTTTGGGCCCAGTTTGCAAAGGCTTATCAGTGTCTAAAGATGCAGAGCTTGTAGCTTTTAAAATACCACCGCCTCTACTGAAAGTTGAGGAAGAAAAAAAAATTACTGTGGGATAACGAGTTATTGCGAATCAATTGCTGAACAAGGTAATTGCACGTGCACACTAACTCAAGTGACCCTGTATTTGCCGGGGCTAATACAATTACCACAAAGAGCTGATGAACTATAATATTTTTGTGCATCTGAAACCTTTCTGTTGTGTTTCTGGAAAACATATCATGTGCAGAATTACATATGTAGACACTTAAGTAAGTACTACTGTATAGGATTTTAAAAGTAATTGTTTTTTTCCCCATTCTTAGGGGGCAGCAATTAAGTTCCTATGACTTGGAGAAAACTACAAAAACACTACTAAGGAGCAGCAGCAGACAAGGCTCATCCTCACCCAACTGTGCAAGCCAATCAGCCCAAAGGTGCACTCTTCCTAAAAACGCCGTCAGAATGAGGGACATCTGAAAAGCATATAGTATTCAAATACTACTGACTTCTACAAATCCTTTATAGAAATATGTTGCTGCTTCTCCTGATTAGGGCCACGTGACTGAGCTCTACTGAAATCCCAGCGCTCTTACAAGCAAACGAGGCTGAGCTTTCTCATCTAATTATACTGAACACTGTGCCTCCCCCTTCTTTCATACCAGTTTCTGGCTGGTTGGCTGCCTTCTAGAACACACCCAATTCCAAAAAACCTCTATTTAAATAAAGCCAAGACAAGATTCCCACTATTAGGTTAGTCATGCAACCTTCAGTTCACAGACACACAACCACTGTGAGATGGAAGGCTAGGATGACAACTTCAGGAAATACAGATACAAAAAAATAAAGATAGTACAAATTATACATACCCATAGTCTCCAAAATACTCTTGTGCATGTATACATAATTTTTCCACTGCCAATTCTAAAAATACTGCAGTGAGGGGAAAAAACTTTTGCTGTTTTAAGAACTGCCCTCTAGCCAGAAGGACAGGACTAAACATTCAACTAGACACAAGGCATGTCACGTGCAGTAACAGCACAGCTCTAGCCAACTTGCCATTAGAAGTATCCGTAGTGATTTTAAGCTCTGAATAGGTGTCGCACACTTTTTAAGCCCGTTATTATAAACTGTGTCAAGAGGCAAACGTTACTTTATGATTCTAGCTCAAGATTGTCTACTGAAACACTTTGCGGTAACTGCACTGACATGTCAGCCTTAACTGAATGGACTCGCAGACTACAATTTGATGGGCTGACTCACTCAGCTTTGCTTTCTGTTATGATCCAGTCAGAATTTATTGGATGGATCACAAGTCGTAATGAAATAAACAGCTTATGAGTTTACACCCATGAGAAACAGTGCCATTCTTCAGACAAGAAAAAACATCAATTAACTTCCCAATGTTGAGGTCTTTTACACTAACAGTGAAGCAAGTTTACTGGCATTTCACACACGTGAAACCATTAACACATAATATCCCAAACTGTGAGTATTAGAGCTGTGATGAGCCAAAAACCTTCAGATGCCAATTGTTTGTTCATTTCTTGGCTTAGGGAAGATATTTCGGATGCTTTGCAATATAACATAAATCATATTTACAGACTGAAAGACATGAGTAGTGTTGTATGTCAAGCCACAGTGATTTACATATACTTACGTATTGTCGCTTTTCAAAGTACGACATCAGGTGCCTCAGCACTGAGTACGAAAAACAGAGAGAGGCAGGTAACATCCCAAGAGCTCATTTTAACCTGATTCCATTTTCAGTTCTGGGCACACAGAACGGACATTTTCATTCATCTCTACTTAGCAGCTTTTTCTAGGTTTTCAATCTTCCTTCTTTCAACATGTTAGGGAACAGAAAAAATTAATAGATAGAAGTTACAGCTGTCTAGGCCACTAAAGAAGTGATACTGTAGAGGAGATTTTAAACAAGGACGATATGAGCCACCTGAACAATAGGGGCAATCTATTCACATGCATTTCTTTGTAAGAGGATCATGGAAGGAGCACGCGGATCTGAAAATGCAAGATGCAATCCAATAGCATCACCACACTGCATCACTGACAGAAAGAAGGAAGCAGAAATAAAGGCAATTTGCAAATCAGCAAAGCAATAAAGGCTTCAATAAAAACTATGACTTGGAAAAAGAATTTGTACTCACTAGAGGTCTTACCTTGAAGCTGCCTGCATGCCTCAGGCAGGTTAGTTTTCAGTAACTTAAAGTGAGAGCAGACCCATGCTTGTTTCTGGTTTTAGCACCAGGGCCCCGCCGTAGAGCCGACTGGAGCACGAGCTCTTAAGAGCATGGCACATCAAAAAAAAAACAAGCTAGACACTTTGGCACACAAGGCAGCCTAAGCGAAGAAGTTCAGAAAGAAAAGCCAGTGAGGCCCAGTTGATGAACAGAGATTCATATTTCAGCAGCAATAGGTGTATTTAATCAAAATACATGAGCACCGTAATGGGTGTGGGGAAGAGGGGAAACAGCATGTTGGTGGCTGAACACAGAAGTAAAGCAGTGAAAAGTGAAAGGAGGCAGAACCACAGAGATAGCAATGAAACTGGTTACATCAGCACGAACAGAAGGAGTGGAAAACGTTTATCCAGTTTTAAAACTGACTACCAGACCAGCACTTGTATGTGGCATGTCTACACAGTGATGCAAGAGCTGGAATAAATTAGTTGGATTGCTAGCAGCAGCAAGGATGCTGTGGCCAGAACACATACCCCAGGATCCTACGGCACTTGCATCCTAGTTGCCAGCCTGATAAGCCCATGTCTCCGAGTCTTCATTACTTCTGTTATCTGTACCTGCTAAACTGAGCTAGCACAGGGAGGCCAGCACATGCTATAAACCTTACCACCATTTTGCTGCTTCGATTTACCTTAAAGCATTAGAAATCAAACAAGGGATCAGACAGTAAGAACAGCACATCAGTTAATAAAGGCAGCAGCTAATCTAGTATTAACAAGGTCATTCACAGAAAAGATAGCAACAGAACAGGAACAGAGTAGAGAGCTGCCCAACACTTCACAAGTGCAACTACGAGCAAGGGCACACAGTGACTACTCAGAAGTAACAAGGAGAAGTGATGAAACAGCCGCCAATACCCACGGATGGGGAAAAAAGCATTTTCATGGATTTTTGGCCCAGCACACCAAGTCAAAAACCAACCAAACAAAAAGAACAAAAAAGTCAAAAATTCCACTACTTCAATTGTTACTTCAGTAACAATCACCTTCTCATGGCCCTCTCACAGAACAAGGTGCTCATCTATTTTTCTCAGTTTTAACTCTTTGCCCTCATGCAGCTCGGAGGTGAAATGGAATAAATAGCACGGTTTAAAAAAAAAAAACCCCAAACAACTCAATACCTTCCCCCCTAGACAAGGTGTAATTTCATTTGTAGTTGTTCTGGGTATTTAAATAAACAGAGTCCAAAAAAAGCCTAAGTGATCTGTGAAAGTTTTAAATGGATAGCTTTTTCACCTTTTCACCTATATCACCTTTGTTAAGTGAAGATTCAGTGCAAATAATTCAGTGCAAGATCACAGTGCAAATAATTCAGTGAGCTTGTCTCTATCAAAGTCTGAGTTTTCAGCAGGTTAAGAGAAAATCATACAGCACCTTTAAAGCAAAAACACAAGCTGAAAATTCTCTTTGTGAAAGGGCAGGTACAGAATAATTAAGTTCTTCGCCAGGCTACTAGAATGCACTCACTTTCAAATATTATTTGTAGTGCAGTAGAGCCTGAAGCCCTCAGTCACCTCAGTGCTATATTATGCCATGCTGGATTTTGTTTTTCTGTCTAGGAGCTTACAAAAAAGAGTGCTCTGTAACTTAAGCTTCCAACCAAAATAACAAATTAACATAAGAGAGAGTACTGAAATATAAAGCAGTTTGGCATCATTACACAGCAAGACCAAGATCAACACTCATAACACAATCCAGTTTTGTAGTCCCAGGTGCGGTTCCTTATCACTTTTTTTTTTTATTTAGCTTCCCAGCAGCATTTGTTGAGCGGGTCAACATATCAGTACAATCATTTTTAATTGCTAGAAGAACCTGGCAATATAATACTAAAAGTTTCGTTCTGATCATGCCTCCAGGAACATACACTGGATCTGCTATCTTACATAGAGGCAGAACGCAGCAAAATCACGCTCAGGGAATCACTCCCCCATGGTTCCTGCACTGACCTCTAGTGCAGGAGTTGCTCTTCTGTAGACAAGACACTTCAGTTACGGTGTGGCACTGAACGTGCCAAGAACCAACAAGAAGTCCTACAGCGTGAGCTTTCTGCATTACTCATCAGAGAGAGGGAAGAGGCAGAGGAAACAGACCACAGAGGGTTGGAAGTTTCTGATTTACGGGTGGTGTACCCAGAACACATGATGCAAAGCATGCAAGCAAACTCAACACTAACAGAAAAAGTACCAAATTCCTAAAAGTCACCAAATCTAGCATGTTGATTTTAGCACACAGCTGTCTGAATCAGTTTAACCTCATGCTATGTTGCATTCACCACTCAGTCGAATCAGCACACTAGCAGACACCTGCTGCAGCCCAAAGAGACCCAATACACTATATAAAATCACTTCCAGCTCTTCCTTCTGAGAACAGATTACTAACCTGAACACCAAAGCTCAGAAACACCACCAGTACCGTTCCTGGTCCCACAGCCTGTTTTGGCTAGAGGCACCAGGAAATTTCCCCTTCCTCCTCAAAAGCAGTCTCTGCAGCACAGCTGCGGTAACTGATCTCTCCCAGCTGGAAGGGGCAACAGAGCAGAGCCAGCCCACCTCTCACAGCCCTTGAGAGGGCAGAGCACGCTGGAACAAAGGGCTGTTGCAGCAACAGGGGATTGAGAAAATTGTCTGCAGTACCACCAGTTAAAGGGAAAAGCTTAAGAAAAATCATGCCCGTCATCAGAGATGAAGCAAAGAGGTTTAAAATACCCGTGAAAAAGAAGCTAAGAAAAAGCTAAGAAAGCTAATTGAAAGAGAAGGAAGGCTACAATTCCAAAATGTTAGAAATAGAACTGATTTCATGACTTACACAATTTTGTGCATGGATAAAAAAGTCATTAACCCGGTAAAATCCTGGACAAGGTTTAACTTCCTATTATGAGCATGAATGTACCACCTAAAAATTAGGTTAGTACATTTTTCAAACAGTAGTATTCTGTTATTTCAGCCCTGTTTTTTTGCTTCTCCAGCCATTAAATATAAGAGACTGATTAGTACGCGCTAACCCTGAACTTGGCCTACTAAACCTGTGCAGGGATTTAAACGACACTACTTTCACAGAATCTGAATAACAGTTTTTAAAAATGAATGGACTTTGAGAAAAGCCATTTAAGTTAGATGGTAGGTTAACAGCACACGAATATGAAGATCTAATATCACACCTACTAACAACGGGTTGTTTAAAAAAAAAAACAACCCAAGACTCATATCATTTATTTCTTTCTACTTTATCCCTCGATTGTACAATCTAAACCTTAAAGACTGAGACTGCATCCTTCCAGAGAAAAAAACAATATAATGGCCATAGTTATGTCACTACAACATAGTCAGTATCTGAACCCTATTTATATTTAGCATCCTGTTTTTTCATAAGCTCTCCTTGGCCCCGCTCCACCCTGACTCTCTAATCTTGTGTCTATCATCCAATTACTGCCCACTCATGCATTCCCCGCTGTCCCTTCCTCATGATCACGCAGCTGGGGTTGCCCTTTAGCGTGTGCTGCCTCATCTGTCTGGAATTCCTTTTCTCCAGTCTGATTTCTCTTCTCAAATCTTACCTTTGTATATGCTTGTATGCATTAGTTTACAGTTGCCACTAAATTTCATGAACGCTTTCTTCTCCTGTTACACTGTTTTTTTTATCCTGCTGTCACTGAGATTATCACAGACTACAGGAATACTCGGATTTTTTCCACTTTTACATTCCATTTCTATTTTCTTTTTTGCCTGCAAGGTAGTTGTTGCACATCTCTTTGTAGTATTACAGTTATAGTCTATGCCTACATTTTGCAAGTATGTATAAATGAACTGTGCTATACCAAATTTCAGTAATTTCAGCCATATTCCCAAGCCATACCTTTACTGACTCTGTATCACACTACTATGGCACAACAATAATGTCTTTCAAATAATATCACTGTATTGTTCCAATCTCCATCTCATCCTTCTGCAGCTGAGCTCAAATGAGGAATGTGCTGAACATTACCCAGTTTCTCCTTGCTACTTTAAACAGCTCTCAGCTTTTACAAAAAATATAAAGGATTTGTAGAAATCACCTTCACACTTTTTTCAAGGAGGATTACTCTCTATGGAGTATGGAGATCTCACACTAAGCAGACGGGGGAAGTTAGACACAAAGCAGAACAAAGCCAAGCTGGTAGACAAACAGTATGAGCAGCACAGAAAACGAATTACGAACTGGGGTGGAATGGAACAGGTTCTTCATTAAACCTTTCTTCTTTATGCTAGAATTAACGTTCACATCATTTATAGAGTGCTTTTGTTAAGAGAAAATCTTCCCTGGCAACTGTTATGCTTATTACAAATTCTTTTAGGTACAGCTTGTTGGACACCACATATAAAAGAATGATCAGCTCTGGAAAACTCTGTATTTTAGCTCTTTTCCCTTCCCTTTCATAAAACCAAACGTGATGCAAATAAGCGTCTCTAATATTGCTGCAATATATCTGAATTTGATATTTACCTTTTAAAGACTGTGTAACCTTTTAAAACCAAGCAGCTTTTTATCAGTGTATATTTAATTGGCACTTTAGAGAACCAAACCAAAATTTTTACACGTTTCTTCTATTCAGATATATCTCCTAAACTTTCAACATGCAAAGAAGGCTATGTGCTCTTCTGGTCACCTTCCTGCCTTTTTACTCTAAGTGACTCATGTAGCTGTGAGCTTAATTGGCATCACTTAAAGTAGTCTGGGAAATTTCATACCGCTCCAAGTGAATGCGTTACTACTGTATCTGATTGAGATCTAAATAAATTCTGCATTTGGCCCTGTGAAGGAAAAGAGGCAGGATTTCAACCTGTTCTTTGAAAGAAAGGAAAAGAACATTCTCAGTTAGTAAAGTACTAGCTTAAAAAAGGTTCCCTTCCCCACAACTCTTTGCTCTTTTTCAACTAATACCAATATTACTGTAATTTTTGCCTAATTGAGCCTAAGATAGTAACTAGATAACTAAAGCCTATTTCTCCATGGAATATTTTATTCATTAACAAGATGTATAAGAGAAACAGTTACATGACATGCAATTATTAAAGTAGAAAAGCATGGCTGTGAATTAAAATCAGTAATATTTCTTTATACTTTTTCATTAGTGTTTTCCATCAAGGCAGCATTTACCTTTGGCACGCGCTCACAAAATAAATAAATAAAACAAAAGAAAAACATTCATTAATGAATGAAATCATTAATGAATGAAAGCCACTGCTACAGGGATTTTTGAAAAGTGCCTTCCTGACTTCACACACAACGTTCTTCAAAATGCGCTCTTATGACTTGGGACATGATCGTGGGAGGTTGCTGTGTGCATCTTCAATGTCCCGTGTACTGCTTTGTCTGTACTAAAGTCATGCTGAGAGAAAGGACTCAGATCTTACAAGAAGTATTTGATGCAATTTGGGGCAAATATACAAAACCATCAGCTTGCAACGCACATATAGGATAGAAGAGCGGGACGAGATACTGAAGGCAGAACTCTACAACCAAGCGTTTCCTCAGCTGGAAAAGCCTAAAGCTCACGAATCAAGCACAGAAAATAAGTGACCAGCATCCATCTCTAAGGTGTAATCACTGTATTTTAATCAGATTGACAGCATTAACATTTCAAACATTGCATATAATGTTCATTACTGCATTATCATCAATGGCAATGAAGCCTCAAAGGTACAGAATGACTACCAGAGGTTTGAAACATTAAATAGCTGCATTGTTTGATAAGACCTAAAAATATTCAGTGTGCTTTAAATACAAACATATTGTTTCTAGCAATAGATACATCTTCATCCGAAAAACAAAGATCTGTTTCATGCATCTAAGATGCCCTTAACTTTATATTTATTCCTTTCATTACAAGAAATAAAGTTCACATAGAGAACACTCAGTGTTGTCTATTTAACTAAGTTTCCCAAGATTTCAAGCCAATTACCATTAATAGTCATGATTTGTAGCCTGTATCATGTAAGTAAATTAGACCTCACCTGGGAATATTCTGATCTATGTAATTTGCACAGGCACACTCTTTTGCCTGTGGAAAACTGTACAAAAGACAGTGGTCACTCTAACTTGTATTCACATAACTGGCCAAGTTTTGAAAACGTGCTCCTATATAGTTAAAGTTCTTGAATATACTCAGAGCTTTTCGCATGCCAAATACAAACCATATAGAACGAGGAAAAAAAAAAGACCTAACACCTTGCCAAATTACATGGCTTGAATTCCTTTATCATACAATAGTTAAATGAGGTAGGAGGAACGTCCAAGATATCTTTCATAATGCTGTACTACCGGTTGTGCTCTCAGCCGCACATTCAAAATTATATTGAACACAATGCCTTCATGAGCGATTGGCCAAATGCTGGGGAAGGATGGCATAGTCTAGAGGAAAAGGCAGCGCAACCGTCACTGAGCTGACAACCCATGGCTCCTAACTCCAGCCTTCCTTGCAACTTTGAGCAGCACTGAACTTTTCACTCCCTCACTGGCTCCAAGTATAGCATTCTAAAACGTTGTAAAATATTTTGTATTTTGATGCTAACTATTATATTGCTAGACTAATTATGTCATCATTACTTTTACTAAGTTACTTCACTGTCAGATACATTGAAGTATATGCACACGCTTGCAGCATACATAAGCTAACCAGGTTGCACAGGTGGATACAAAAATAAAATTGGCTCAGAATGTTTAAACTGCCTTCTATCAGATATTATTAAAATTTGCATTTGCTTTTCTCCAGTCTGTAGTGTAATCTGGGCTGCAAAGTTGTAGAAGTGTGGTTCATCTCCTAACCTAGCCAGTCCTCCTTAAATCTCTTATTCCATACATCTGATGTTAGCAATTCTTTATGCGTACTTACTCTCTGATGATAAGACAAGAAGTGTAAGATTAGGGACACTGTGAAGGAAAAGCCATTAAACAGAGGCCTTTGTTTTCAGACAGAGAAGGTAAAAGCATTCCTTGATGCAATAAAAAGTGAATATTTACCTACTGTACCTTAATTAAGATTTTTTTCTTTAATTCTACTGACTGTCCTGGAAGACCCATAAACATTTAGTAAAATCATCTCAATTTATACTGCTTTGTTCTATGCCTTCAAGTGCCGTACATGGCTGTACTCCAGATCAAGTAGTTGTCCTCAAATGCCTTCCAATGAGCCCTGCCAGATTCTGTGGTTCAGAAGTAATTTAAAGGCAGAAAGCTGTAGCAAATGAGACTTAATGGAAAACAGAGAATGCTTTAGTTCATCCTAACTGTTTGCAGAAGAGAAATGGAAAACCACAAAGAAAGAAAGGAAAAAGAAAAGGAAGTGCCAAAACGCTGTATTTCTCTTTACAGATGAAGTTAATGATTCACCAGCACCATTATACAGCATGTGCTGTGCCTTTTAATGATTTGAGAAATTGATGATAAAAATTTGAAATAGAAAAATACTGTCTTACTGAAACCATAACTTTGTTTTTTAAAAAAAGATTTTCTACTTTTCTTTTTTCCCCTTCCTTAACTTTTGTGTGTTATTCTTCACTTTCAGTCACCTGCATTGAATAAAGTAATTCCTCTTGGTAAGGGCAGAGACCATCAACCATTAGCTGTTAAATTCAGCCAGCTGTTCATAACTCCAGCAGATGGTTCTCTTCTGCTGGCCAACAGAAACTTTATGGTCCTTTTCCTAATTTCTCTCAAGAGATACAGAAGTACAGAAGTTTCTTTATTTAGAAAGCAATCACTCCTGCAATATAGTGTCTCTCTTACGCATTCTATTTTCAGTTTGCACTTTTTTTTTCCCCCTCTTCAAAGCACACTGAAAACATCAAATGGAAATAAACTGACAACAGACCTGATCTAAAGCTATTGGATGTCACCGGAAGTCCTTTCGTCAGTATGTTACATCACTATCACAGACTCCAACCAACAACTAGAACACACGTCATGCGATGCAAGAGCAGCTTTTCAAGTCAGCAATAATTAGAGTGAGTTTTTGCTGTTGTAGTTAATCATGGACTTTTTTAGTTAAAGCTTTGTCTCCACACCAGGAAAGGACATCCTTTTACACCTGAGTGCACTGGGAAGTATCACCAGACATTAGCCCTGTTCTGAGGTACCTCCCTGGGCCCTTGCTGATCCCTAGGCAGCATTAAAGGGATGACTAACTGACTCAGGGCAGCAATGTGGTGTAGTGGTGTCTGGGGGACTTGCAGATGCAGTGCCAGCAAGCATACAGGCTTTCAGAAAAACCTTCAGGAAAGAGGTGCCTAAATCCTATGGAAATTAATGGCACTTTCTGACTAAAAAGGTTCTTACAAAATGAGCCCTTAAAATATGTCCTCAAAAAACTGAAAAGAAGAAATAAATTGCGAGACCAATATAGGTTCAGAAAACTGCAGACTTAATTATTCATGACTCTTAAACCACTACATTTTCCTTGGATTCCCAAAGGTTTTTTCCTACATCCTTACATGGCAATACAGAAAACACGATCCAGTTGTGGTGAAGGGTGTCTTCTCACAACTCTCAGCCCAACTGGTGGGATAAGCTCACTTTAACCCCATGCTAAGCAAAATGCTATTCCCAATCCTCACCCATTTCGTAGACTGCAAATTAAGATGGCTGCGGTAAGAGTCTGTCCTACAACAGCCTCCAAAGAGCTTCCCTTAGCACACAATGAAGCTCTGCTGCAGGCATTGCTGTGCTTCATCCCCACTGCGTCCTCCCATCCCAGAAAGGATGGGGACTTCATTCTTTTAAGTTTTTTTTCCCTTGAAGCTTTCAATTACACCAGTAAGAACTCAAACCGATTATTTTATTCTCAGAATGTTTAAAGACATTTTTCTCAACCCTCCTAAAATAATTTTTCCTTGGGATGAATGCAAGCATAACAGTTCTCAAGCTCTAAAGAATTCATCTGGCAAAATGCAGAGAAAAATAGTTAAACGTGGATATTACAGATACAGTTGAACTACAGCATATGCTACAAATAGACAGGCAAGCACATACATTTTAATAACACTTCAGAAACAAATTTTAATCTAGCTAAGCCATTATGTTGGCCACAGTAAACTTTTCTGTAGGATGTTTTTATGGCATAGTTTTTAAGAATAACTATGAATTACAGTTTATGCAAGGTTCCAGTGTAAAGTGTCCAATTTGGGAGGATGTACTGTATTTAATCAACAAAGATTTTATATATTACAATTTAAATTACAGACAAACTCTTCAGAACAGTAACTTTTTTACTCACATAAAAAGAGGCACGCAAAAGTGTACTGCTTCCAGTTATCTATTTAGCTGTTGAATTTTTGGTAGTTTATTAACTCTTCAGTAAGATTTTAGATGGCTAAGCATCTGCTATGTTATTTATGCCTGGTCAAGCACAGAAAGAGTATGCAATCCCTCTGAACAGAGTAATCAAATGATTACAGAATAATTTTCCACAATATGATAAAGGTCATATGATCTATTATACGACAGTATCCAATGATGACTATCATTATGAGAGCACCCTGGATGTTGGGACTAACAATTTAGAGAGTAACAGTAGGGTAGAACAGTAGACTCCAACCTCCAACAATTTAAATCTCTAGGACACAAACGAATTTTCAAAACTGGCACTCACTTACTCGCTACTTAGTAATTCTCAATCCCAAACTTAAAGCATGATTTAATTATGCTGCTCCTAAAAAAAAAAACAACCCACAAAACAACAAAAAAAAACAACCCCCCCCCCCCACAAAACAAAAACACCCAACCCTATGGCTTCTGTCCAGAAACAATGTACATCCTACTTTCAAGATGCTCAAGCTTCAAGAAGATATCTACCATTGCTATGCAGTCAGTTGACTTAGAACTAAGAGAAGTTAAGAAGAAAGAAAAGCATTTTCATGAAAGCAAAGTGAGCTCCTCCTGAACCTTATTCTGATCCAGTTCTGTCATCTGCAGGGACCACAGTGTTTGTCTAGAACACCAGCATCTCTGCCCGGCTTCTGCCTGGAAGTGCCAAGACATGTAAGCTCTAAACTTTCGGGAAAAAAGGTTCTCTACTCAGAATACTCCTCAGTGATGTTCTTAATACTCCTTGTTAATGCTCTCAATACTCTTGTTAATGTTCTGCTCTTAATATTCCTAGAATTAAGATATGTTTAAGGAAACAGGAAGCAAAAACATTTACACAACAGTCAACTTGTTCAACAGTCAGAAACAAAATTGCGTCTGGAACGAGAAAGAACATACAGCATTCCTGGGTTGAAAAGGAGTGTATGAGAGCAGTAATTATTTAGAAGTTCAACAGGACAGAAAAGGAAGAAAATTAAAATATCTAAGAATACATCTGAAACCTCGTGAGGAATTATACAATTGTATATTTCCAAAAGTTAGTGCCAAGGAAACATCATATTGAAAGATGATTTTTTTTTCCATATTACCATATGAAAGTAATTGGTACTTTTAAGTGACATGACAGAGATCATATTTTAAAAACAGAAGACAACAGGAAATACAATGTAGACAGCAAACATGATTATTCTGTGTATATTCTCACTGAGACCAAACTTAACTGCTAAAAACACATTTTATTTCTGTATTCCAATATGATGCAGACAGCTCTCTCACATTGTCACAATGAAGACTGCTGAGAAAAGGCACATGCGTGTGCTCATCCTTACATGAAAATATGCACAAATACATTCATTTCTGCATTAAAAAAAACCCGTCATACTGCAAAAACCACAACACTTTTTGGCTGGATAGTTCTCATTAGAATACATCTGTCAAAGGGAGGAGCAAGCTGAATCAGAAGCCTGAATTTACATCACAATATAATTTTTATTGTTTTAATGTTGTTATAGTCATTTTCTCTAAAAAGAACTTATTTTGTAAATATGTATCAGTTGTTCCATAACTAGGATTTTAATAACAGAAAAATTCAAAAATACCACTGTAACAGCGTTACAAAAAATCCATTTAGTTTTTTGATTACTCTCTGTTGTGTTATATGCAATTACAGGCATAGATTTATTGGCATAGAGACTAATGGGTGTGCACGTCCCCCTGTTTTAGGGCTGCCTGATGCAGTGCATTCCCAGACACACAGCTGGTCACAGCTACACAGCCCCCTTGTGGGGTGCCTCCAGCCTGATGGGTAATACAAACTGATCTCAAGGTCTTGCAAATTTTAACCTTTTGAAAAAAGATATGCTTTACTACATGAAGTATATATAGCATAAATTACCATTTTCTTCATGAGATGGATACTTTGGCTTGATTTTAAAAATTTCACTAAGGTTGGTCTTTGAAATAGTCAAAAGTGGTGGAGAAAGACATGAAAATTTCAGTGGAAAGAACGTTTTTGACAGCTTTTATAATTAATTTTATTCAGTTAAGCCCTTTTTTTAATGCACTGCAAATGTTAACCCAATGCCTCATCTGCAAAAGCGTAGTGCTAAAATTCTGAATTCTATCCTGTTGAGCTATTTTCAGCCATACGTAATTTCTAGAGAGACTCAAGGATTGTATATCACTGTCATTACGAAAAAAAAAAAAAACCCAAAAACCCACACACTTGAAACGGTTACCAAGTTAATCACTTTAAGCCTAACTTACTTGGTCAGGTAACACTGCTAACCCAAAGCATCGTGAAGGCATACAAACAGCTCCTATCAAGTGTGACAGAAGAGCTATATTTGCATGCTATGCATATATACATACAACAGTCCCCTTATTCATCTGCTAGCAAGAAGACCAAAAAAAAAAAATCAAAAAGGCTGCTTCTGTATACTGTGGCTTATCAAACAAAAAGAAAATAAAGAAAGTATTGTTTCTGTGTAATGAGATCTGCACACTGCCACCACGTGTAGGGAAATTCCATTTAAACAGTTTACCATAAACTCCTTGATATACAAAGAAAACTGTATCAGCAGTGATTTATTGATGTCAACAGCAAATTTATGCAGCTGGTTAAAATGGAAGAAGGTCATAATCAACTAATTAATTTACGATGTACTCTTACTCTTTGCAAGTATGATTTTGATTTAATAAATGCAGAAGCTCTAGCTAAACAACATGCGAATGTTTATCTGAAATATTATCTTAATAATATTTAGCATTAATATGAACTCACATTTAAAATTATTTTACTTTTATTAATGGTTTAACTTCCTAATTCTCTGCATTCTAAAACATATTTATCAAATTTATTTTCACAAATGTAAATAATACACTCAGAGCCCTTGAGACAAGTATCAAGTCTTCTAATCACTCTGTACAGATGTTAACAATAGAATTTGAATGGATTACCACATCAGTAGAAAAATCCACAAGGCTTTCAGCAAATGCAGTTTTTACTTTTATTTTCATTGTTTGATTGATGAAACATTGCTATCTGCACAGCATACCTACTTTGAAATCCAACACTGGTAACTTTACAGTTAAAGCTACTTTTGAAGTTATACTAAAAGTTAATACCACATGTTTATTTTATTTGTTTTTCTATGCTGCCAGGGAAATTCATTTAAATACTGCCTCAAAAAAAGTTTACAATATGCAGTGTCTGCTGCAAACCAAACTCATTTGGAGAACACTGTGGCATGTGGCAGACTTGAAACCACAAAAATACATTCATTATTACTCATCAGTGCTATGTTTTCCTAACTGTCTGTACAAATAAATAGGTAAAGGAGTTTCCAGAAAAGCTACAACAAACTGGTATTTATCTTCTTCTATAATATGAATATTAATTAGTTCTAAGATGATACCATATGATAATGATCCTAATAAGAACAGAGAAACTCAAGCATTTTGTGAAGTACTGACTTTCAAACTAAAGTCCTAATCTAACAGTCCACTTCAGGAAGGCAAAATCATGCAACACTCAGACCCATTAATTTAATTAGAACTACTCATATGTTTAAGGTTATAAATGTATTTAATTACATGCTGAATTAAGCCTAGACTTGGATAAACTATGCCTCAAATTCATTAGTGACCTGTGCTTTCCCAATTAAATTCATGTTGATATTAAAACATCCATTTCACATGGAGAAAGATTCATTTAGCCAATCTCCCAAAACAAGGCAAAATATTTTGGGAGGCAGGAAGACTGACACCACCCCTTATGGAATGAAAAGTATGAGCAGATAATGGTTAGAAAGTTTATTATGCTTCTATGGGCTTCTAGGGCCAGATTTTCAAATTTTTTCAATTTTTAAAAATGAACTAGCTGGATTTAAAAAGATAGTCTAAGTATTAATTACTGAGCTCATCTACTCTGCTTATGTGCTTAAAAAAAATCTGACTGGGTGACTATTGTCATTTGCAGGTATTCAGCTATCTTTGGAAATCTAGATCAATACAATACAATGTATATTGTATAAGTGGATACAATGGTGATGAAGACTGCTGAGGAATAAATACAGGAAGACTAAGGTTAAAAAACATTCACCTACCTGAGCTGGGTGAACGCAGAACAAGATAATCCAAAAAAATCTTCATATATTAAATTCATATAAATTTTATAAATTTTTATAAAATTTTGATAGACGATTATGTGAATAACGATTTGATTAATCACGTTACTAGATACAACATTAGCAGAGCCACAGCAAAAACTATTTTCTGATCAATACTTTACACCTGCTAAGGTACAGAAGAGCTAACTGTCCTACCTGAGACAACTGATCAGACACTTCCAGGAAAACAAATTTGTGAATATGATTAATCTGCACTGCCCATGACTATTGGGTTCACACCGTTTCTTTGACTGCATCTTCCTTGCACAGGAGCACACTAGGATGAAAACATCTTTTATGCTTTTATGGAGTCTACCTCTGCTTCTGGTCTACAGAATTAAGAATTGAGCAGCTACTTATTCCCTCTTCCCAGTGCAGAGGAGGTACTCCATCCATGATTAGTCAGCTTGCGCAACCAACACATAACTGGGGATTATTGTAATGTCTTCCTTTTGTCCAGCTCTTAGCATTCTATTACTTTTGCTCATCCCAGGAGAACGGAAGTTAGGGAGAAATTATGACTCTCAGATGAGTCAGATCAGTGTCTTCTGGGGCTCATCCCCAGGTAGAGCACTTCAGGTACCACTCCTTCCTGAAGGCCCCTCCAAACCCATGCTCCAGCCCTTAACTTCAGAGTAAATGGGCTCCTATGCAGTGCAGCAGCTGCTTATGTTAATCTAGCAGAAATCCTTCCTTTGGTGGCTTGCCATTTTGTGTTCCCTATGGCTGCTATGCTAGAGATGCAGAACATAATGGATCACAATATCCAGAAATCAAACACAAAGAAACAAAGAGAAAATAATCCTTGTTTCGGTAGATGGTAGTCATACTGGTACTTCAAAGTACAGTATTCTGAACACGCACATGACAATTTTCGTAATGATGTTACTTTTCTTTATAAATAGAAGAGAATAAATTTGAAAGTGAACAACGTGACCTATAAGAAATCCTCCTTCTTGTTCATATTAATCTAATATACTATTTTGTAACTCATAATTAAGATATTTCAAGGAATCATTCATAGAATTACTTTATTAATCAGCCATTTGTCCAATGATCTCCTTTAAGCACTGAAAATAAATTTAAGGAATATGATTTTCATACGCAAAACCAGGCCTTTATCACTGAGGTCTGTGCTTTACAAACAGATTTACAAGAATTTGTTCTGATTTTTTCACATATCCATTATTAAAGGCATCAGTATTACATTCTACCACTAAGCCACAAATGCAACTATTATGTTAAACTTCTTAGTCCAGTTTCAACACTTTAAACATATAGTTAATAATACCTAAGGAAAAGTAACTAGCCCCCTCCCGCCCTCCAAACTCAGAAAAACACATAAACTTTCCTAGTGATTCTACCTCGTATCTCATGGGCCTAGACAGAAGAAACAGCATCAAAAATGAAATACTCCTGGAATAATCTCAGAAAGTTTTTAAATTACGTTGTGAAAAGCAAATTTTTTTTTATCTCCATGATTTTCTTTTAGAGTTAGATATGTCATTCTGTGATAAACCAAAACATTCTACGTGTCTTTCTACCTCTCTATATTCTAAATCCATTTTAAGATCAGATCCTAAGAAGTCAAGCCTTCCAAAAATACGTGCCTCCTTCAAAAGATTAGAAGACAAACAAACAGCTAATGTAAGAGATCTCCTGATTTTGGTGACTGGCCTCCAATTTCTTCTGCGATGAGCTTAAATACAAATTAACAGTTCAGACTCAGACTTCAGCCAAAGACCATTACTATTTTGCCAGCAAGCTCTCACGTGAAAGTATATTCAACTTTTATGGCTGTTGTCACAGCTACTAAGTAATAGTGAAAATGATTTAGAAGAGAAGCGACTCAACTACACAGCAAAACCTGAACTACAAATAAATCAATGTACACAGAAGTAACTCATATATAACCCAAGAATGGTGGTTAGTCATTCATTTTTCAAAACTTTTATTTCAGCTTCAATTTTTGCTATTTAAAAATGAATCAGTCTCCAAGTATATCTTAAGTTCCCTCTGCTATGTGACGGAAAAAGAGGATATTCTGTTAAAAAGCTTTTACTGAAGTAATAAGAAGCAAAGATAGATTTTTCTTAATCCTAAGTTTATGATTTGCTCTTTATTACTTTTTCTCATATCAAAGGCTGAGACCATACCATATGAAAGACCACAATGAACTGACATTTCATCTACAATCTTATTAATCTTTATGTTTTCTTAAATATTCTTATATTTACTGTTTGGTATTTTTATTCTAATTGAAAATTTGTCAAATCATCAACCAAAGTGCAATGACTTCCCCCCACCCCCCCAATCTTCCTTGGTAAAAGGGTGATGGTTGGTAACTGGAGAACGCAGTATTTTCTTACTTTACCCAGAACAGTAATATCTTCTATAATTTCCATTGTGCACTGTAGCTATGTATTTCTATCCTATACATTTAGAAATACATATTCAATGGGATAAAGAACAGATATTAAAAATGACCCATACGTATTTCATTATTAATATTTTTGTAAACATTTTCTTTTAAAATTATGTTATCCTAGATTCAATTAAAATTACGTTAGTGAAAATATTGCTTAAAAGTTTTAAGGTATCTATTTCATTTAAATCACAGCATCACACCACATATTCCCCTCCTGTTCATTTGATGAACACAGACTATACAGCCTTTGCCCTGAAATCCATTGCTGTCTTACAACATCATTTGAAATGTGTATTTTTGTCATATTGTATAAATTATCAAAATTACTTTAAAAATATGTAAGAATATGTAAGGATATGCATCACACCCCCAAAAAAACCAAAACAAAACAAAATGCCTAGCTAGAGCACTCAAAATATAAACAAATTTAATTTCAAGGCAAAATTCAGCTCCTAATTGCTCCCCAGAAATGAATGTGTGAATAATAATAAGCTAATGGATAAAAACAAAGCCCCTCAGGGTCAATAACTTTATGGGGGATATCGCTGCTATAGTAGAAATAAAATTTTTCCTGCTGAGATTCATATCAGAATAATTTATAGCAAATCCAATAGCAAAACTTCTAACAAATTTTCAAAGTTCTACACATCTTTCACTGCACAGTAGAGGAATAAAAATCTAGAAACAAAAAAATTCCTGGTAACAAAAAAAGTAAAAAAGAAAAAAAAAAGATTTATTTTAAAAGCCCTAAACTCTTAATTATATAAAGGAAGGTGAAATTAAACTTTATTATTATTAGCTTTTATCCTATTCATATTTCTTTCCTATTCTCCCAAGCATGCCTTCTCTGCACTTGCAAGTCTTTCTCAAATGGGTATCTACTGTGACAGTGAGTTAAAAACTAACATGGACTGAATATCTGTATAAACAACGGAAAATGCCTTTATACATATATGGAAAAAAACCCATTGTTTTCCATCAACCATTTAAGTCATTAAATTTCTTCTACTAATTTGACGCATACACACTACTAAGGGGACAGACAGGGCATTGTGAAAACTTCTCTTTATTTCTCTCAAACCCCCCCCCCCCCCCCCCCCCCCCAGCCCCCAAGGGCCTTTCCCAATTATATGACTCCCTGTTGACAATATGAACCTGCTTCACAAAGGCTGGTCATATTTCGCCACTAGCTAGGAATATAAAACAGAAAGGCTGGGGCCTTTCAGGTAATCAAGCCCAGCTCTCTGCTATTTCAGGTAAACTTGTCCTGTAATCCCGTCTAGAAAAACTGATGAAACTCCATCTTCAAAACTGTAAAGCCTTTTCCCCTATGCCTATCTGACAAATTTTCTCATTTCTGTCCTGCAATAATCTTTTCCAATCCTCACTTAGAGATCTAGGAAGTGATCTGGGAAACTAGAGTCTTCTGTTCAACACTCTTATAATTTGCCTTGTGGTAGATCCTTTTGTTGAACAGACAGAATACATTATCTGAAAGTAGCCCTCTCCTGTTGTTCAACTTTGATAAAATTATAAACAATTACAGAAACTTAATCAGACAGAGATCTGGGTATCAAGGTTACTATGACAAATAACACAGGCAGCACAAGGAGAGCATTGCTATACACTTGCATTTCTCAGTTAAGTATTTCTAGGTAGTAGATGACTATCAAAGGCAGGCTAAATTCACTTGGTAATTTACCTAAAGGAAACATAACTAATACTGTGCAAGGACCAAAAAAGGGCCATCTACTAGATCCAGGAAGACCAGCACTGTGTTTCCACTGAATTACTGGTGCAGCATTACCTATACAGTCCCTAAAGTGGATCTTCAACTGCCAAACTCAAAAAAAAAAAAAAAAAAAAAGGAAAAAAAGAAAAAAGGAAACATGTCCCTCTTTGCCTCATTCTTCTAACAAATTCATCCAAATGACGGTCTTAAACTATGTTATCCCCTCCACAGTTACTTCTAAAAGCATCATATGAGGCTTATACTTACCATAGACTGCCAGTGGACTTATCGCTTGATAACAGCAAAGCTATTTGCAAACTCATACAATGTATTTTCAGTGTTCATTTTTAGAAAAAGCAGCAAGATTGCAATAGTCCAGTCCTATTGCAAATGTCATATGTTCAGGTTAGTAAAGCATTCTGCAAACAAGGCAATCATTAACCTACATTTACTAGAGAAATTGTTCCTGACAACAACTATTTCTCAACTATTTTAAGTGCTAAGTTATTTGGAAGTTAAGGTCCCTCTTCCATCGGCATCTGCCTGAAGTTTGTATTTTATTCATATTTCAGTTTCCAAGTAGCACATGGCCATAAAGAGCCATACACTACTGAAAATATTCAGTGTTGATAAAGAGCAACCCTACTGGTCTAATAAACCTCTGTATGGAGGAAGACTGCATAGCAATAAAGTGGATTACAATCAAATCTTTCCATCACTAGCCAGAAAGCAGCAAAAGACAGATTTACAAGCTGTGTATATGCTAGCACATCTGAATCTACTTCACATCTCGAGTGAAGGAGCTTTGTGTGGAAACAAACTTGGCACTTAAGTTTCAAGGAGTAACAGCAGTATTCAAGACTCAGTTCATTAGTACATGATAGGGTTGCAAAAATGAAGCTCTGATGGTTGTAGATACAAAACAGAGTGAGATGCCAACCTAACAGTCGCACTATCAAAGCTCTAACAAGGAAAAAAAAACAGCAGGATGAGAACAGCAGCCTACACAAATACTAGGCTGCGACTGAGCAAACCTCTCTGAAGGTAGGACACCAAACCCCACTGCTGAAAAGATGACAGTAGTTTAGAATTCAAAAAGAAGGGAAGGAAATTGTTCTCTCTTAATTATCTGTGTAGTAAATACAGAAACAAAGGCACCTACAAATTATCCTCTGGCAGTACCTCTCTCTTTCTATGGATTACAGACAGAGACTAGAGCAGCTGTATTACTAACCTGGATGCCTCAGTTTAGTCCAAAAATCCATCTGCAGGATGAACGCAGACCTTCATTATATCTACCCAAAATACCTATATGTTACGTGCCAAGTTACATCAATTCAACTCAATCATTGCTGGAGAAAAAACAAGTACCTGAAAACTCTTTTGAGTCCATAAACATTCATGCCACACGACTCAGCTTTTGCTAAGCTCACACCCAAACAAGAGAAGCCTCATCATTTCTCAATGATGAAAAGCAACGCCATGTGAAATCCTGCCTTACCAAAATACTACTTTTATAAAATATGCTAGGTAACTGTTTTAGTGCATCATGAGATATTTTGCATAATCAGATGTAAACTATGCTCACATAAACAAACTTATTTTGTCAAACGCTATGCTTGACCTTCACTGTGAAAGTGTTCTTAAATCGGTAAGTGAACAATGGAGGTATAATTACTGTGAAAATTAGTGAATTAATTTATCTTAAAAAGTTAAAAGCAGATTATTTCAAATAATAAAAAGTCCCATTTGATTCATTATCAAGTTCTGTGTTTGATATGAAAACTTTTGAAGTACCAAGAAATAGTCCAGATAAGTAAGTATTCACATGTGAGCAGTGATTAGCTGAGCATTTCAGACAGGCTGGTGGGCTGAAAGATGAGACCATCAACTTGAGTTCTTCAGCTCACTGCCTCAGCCGTTATCCAAAACATTAAGTCACAACTGGAAATATATACCATTCATATTATAAAGGAGTTGCACTTCAGATTACTTGAAAATGACAGGAGACAGAAAAAGAATAGATACAAGGATCACTTACTCACTGCTGAATTATGAATATGAGACAACTTTTAAAAAATGCCATTTTGATTCCAAAAATGCCATGTTGCTGCCCTATTGCGGCCCCCAGCCACAGTAGCGCCACATATGGAATTAACAATACATTACGACTGAAGAGGGCAAAGTTAGCAGGGAGTTCGTCAGAACCATTCAAAGTCAAGAGGTCTCAAATGCTTTGCCTTCACTTAATGTCTTTTTTTTTTCCCCATGAGTAATATTAACCTCTGCACAGCACAATAGCCAATGCCAAACAGATCATTCCATGGATCTTACAGGCACAGTCTCATATTTTGCTTTCCTAATGAAATGTGAAAGCAATTAACCATCAACATTGATATAATGCAGAAAATTCAAAGACCTATTAACTAAATAAAATCTGAAACATCCAATTAGCCTCTAAGACACTTCACATAGCTGTGCAGATCTGCAAGACTCTCCTGAAGTACCAGCACTTTTCTTGTTGAGGCTGGCAAAAACATCCATGTTGGTTGTGCCAAAACCTTCCTTGAAAGTGTCCATGAGATATCTGCCATCCTGTGCATTGCCAAAGGACCTCGGGTTTGGTACCTGTAAGTTCTGTTTCTCCTGTTGTTGTATCTTGTGTCCGTTACTCATCTTTGCCCAGGTGCCTGGTTTGGGCATGTATTTTCCCCAATATTTTCCCCTTCATTCCAGAGAGGGATTCTATTGCTCCTTTATTTGTCAGGGTGATCATAGCCATAACGGTATCAACTCTCTGTCTTTCCTTACTCCTATGAAGAATTTTCTAGGTAATAGTGCAGCTCTCATCCTCTTTTGCTCAGGGTACTTAAAGGCCCTTTAAAACTATAACAGATCCTATCTTTTATTCCAAATGCCACTCTTCGATATTTGTTACAGCATATGCAGTGGCATGTGCTGTTTCTGTGGACCCTTTGCCCTGAGTAGACCTTTATTTTTTCATCGCTTACGAAGACTCAGTGCAGGGCTCAGCCTCCAAATACGTCAGCTGGGAACTGGTACTTTGCCTGACAAATTCTAGCCAGTTTGCTGAAGTTAATTCTAGTTCTTCCATATTCCATAAACTGAGATTTCAGTCTACAACATGTCATCAGCTGATCCTTGCCAAGGATCCTTGAAGCTTGCCAAATTTAAGACTGGCTCTTCAGACCTAGGTCTGTCATATTTCCCCATTGGCAGGGTTTTTTTGTGCCCGCTCACCTGTTTCATTTTTATGTGGACTGCAGTACAGCTCAAATTCCTGTCATACAGTTTCCTCAGCAGCCTCCTCTGCCCGAGTTAACTGAAAACTTAAAAAGTTAGTCTTTCACAACCACTTATTTTCCTTCTCATGCCAGTTGTTTTAACACTGAGGGCACACTGTTAGTTAAAGAATTTTCAAAGGTCTTCTCCATTTCCAAAGATTTCAGTTTCAGATTTCCATTAAATGCTCTCTATTGCCTTTCTATTGGTATATGTCATTCAGAGATCACTCGGAGCCAAGTATTTTGACTGTAACCTGCTTTCAGACAGTGTATGATCTATAACTCATCAGCACAGTTTTAATGATCTTGTACATAATACGGCAATTCATTTTACCTGGTCTTCTTGATAAACAAGAGGTATCTAAGTCACCTGTTGTGTCCCCCAAAAAACCTATTCTTCAGCCTCTTTCAGGACATGTCGACATTCCTGTCTGCCAGGGAGTTCACAGTATGCCCTTTCTAGGGGGAATAGCCTAGGTCTCCCTCCTCCTTGGTTAGTCTTTCACGGTCAAAATACCTTTATCCTTCACTCTCCATCACTTAAAAGGAGGTTTCTTACTAAGAATCTCAGCAAAAAGGCATACTATTAATATTAGAAAAAAAAGAGAGGAATGTGTTAAGCCTGGGATAGAACTCAAAAA
Organism: Struthio camelus; assembly: GCF_040807025.1. Lineage (NCBI taxonomy): Eukaryota > Metazoa > Chordata > Aves > Struthioniformes > Struthionidae > Struthio > Struthio camelus. Next base: position 36,022,286 of record NC_090945.1, read on the forward strand.
AAAAAAGTTTCATTTCCAAGCCCTGTGAACTTCATACACAACACATAATAAATCACTTAAATTTCTTATGCCTGAATTCTTTACCTAAAAATGGATTTTTTTCTCCACTTCCCAGGAATACAGTTATGTTAGAAATAATCAGATTTTGCCAGGTGCTCAAATATTAATGTAGGTCAGGTATAAAAGAATTGATTATGTAAAGCAGGAAATGAGAACAGTCCATACGTAGCTAATATTGCTACTGAAACCTAAACTTCTGCATTTCCTGCCATTGTGACTTTAATTATGAAATCCTACTGCTGCACTATAATAAACTGCCATGTTTAGTTTCCTAGCTGTCTTTAAAGGAAATATTAAAGAGAATAAAAAAAAAAAAACAGAAATTTTGCAAGTTCCTTCTACTCATCAACACACACTAGAGGGAGGTTCACTTGCAGACACCTGCATAATAAGTTTCACTCTGAGCTCTGTTCCAGCCCCTTCTTGCTACCTGGGGTTTAAGGGACCAGAAAGTTTATAGACTGTCCTAAAGGAGCTATTTTGTCCAGTCTGTGTCTGGGTACTGCAATCTATCCCTGAACAGAAAACCTGGCATGAATCTGCCCCTGTATTTGTATAGAGCAGAAAAGGCTGAAAAAGGGGGGGGGGGGGGGGGGGGGGGAATCACAAATGGATTTTTTGCTTCTATGCTCCCTGCAGGAGAGGTCAGGCAGATCCCCTTACTGGAATTTCCTTTTTCTGAGTTAAGAACCAGTCTGAAATTTAAGCATCAGTGATAAAGGTCACAGGAGAAATATGGGCAAAGTGAATGGTAGTCAATCACAAGCGTGAGATGGTGTTCCCTCAAGTTCTGCAGGAACTCACATACGCACAGCTGAGCTATTGCTGCTCCTGTTAATCTCATTTGAACCCATCTCTGCACCAGAAAAATGTGAGATAGCAAACACAATGTCAATCTCTTAACAGGGCTTCCAGGGACATCCAGAGAACTACAGTTCTCTGGTCCCAGAGTTAATCTGACATACATACTGAACAAATTGACAGAAATTATAAATAACAGAATTCTTGAAACACAGAGCTAGATACAACACGATGGGGTAGAATTGCCTCATAAATCTATTAGTGTTGCTAGAGGATCAATGAATGTGAGGGCAAACGTGATCAGATCAATAAACTAGTTTGAACTCCAAACAACTAAATAACTTGTTAAAAGATAGGAAATAAAAGATGGTAGTAAAGATTCAGTTTTCTTAATGAACGCAGGTCAATACTGGTGTTCCACAGGAATTTGTTAGGAGTTTGTGTTAGGACACCGTTGAATAAATGGGTTGGAAAAGGGGGAAGAAGAGTGAGGAGAAAAGGTCTGTTGCTAATATGAAGTTAATCAAACAAAAGCTAACTGAAAGAATTGCAAAGACTCTCACATTAAAAAAAGACTAGACAGCAAAATGGAAAGCCAAATTCAGTGTTGACAGGTACAAAGAACTGCAGGAGGTAGTGGCGAGGATGCGTTGGGAAGGAAACAATCCTAGCTTTACATATCACAGAATCACAGAAAAGTAGCAGTTGGAAGGAACCCTCAAAGATTATCTAGTCCAGCCCCCCCCACACCCCCCCACTCAAGCAGGGTCTCCTAGAGCACATTGCACAGGATCACATCCAGGCAGCTTCTGAGCATCTCTAAGGATGGAAATTCCACAACCTCTCTGGGCAACCTGTTCCAGTGCTCAGTCACCCTCACAGTAAAGAAGTTTTTCCCTCATGTTCAGATGGAAATTCCTGTGTTTTGGTTTGTGCCTGTTGCCTCTCATCCCACTGCTGGCCCAGACTGGCCTCATCCTCTTGACATCTTCCCTTCAGATCCTTGTACACATTGATTAGATACCCCCCCCCCCAACTCTTCTCTTCTCCAGGATGAACAGGTCCAGCTTTCTCAGCCTTTCCTCATATGAGAGATGCCCCAGTCCCTTAATCATCTTAGTGGTTCTCCACTGGACTCACTTCAGTAGCTTCATGTCTCTCTTGTACTGCGGAGTCCAGAATTGGACACAGGACTCCAGGTGAGGCCTCCCCAGGGCTGAGTTGAGGGGGAGGATCACCTCCCTCGACCTGCTGGCAATGCTCTGCCTAATGCAACCCAGGATAGCATTGGCCTTGCTAGAGACATGCACTCTCTAACCTGGAAGACAAACAATAAAGGTGATATCAAAGAGATCTGTGATAAACAGAGTGACATAAAGGCAATGAATAAGTAGTTACTCGTCTCTTGTAAGATAGGAGCAAAGTAGTAGCAAATGAAATTATCAGGTAGCAAGTTAAAAACAAAACAAGGTTCTTTTTAACACACACATTGTTCTACTGTGTTCAACTGAACTCATTGCACAGGATCTTGTGGATGATAAAAATGCACATCGTTTCAAAAGCAATCAGACAAACTAATGGGGGGGGCAAATCTATCGAGGGCTATTAAACTCAAGATACCATCTCTGTTTCAGGAAGTTTGAGAGATGCAGACTGCTGCAACCTGGGAAAATATACTGGGAAAGCAATACTACGTGCTTGCCTTTTACAGTCTTCCCTAGGCATCTGCTATTGGTCGCTGGCAGAGACAGGACAGACTATAATAATAGCCAGTAGTGCAACATAGAGTTGCACTACTGGCTATTGTTGTCACAATCTGGCTCCACAGTGTAAAACATAGTATCGAGGACCCCATGTCTGCATTTTGCACATTTCAGGAGTTTTCAGTTTCAACTACAGCCAGTCTGGTCCCACAGACAGAACGCCTACTACCACGCTGGAAATATTGTTGGGTTTAGAATCACCTAGAAAGAAACCAGTTTGTGCGCCTTGCTCTGCAACATGAGCACGTGAGCAGGAAGCAGGGCCAATGAGCGGACTTGCTTCAGAAGCACATTCCTGATCCAAACCAAAATGTTCATACAGATACATCTAAGCTACATGAACGCTTACCCTGACAGTTTGACTACTCGTCTGCATCAATGACACTTCTAAATCCGTCAGATGCACTTGAGACCATGCCCCAAACAGTGATGGGGGCTGAACTGGCTCTTCGCTGCAGGCATGGTCCTGTCGCATCTTTGTGGTTGCATCCCACTCTCTAATGTTTTCTGGGTGCAACCACAGAATAAGGCCTTCAAGAATAAACCTATAAACTTGAGAAAACTGTCCTCTATGTGTTCTTGGAAGTAGTCATAGTTGCAGTTTTCCAACTGCAATGTTTATTTTATCAAACGTAACTATTTTTCACCTCATGACTATACATATATGCTAATCAATAATGACTAATACACTGATATCAGCTTTCAGCTACCTATAAAGTAAAAAACACAATTATTACCTGTTTTATAATGAAAAAGGTATAATTCTATTCATATTTCGAAAATGATAAAAGGCATCCTTACCTCCTTCCGAGAAGGCAGAATACAGTCAAGCACTACATAATTCCAGGAGGTAGCTGTTTAAAGAAACTTGTGTACTTGCAAAATACATTTTGTATTAAATACTTTATTGCAATTTTGCCATCACTTGACTGTTACTAAGTAGTAAAATATTATATTTCATTGCGTTTTTCATGGCAAACACTATTTTTATGATGGCATATTGTTTTCAATATGAAGGCACTTTTTAAATTAGATGATAAGCTGAATTAACCACCTGCAGCCAAAATGCTTTCTCCTGGAGCAAACAACAATAAAAATCTCAAAATGCATCTCATCCTGACTTCTGTTATTTAACTTTGCATTTGTCTAATCAAGTGATGTGGAAAACCTCAGCTAAGATTTAAATGGAACATCTTCACATCTATAAAAAGCCTTTTGATTGACCTTGCATTCCCCATTCTACCAACGTAATCTTTTGTTTAAATCTCTTCCAAAGCAGACTATATTACTTTCTTAAACAAAAGTTTGTGTTCATTTTTGAAGTATAGTGATATTTTTGATCTTGATAAAGAATACACAATTGATAGCAAAAGTCACTTCAGACACTGGTAATGGAATAATGTGACAGAGCTGAATCTTTATTTTACCTGCACTCTAATTTAAAAAAAAATGTTCCCCATCCCAAAAAGCTCTGTGCAACGTGCAAGGTGCTTATCATGAAGCATTATGAGAGGCCCAAGGGATTCAGAATTATTGCAAAAAAATTATTTTATTCTGCAGCAGTATCGAGTAAATAGAGGACCAAAGTCGTCTTTTCAGGAAGCCAAACAAAAACTGTTAAGGTATTTCAAAGATCTGTAATTACAGGTAAGTCTTCTTTCATTTAAACTGGATTTGGGGGGGGGGAGGGGAGAGAGAGAGAGAGAGAGAGAGAGAGAGAATATATTTTTTTTTCTTTTCTTTTCTTGGTCTATCTTGTACAGACTAAAATAAAATCAATTGCCCCATGGAAAAGCCTTGTAGAGAAAACTCATAAATCCTGTTTATTTATCTATTTTTTCATCATGCTAGAGCAACACAAGACAGGGCATTTTTGTCACAGTGCCAGATGGTAAAAGAACTGTAACAATCACTGTTTTTCAACCCCAGGGACCATATTTACTGAGTTAAAGATGAAATGATCCCTACCAACTCAAGAAATTATCTGACCTTTTGACTACTGTAATTAAACAACATTAAATTATAACCATGACCATTCATAGTCCAGAGTTATGTGCTTCTTCTTCCTAGACATCATACAAGAATAAGAACTTCAGAATAAGATCCCCCTAAATTATCATGTTAAGTGGGAACCGTCTTAAGTTAGCCAGCAGAAAAATGCTGAGAACAGGTCTTAAATCCCTCCCATATCTGGCACTAAAGTTCACCTTAGCACTGCATCCTTCCACTTACGGTTCACGTTTTATCCAATAACTAACGCACGTCAAATATATGAACAGCCTTCAGAGAAGGAACTAGAATGCATGAGCCACCTTTCTAATCACTTGGCTAGACTGAATCTGTCTCTGCCTAAGACAACTGAAGATTTTCTGGGTCAAAATGGATTATTTTCAGTAAGGTGGAGCGCACGTGCTCCAGGATTGCCTGCACTCCCCCTGTCCCCCGACACTCATCTTGGAAAAATGTTTGAATGCGCTAAAGCAAAGATCACAACTGGACCTCAGACCCCAAATACCGGCCAACAGTTCTAACCGCAGTGTATGTTTGTAACAGAGATACTGATATCCCTTCTTTCAACCATTTTTCCAAAGGAAGTAACAACCCCTCCTGTGCTTTGAGTGCAATTCAATTCCACGGACATGACGACCGAACAATTTCCCAAGCTCTGCAGCCATACAGGAAACAGGGATTTACACACCAAAAAGCCCAGAAACCAAATCACTTCCAGACTTTGTGTCACCAGCATTTAGCAGGAGACTAACTTGCTGTTTTAGATTTCACTTTTGTACTTATACAGTCAAATCCTACCTGTGTCTCACCTAAAGAGCCTATTTTATTTAGATTTTGCAGACTAGGCTTGGAATCTTCAACCTTCTTTCAAGAATATTTCAGCAGAGCTTTATTTAGGATACAAAGATGATAGATAGACATTTTCTCTTTTCATTACGAGCATGCCTCATTTGAAGGAGGCTCATGTACAACAAATATACATGCCCAAATAATATCAGTGTGCCACAGTCAATGCAGATATTTAAAACAAAGCCACATCTGTAATAAACACAATTATTAACTCACATCCCTATCACCTAGATGTCACAAAGTGAACTTCACTTCAAAGTGAAGTTATTCAAAGATTTCAGGCTGCTGATGAGTCAAGCATAGACATTGCTTGGTCAGGCAGGAAAACAACTTTTTAACTGGCTGGCCACAGTCAAATATCACCAAATTTCAACAGATTTCTTTTGTCTATCCTGTGTATCTGGCAACACTTTTTTTTTTTTTTTTTAATTTTGTGATTATTCTCCAGAAGTTGAAATTTTACTTTGCATTAAGTATAATAAAGCTTCTTTTATGAAGAATATTACCACAAACATAAAATTTCTATTTCTGTGTAAAAGTTAGAAAAGATTTCACTGCCATATGATTTAAGAGCTTAATTAATTGCATTTTTTATTTTTTATTGCCAGATGGGATATTACTCAATACTGGCATAATGATTCAAATATGAGTAGGTTCAGTCACCCAGAATGAAGAAAACTGTACAGTGGGTAGAGAAAAACTTTCCCCCGAGATGACTCTATAACATCAGGATGAATTTACTCAAACAAAAACAAGTTTTTCATAGCCATGAAGGGATTTGCTAGGATACCAGGTCATAGAAGGCTAATACGATGGTGACACACCTACTAAATCTTCTCTTCTATGCTTAATGCAATAAAGGAAATCCCTTTGTGACTGATACCACTAGTGCCCTTCACTCTCTTGCTGTGATGGGAGACACGCAGGGAAGGAAGGCAGGGGAGGAGAAAAGGCTACTCCCAGGGACTGTGAGCAGGAGCGTGGCTGCCTCAGAGTAGCACCTGGCTTGGGGAAGGGAGTAAGGCGCTGGCCATGGTCCATCCAAGCCCTGTTACAGAGGAGAAGACAAGACATGATCTAGCAAAGGAAGTAAAAGAGTGAATACAGTGGTATGTGGCCTCGCCAGAAGATAAAACAGAGAGCAGCATAAGCCGTGACCTGTTGAGGGAGAAAAAGAGCAGATCAGTGGGACATTCCTAGTTTGGTTTAAGGAGCTGGGGAGCAAAAGCGGAAGAGCTACCAGTGAGGCCAAGCATGAATTTACTAAAGGGAAGGAGCAAGACACTTCCTCCTCCTCCAACTTACTTCCTTGCTTGCTTGCTTTTACTTGGACAAATCAGAAATAGGATGAGAAAGAGAGAGATGCAAGCAGCATTTTTTTTTCCAGGAGGGCAAGGTATTTAAATTGCCAGTCTTGCTACAGATTTTGGACACCAGCCATCACTAGGGATTTTACCAGTAATTCTCACTGACATTAATTCACAGACTGGCTCTGTGAACAGAAAAGGTCTTCCTCTGGCTTGACCCATAACAAGGAACCTTGGGAGGAACGTTCTTCTGACTCATAATTGCCTTACTGGTATATAGGATAAAAGACAGTGTCTGAGGTATCCGGTTTACATACAGAAATGGAATCTGCAATCCCCTGGCAAACAGTGCAATAGCGAAGGAAATCTGTTACTGTAAGAATTGAGAAGGTCAGTTAGAAGCAAGTGATAAACCATTTTCTGTTTCTTCCAAATATATCTAAAGGAGCTCAAAAATCTAGCTTTTCACATCCACGTAAAAGACACCTGGAAGTGGTAATAGTTATCCTGAAATTATATTGTAATATACTCTTCTTTGTTAAGAACAAGTCACTGTAATGTTTATAGCAGGCAGTTATTCCTATATACTGATATATCACATAATACATATTTTATATATTATTATATATTGTATTATATAAAAACAGATATTGAAATCTGCTAGCTATTAAGATAATCTGCTCACAACATCTAAGAAAAAAATATATTAAGTGTACTCCAAAGTAACATGACCACATTGTAACTTAATCCGTGTGTAAGTATTTCTTTATTTTCTCCTAACGTGGGACCTGTAAGTGGATGAGACTAATACCACTTCCACTTAAAATAAACAATTGTGTTCTCCAAAAATAAAGCCATCTTTACCATAAAACATCAGTAAAAGTGGCATTGTTAGCTACTTATTTCTCTCTCTAATGTCAGAGGTGGTTAAATAATGAATTTCATTTTTTCTATGTAGAATGCTATACGCAAAAAGCAGTAAAGCCAAAACTGTATTCCATACAAGTATACATCTCATCCAACAACATTCAAATGGTAACAAGTTTGTGATATTTCACTGACACTTTTCAAGAAAACATTCATATATATCTTAAAAGAGCTTGAGATACAGCTTCAAGACAAACAAAAAAGAAAAAAGTGAGAATGACTGAAAGATTTCTGATGGACGTCATCGAGACTAGGGATATTTTCTGATGTCTGCTTTTGTAGCAGGTTTTTTTTTTAAATTATGGTACGGAGGAAGTAATTTTATTGCTTAGAAAAGTTGGTCTCTATTCTTCAGATCATCTCACAAATTACATTGTCCTGAAATAATTTATTAATTTTAGTTCCAAATCACCTACACAAATGTCCACATCAATATGCTATTCCTTTTATATTTGAAAATAATTTACTTCAGAAATCCAGAACTGTCCGGCAGAGTTCAGGAGAAAAAAAAAGTTTTCTTTCTAACTGAAGTAAGGAAGGAACCAAAGGAAGGAAACTTGTAAACTACTAAATTTCCTGCACAAATTTTTTTTGTGTCCCTCATTCAGGCACTGCAGATTGGAAACTACGCCTCAGATACTCTCTACTTCTGGAAGAACGTATCCCAAACCTCCAAGTAAATGCAATTTTTCAATTATTTGTTTACATGAATCATTAATGTGAATATTTAAATCAACCCATTAAGTAATATTGCATTGTCTTACAAATATTCATAAATGTATCTTTACCACACTACCCTCTTTTAAGGGAATAGGATTATCTCCATTTTACAGACGAAGAATTTGGGGGGGGGGGGGGGGGGGAAATCATGACTACTTGACCAAGTTATTTTAAGCAATCTGGCAGATCCAGAAACTAGGTCCAGATTTCTTCAGTCACAGTCCACCACCTTAAGAACAAAAATATCCCTTATCGTTTCCAGAACCCTTAACTTCTATCTAGCCACTAAATATAACGGTAAGAAACATGAACCCATGCTTTCTTTCAACAACATCTCCAATAGATCTGTAAGTATATGAACCTCATGGTATGTATTAAGCTTCATCAGGTCAGAAACAGATATACATTGATATTACCAAGCAGTTACCATTTTATAAGTAAGACAGATGTCTGAACGAACCACAATATACTTTGGGATTTAAAATGAACCGCTGTGGGCTTATTTTTTACATTAAATCTCTATTTAACAGCAACAGTCATTTTCAATTTTAATTTGAACTTCAGTATCATTAATGTAGAAGCATGTTTCTCTCCATATAAATCATTAAAATGTGCACAGTATAAGTATCAACATAATTCTTTATCGTTTTCAAGAATAATTTTGCCAGTAACTTAGCAATGCAATTATCAGAAAAATAATAATGCCAATTCTCTTTCTAGTGTTAAAGTAAAGAAGCTTTAAAGGCATGCCTTGTATTTGAAAGGCATTAGAAGGAACTGCACACTCCTGTACCAGTTTTATATATAACAGCAAAACAAAAAAAGCAGCTATTCCAGGAAGCTTAGTTGTATGAATAAGAAAATACTTACAAGCAGAGGCAGGGGCAGACTTTACAGAAAAGTATTTTCTGAAGACAGAGTACTCTTTATTAACACAAATTTGGACGAAATCAGGAGGAAGCACATGTAAGGATCAAATCAGAAGCAGTTTTGCAGATTATTTCAAACCATGCATGGTGGAGGCATTCTGCTCTGTCCTCATTTTAAACTCTGCACAGACTTTTCACTGCTATAATCTATTCCAGATGAAGTAACTGATATTTCTATTTTCACCAAAAAGAAATGCAAGTAAAAGACGGAAGAAAAAACAAATCGATAACTCCTTGTTATTCAATACTTAATCAGTATGAAACATTCACTCAACATTTAACTTTCTCTTATTTACTGAACTCTTCAATACAGAAGGGAAAGTAAATAAAAGGAAGAACAGCAATTCTTGATTTCTTGCCAGTTTACAGTATTAAAAAAAGAATCTGCGCCACGGATTGGCAGTCAGCCATATTTACAGTAAGCTATCTACTGTTTCAACCGACAGGAAGGACAAAGGATTCAGTGTGGTGCTGCTGGTTTTCTGTATGTCAAATATGCTCTTCAAAGTAGATCATAGGAATATTAAACTGCGTACAGTTAAGACCACATTTTTTCACGATCTTTACTTCTTTTGGTGGCTGCTTTTAAAAACTCTTGAATACATTCAAAAAAAGCAAGCACAGAAAGGAAGTGAAAATGTTAGAGTATTAACATTTTAACTCACTAAGTCAAGTTATTCCAGTAAAAATATAAGGTACTAGGTTAAGCAGTTTGGTTTACATTTCCATTTCCCCGTAACACAAGTGCACACACTCCACTGTTTGATGCCATCCAGGGTTCTAGAGATGCCAGCACCCATTTATACAGGAGGGCTACAACAGGATTATGCCACAGGGAATTGTCTTCTGAGGACTTACCTCTAAGGCTTACTAGTCTATGAAGGTAGCAGCTTCCTATACAATGAGGTATTTTTAAATTAGGACTGACTTCGGAAGATATATTTCTTAGTGCACGACTCCTCTTGGAATCCAGTTCATCTATTCAGATATATCGTGCAAAATTCCCATATCTTAATCGTTCAAAACCATCTGACTCAATGGCAAGAGGAAGGAAAGAAGGAAGGAAGGAAAGAAAAAAGAATAGAAGGAAGGGAGGAATTAAGTGTCAGAGAGAAAAGGAAGAACAGGGTAAAAGGAAGCAAGTGGGAATTAGAATAGACTAGAGATAGTACAAACAGCAAAAAGGAAGTGAAAGAAAGCACGAATGAAGAGGGAAATAAGTTGTTAAAGGACAAAGAAATACTGCATTATGAAAGAGAACGATTATGTAAATACAGAAAATATGGATGAGAGTTAGGGATCATAATTATAAAATAAGTTCAGCCTCAGTGATCCTTCCACAATTAAAGCAAGAAATCAAAGGAGCACTGATCCCACCTGTGTGAAGTGAGCTTCCATGTGACGTGCTTTCATTTCATCTCATGGCCTTGAAACATATTGGGAATTTCTGACCACTTCACTTCTACTCTGCCTACTAATCTGTGTGTGGAAACATTCCAAATATTCCAGAAGCTTATATATCACATTTTCAAAAAAAATAATGCTTTCAGAAAAAGGTTACCTTCTTTTGTTCAAACTATAGTATCTTTATCTGATTCTTTGCACTCTACACCCAATTCTCCCATATTACTATTTTTTAAATCTACAGTCGCCTTTACCGGTCATATTCAACCCTTTAAACTTTGATATCTTGCAGTCTCTCAAGTCTTAAAACGAAATTCCAAATTACGCAAGAGAATGGAGAGATTCCTAGCCTTCCAGTAAATGGACAGCATTTGCTTCCAGTGCCTCAAAGAGTCTGAGACATCGCTTTTCAAGTTCTTGACACTTTTTTGATAAGTAAAATTGCCCAGAGTAACTACTGCAAGTCAGAAACAGCCTCTGGTAAGTGACCTTTGATCAAGTTGTACTAAACTTCTTATGTTGGCTCACAAAATTGGAGAGAAACCTCTGAAGGCTGCACTTACACATATAGTTTGCCTATAGTAGGCTTAGGCCAGCTAAGATCGCTGTTCGACCTGTATCCTCAGTTTCAAAGTATTTATTTTTGCCAAATCTTGTGAATGGGATAAGTACACTTTCTTTTCACACCAAGATTCTGAGAAACTAACAGTAAAACAAACTGCTGTAATGCAGAGCACAAACTCTGGATACCATATGGCCAATTCCCTCACAGAAGGCACAAGTGGACAATAACAATACAGAAATATTCCAGAACAAACAATCCCTAACAGGGATAAAGAAGTTTGAGCATCAGTTTCCCCAGCTATGATTTTTACATAGCAGATGATCGGATCCCTTCCTCCTAAGCATCCACCAGGAATGGGCACAGATCAAAAGCTGACTGAGAGGGTGCGTTTCCCTTCTGCTGAACAGGCTGTCACCTCACCTAGACAGTATTGCCTCATAACAGGAAGCAGTGCCCCTCCTGCATACAGCACGGGACTAATCATTCCTATACCTAGGCTCTAATCTCGTGTCTGCCCCTAACCTTGAGGCTCATCCAAGGATGGTTTCAGGAAAATCTCGTTACCTCTCTGTCCCAGTTTCTGCTTTCACAAAACGGGAAATGTTCCAAAGACTTTCTTTTCTTCCAAAAGTCTCATAGATTTGTAAAACATACTTTATAGGAGTTAGGTATTACAATTTTATTTCTATGGCTGTTAAAGTTTTGATAGATGTATCTACGACACAGGTATATTGAAACTGCTACAGCTACTCAGTAGTAAGAAAATGATCAACAGATAACAGTATCAAGCAAAGTAAAACTTTGTTTAGCATGAAAATAAAATTAAACTTGCTTCCATGAGAGCAAAAATACAGTCTCTTGTATCAAACTTGGGGGAACGTTTTTTGCCAGAAGTGTAGCACAGATATAAAATATTGTGGATGTGGTTTTCAGAAGTTCTATAATGATTTAGAAGTACATTTTCTGCAGAAGTCAGGTTTTATCTTTTTACTCTTAATCTATGTCATAACCTATAGTAAATATTTTGATGTATTTACATACTCCTATCTCTGGAGGATTTAGGAAAGTTCCTGGCATTAAAGAATGGTTTATTCTCCAATCTGAAGTCATTGTCACCAAGACAGTAATTTTACACATACAAAATTTTTGGTTAAAGGTAGCAGCTGACATAAAGAGCACTTTCACCAGAACTCCTCCTTGTTTTCACCCATCTATTTGAACTTCAGGTAAGAAAAGCAGAAGCCCTGGTCAGTCTTATAACAACATGCTTCAGAAAAAACAAAGTCTATTCATGAAAAAAGTCTGTTTTCTGTATTCATGAAAAAGTTGAAACATATTACTTGTACTCATTGGTGTTTACAAAACTTTTGTATTTTGTTCCAATCTGGCTATCTTTTTTTTTTTTCAGAATTCCTTAAAAGGTAGAAATACTTATTAATTCAAGCAATAGGAGGTGGAAAACCTTTAATCTTGATGTATCTTGCAGTTATACAACATACACCATTACAAAACAATAAGAATAGTTTTTAAAACATTAACTCCCCTACTATACTACTAATTATTTTAGTTCATTTGACAATGTATGAAATGCCATTGATTTCACCCTAGGCAATGAATTGCTATAAGTATAGAATTTCCAAATTTGTAGTCAAATATACGCATTAGATTTTCTATCTAATTTGGTCTATGAAGTATGTGAATATGTAGCACTGTACCTTTAATAACTATTTTAAAGTATTTCTTTTATTTGCAAACTCACTTAAGATCAACAGGTCATCAATGTTTACTGCACTAGCTGATTAATAACCTAATTGATGAACATCTTTTTGCTATTAAAACAATAAATTAAATCACCTGGTGCTTCAAATTTGAAAGGTGAAACTCATGTAGTAATTAAGGACCAGATCATCATGTCCATGACAGAAATAAATTACTCCAGAAATAAGCACATTCGCAAGAATTTGTAGACTTTCTGCAGATTAGAACACTATGATGTTTCTAGGCACTCAGTCTGCTGCAGCTCCTCTCTCTCTCTAGGAAAGATGGCTTGATGAGCAATCTTTCTGCAACACTTTTCTGCTCTCACCTGAAGCTCACTTCCTGCCAGCAACCTTACACAGAACTAGCAAATGAATTAAAAACACACACACACATACACAGAGCAGTGGAAGCATTAACTTCCAGTAAAATTTCCACAGCTTGGAGAGGAAGGATGCCAAGCACACAGGCCAGACACTCAGCTCTACTGCTGTGAAACTTTTTTTTTTTTTCATAGAAATTCTTTGCAGCCATTTCTTGACACTAATTCGTGCTTCTCTTTTCTTTCTCATCACAATTTTCAGGGAAGCGTCTTCCTGGGCCTGACACTGCCCTCCACGGCTGCACAGCTCACACGGGCTGCACAGCTCTTCCGGGCCAGCAGCCATATGTTGCATTTTTCTGGAAAGGGCCCTAAGAAAACACTGACCAAAACCATATTCTTAACTGATTGTCTCTGGCACAGAAAGCAAAATATGTTATAAATGCATTCCAGATCAAGTAAAGCTTACATGAGTACTAAAGAGAGAGTGAGACACCATGGCAGCTGCTGCCTGTCAATATCGCTTAAACACAGAAGCTGGCCAGCCCCAGGCTCGCGCAGTGCCTGACTGGGGGGGAAAGCAGTGAGAGACAGCAGTGACACGGGGACGCTCGCAGCAGCGAGGCTCTCTCCTCGGCAAGCAACCGGAGCTTCAGCGATGACACTGGCACGGGGAAGAAACTGCAAATCCAACAGGCATGACTTCCAGCCGGCACGCTGACCGAGGAGAGCGCGACGAAGGGAGGCCAGGAAGCTTTCCTGACAATACAGGGCTTTGCTACACCTCTTCGCTGAAGCTTGACTTCCCTGAACCAAGTGTTAGTTACCTTCTCCAAGGGTATGTAAGCGATCTCCTAACTGAACAACAGAAATAACGTCAGATATGCTAAAAGCTTCCGCCCTCCACCTCTTCCTTTTCCTCCCATCATGCGAGAAGGGAATTTGGAGGCCCTTGCAGCTGAGGACAGCAGGCATTGGACACGAACCTGCCTGGTGCCTGACAAAGGAGGTCAGCTGAGGTAGGAACGAGCCTAACCGATTAAAAAAATAAGTTATCCAGTGTCACAGGGCTCTCTCAACCACCCCTGCTGCCAAAAGAGATGCATTTCATCCTGGCCTTAAGCCAGCCTTAAGACATCCTATTTCAGTTCCTGATACTTTGTACATTCACTCTCCCTACACCGACTTTATAGATATAAACACAGACAGAAAAAAAGCATTCACCTTGTGCAAACATCACATGCTGAAAATAAGGGGAATGGGATAAATTGCTTCCGCTGCGAATCATGGACATTACAAAGGATTTGCTGTACAGCCTGCCTGAATCCTGAAGAAATTCAAGCAGATATTAAGCACTCCAAAGAGGGAGTGGTCCATCCACTCTCGTCATGCAGCATTTTGTCTGTGATTTATCGGAAGAAAGCGCTCTTGGGTTACACAAATAGAGTTACATGTATTTATTCTCTATCTGTTGAAAAAAAATTTATAAATGCTACAGTATATGTATACCATATATACATACATACGCATACTGTGTATTTAGAATCTACAAATGCTAAGATGGCTAATTTTGTTGTATAAGCACAACTAGCAATCTATTTGAAAAAAATTGGTAAATAGCGATTATTGTTATGTTCTCTTTCCCTAACGGGTTTCCGTTCTCATGTTAGGTTGCAGCCACAAATTAAGTTGATTCATCTTTAGAAGAACATGGGGGCCAGAAAACCCAGGGCCAGGGGTGGCGGGGAGCACGTCAGGTTCAAAAGGCAAACATAAGGGATAACTCTCCTAAAACACCACAGGCAGAGAAAATTTGCAAGAGTGGCATTCAGTAAACCAGCTACTGTTTAACAGGCCCACTACACACATAACTGGCAAATTTCTTCCCTTTATATGAATATTACAATACAAACTAATCGTAGTGCGCTAAATCACAGTCCTGATTTAGCAGCATTTTTCACAGACATTTGAGAAATAAATGTGAAAAGAATAGGGAATGTAAATGGGATAACTGTGACAATTTTACAAGTCAATGGGACATTCTTACAACTGTTCACTATTTTCTGAAGGTGTCAGAGATCCCAGAGATTTATGATATTTTGGTTTTGACTTTTCAAAGTGTATTTTAATTTCAGCTCCAAATGAATTCAGCGACAATATGGAATTGTACTTCTAAAGTTTGTCTCAAGTTAAGCAACAAATAGAGGCACCCAAATTTAACAGCCATTTTTTAAACCTCTGTCCCTAATCACCACATCATACTCATTTTAAAAGAGATGTTCCCATCACAGAGTCAAAAGAACGTGTCAGTCAAACAGCCACAGAAGACTTCTGAACTTTTGTGGACCAAAACATGAGGAAGTGTTTTTTTCCTGAACAGGATCATCAGTGTTCACGTAAAAGAATCCTATGATACCCTTTGTGACTGAGGATCATGAGCTATTCTGTAAAACTCAGCACAAAGTAAGCTTGTAACTATAAAAGGAGACTATCAACTTAAAAAGCATTTTCTTCTCCAGGGATTCAAAGTGTTGAGCTTCATAACCTATGGGAGGTATTTATATAGCTTTAAAATTCTTTAAACTAGTTTGGAAAAATGCAAGTTCAATGATCTTTCTCTAACACATAAGAATCTGCAATGAATTTTTTTGTCTTTATGCTTCTGGATTTTTGCAGTATTGGATTTCCTGCAAGTAATAAAATACAATCTCTGCCAGTGAATTCACTGTTCTAGTACAAGTACAGTGCTGCCTCTTAAAGAGTTAATACTATTTTCAATCCAATGATAGCTTTGATAAGGATTATCATTATTTTTAATCTTCTCTTTTGCAGGGTGTATAATATGGTTAGACGATGCTTAACTTTGCTCGTGCAATCCTGATAATTTCTTTATTTCATCATCATTGTGCATGCTGCATCATGCGCTATCTTTCCTAGTTGACTTGAGAAAGTATGTTTCCAGAATATGATATTCAAATACTTGATTTGGGTTTAAAAAAAAAAAAAAAAGAAAAAAGAAAAAAACAAGTTCCTTTAAAGTCAGAATTCAGCTTCTTTAGAGATGAACGTTCTGAAAAGAACATACATTGTCAGAATGTAATGTCACAGTTAAGTGATGAAAGCAACCCCTCTGAGGACAAAAAGCAAAAGGAAAGTGGATGGTGTAGCAAGGAACGTATACAGACATACAGTAACCTAAGTCTTTAGAGGTAGGTAGCTTGTTAATTCTCGCTTCTTACTCTTGTTCTCTACTGTAGCCACTTGCTAAGTCAAAAATGCATGACAACACATAGATGGTCTGCTGAACTCTGAACAAAAGCCAGATCTTAATGCTATTTTGTAACAACTTTGCATCTTTACTTTTTCCACTGATAGCAAGGTGCTCATGAAAAGGTATACCAGAACCAGCCAGTACCCTCTACTACAAATAACTTTGTTGTTTCTCTCAAAACCAAATCTGAACAGATTGGGGATGGGAAATCACTGCAGGTGCTGAATTCCACAGGAATCCCTTCCACTTAGCTTCTTCCCATCTCCAATTTGTACGTGAGATTCATTAAAGGAACATGGAGGCAATACAGCCTCCATTGTATACAGTATTATTTCTGTGACTTAACGTTTTTTCCAACCAATATAACACATTCATATTGTTGCAAGAGAGCCATGTAATTAACTGGGCTTGTTTTGACCAGCACTACTTCCTTTTCTAATATTATCAATAACTCTGAATATCCTAAAGATTTGTCTTCTATCTTATCATAAAAAGTATACATATATCTCAGAATTATTAAAGAAATATTTATATGTGGGAAATCACTAAACTGAAAAGTAACTAAAGAAAACAATTTACATGTTCTGATTGACGTACTTTATTGCTGTGCATCTCTGAAGAGCAAAAAAATCCACCTTTGTCTCCTATGTGTGCCCCATGTCCTCTACGTCCACCAAAAGAACTTTTGCACCAAGAATACGAAAAAATGGGGCTGGCCTAGGAGTTGCTACTTCAAATTTTTGACAGGTGGAGAGGACTCCATTGCCAGGGAAATTACAGGCTAGTTTGAATGCTTCATTTCTCAGTGTTCACACTGCTCAAATGCACTACGTATATATTTGTGCATCCACAGCCACACCAATGGACCACCTCAGGTTTCCCTAGAGGACACGATGCTATTATAGCTGTATTATTCCCTTAATTACATTAGATGCTTTGGTTAGCTCATTATCTTTGCAATAATAATGCTAAAACATATATGATGGTTAAAATCACAAGGCTTCTGTTTCTGCTTACATTAATTGAAAAACACTCCTGAAATAATATTTAGGGGAAAATGTTACAAGTTTATCGATTTGGAAACACAGAACTCTCTACAGAACACAAGGCTTACTCATGGCTATGAATGACAGATCTGATTCTGGTATCTCTTTTCAAGAAGACAGAAAATGACATATTGGATTTTCAATCATAAAAGAATAGAGAAAAAATATTTTTATGTGAAAATTATTGGGTCTATAGATTACTGAAGGACAAATTAATACAATTCACAGCAATGACTTCTTTTTAACCAATAAGATGTAGCAGATTTAAAAACAAACAAACAATTTACATAAATCAGAGCTATTTATGTAGCTTAATAAGGGGGCACACCAGAAAGACATTAGAATTAGATGGTCCAGTCCACTCCCTACCCTGCAGGGACTCCTCTGATTTGCAACAGCCCAAACACCAATGCACGCTCAGGACAAGGCTCACCAAGTCTAACTGTGCAAGTGTTGCAGTGCTGGAACTACTAGGGCAGGTTCCACATAAACATACATCTGGTACCTCTCTTTTTCTCCTCCTTCAACAGTGACCTGTGAGACTAGTGGGAAGAGAAGGGGGGCTGGCTGCAATACCCTCTTCCCAGGGGAAATTCAGGCAGCCCCTAGAAAGAGGGGTGTGAGCAGCAGGAAGAGGAGAAGCAGGGTAAGCATGGAGAAGGGACTGAGGGGAAGCAGACTGAGGGGAAACGGACCCTATTTCTGCTATTTAGGCTACCTTCGGCACACACACAACCAAGCTCACTGTAGCAGCAGCGGCTCAAGCAGCCTGCCCTGCAGCTCCCACTGCTGTCTCCCAGCCATTCAGCCCTCTTGCTCCAGCCACATTCCTAGTAGCTGCCTGCACTGGTCACCCTTATCTAGCCATCAGAGTACATGCTTTGCTCACGGCCCTTCCTCTTCACCTTCCACCCTTTCCTTAGGAACAGGCAGGGGGGACCAGAGAGTAGTTTTTGCAAACTGTTGGCAGAGTTGAAAGTTGAAGAACTCCACCCTAAATCCATGCACTCTGTATCTGCAGGCTTTTCTGTTTAGATTATAAGCAGGAGCATGGTAAATTTTATCCCCAGAATTATTTATAGACTTACTGCAAGTGACTGTTTATAGCACAGATCAACAAAAGATAATAGCTCACCTTTTCACGGGCAGAAGATGAACAGAGCAATAAGTGATCCTATCAACAAACTTTTGAATGAAAAACTGATCTATGTTTGTTCCAAGTACGTTAGACTAGACAAATAATGCTAAGTAAACTTACAGAAAAGAGATAATATGCTGCCCTCCTCTTTCCCATACAACTATTAAAATGTGTGGTCATCATTTTGTCTTGTTCCTCTGAGCAGGCACATCTACTGTATGTATGACAAAAGAGTTGAATAACAGAATATTTACTTGTAGAAAATTAAGATTTGTAAACACAGCTCCTAACGGTGTTTGGTATTTGTCCAATATGTATTTTTAGTGCTTATCTATGCAAACATTAGAACAGTAATACAAGAGTTACAGTACAAGACTAGCAAAATTTACTAACACTCAATTCCTTGAATACAGGCCCCGGAGCCTCAGACACCACAGAGTTCATTTCAGCATGGGGAAAACCTACAGGCTCCTATGTAGATGCTTTCCTGAAAGCGGCAAACAAGCAAAGTTGTTATTTGTTCTTGGTATACACAAATGTTATTAGGGGCTAAAAAAAAAAAAATAGCAAGACTTTACAGTAATGCTTATTACAATTCAGCTGCTCTTTTTTCAACACCTGCCACAAAATCTCACGGCAAACACTGCCAGTTTGCTACTGTCCTACCTACCACCACTGTCCTGCAAGATTACAGTAGAATTGCTCTTTTAAGGTCTCACCCGAAAAAAAAAAAAAACACTAAATATGGAGAACAAATTCCTAAGAAAACAAACTCTTACCGCATCAGCATTCTATAATATTAGGAAACTATTTGCATCATGCGGCTTGTGCTAAAATACTTAATGATCTCATCCTTACCATAACAAATTATCTGCCAGAAAAAGACCTTGAAGGTCAACACTGACAACAATTAAAAAGTAATGAAAAACATTCATCCCTTAGGCAGAGCTACAATTTCTAAGTTTGAAGCAATGTGCTGTATATTTTATTAGCTATCACTTGTTTAATTATTCATTGGAGCTCCTCTTATGCTCCATAGAGCAACCTCACATTGTTAAGATTTCCATTTGAATGCTATTTCCAATTCAAGGACAAATCTTGTCTCAACTTTCAGCTTTTGTTTTTGTTTTCCAAAACATAAGTTATGTTCACAAACGAATGGGTCTGTTATATTTGTTATTTTAATTCCTTTCACACTTCAACCTGGGACCCTATGCACCATCTTTCCAGCAAAGATATTTTGAGTGTCCACATTCATCTGCTCCAGTATTCCTAAAAAATCCACACAAGTTTTTAACGAACTGTCTCTCTTCCTTGGCCAGCCAGAGTAATTTTTATTCTTGTCTCATGTGGAGTAGCAGCTCACACGAGCACAGCATTCTCTTAAAGAAACTCAGCGAGTTCCAACAAGGCAATAGTACCATAAAATAACTTTTATGCTTAATTGCCATTTAATTACACTTCCAAAATCCCTAGCAAGGAAATAAAATTTTTCTCAAGGTTTCACAGAGAAATAAGGAGCTGTAATACCAATCGAAGTCTGTCCTGTCCTTATCTGCAGGTTTTAATTTATCCTCCTATGGGGTCACATACATTGATGTCCTGCTGTGGATTCACAGTAAATGCAAGGGAAAATTATTAGAACGCTTTCTTCAGGTAAAAGAGGAAAAGGCAGCTTATTTTGCAGTCAACAACTTGAGATAGTTCCACTTTTAACATTTCATTAGTGGAAATATATATATGTATTGTACTGAAATAGTGGAAGGGAAAACAATGCGAATAAAATCAAACAGAACAGCAGATATGAAATTGTTTAGTATATGCTCTATATAATATCATTTCATACAATTTTCATGAAATTTTTCATTTTTATTTATCTTCGCCATTTTTAGCTTTTCTCCTTCTTCCTGTGAAAATATTCCTGCTTCCTGAACAGCAGTAATAAATGAAATGTGTCATCACTGATGCCAAAGTTCATAAAAATTTGGAAAGTTCTGTCTTTGTGAGGGAGAAAGCAGTAAGACAATGAGGAAAAGGCTGCCTATTAAAAATGCAAATTAATTTTAAGGTACTTGGAATTCAAAGACACATGTGGTAGAAGAAAAAAAGAAGAAAAAAACTCACACAAACTGAACATCCATTTCCACACATAACGAACAGTCAAACTATCAAATGCTCTCAGAAAGCATTTATTTGCTCAATTAAACCCACAAGACCCTAGAAAATACAATATGGTTCGCTACTTGGCCTTTGTAAGACTGCAAATGCAGTTTCAGCAGCAAGAAAAAAAATGAAATTTATTGTGCAGGAAACTTTCTTCAGCCACAGCCTTGACTTTGTGACATTGGCAATATTACCTGAAAAGTGCTATGTAGAATTAACTACATATTGGGGAAAATTATTTACAGATTGTATCCACTTTTTAATAAATCAAGGTGGAAACAAAGCTACCTTAACCCATTCAAGCTTAGAAACAATCGCAAAGATCACACAAAAATTGATTTTACCGTCTAAAAAAATTCATTTTAGGTGGAAACTGAAGTTTAGAGGCTACCTTTAAATTCAATTTCTAACACTCCTGAAAAGGAAAGGCTGTCAGCAGCAGAAGTGGGGAGTGCCGCCATAGAGCTTTTCTGCAGAACGTGACACAGAGCATCCCATCCTTGCTGCCACGTGTGAGGACACGATTGCCATACGATCAGCTACGCATCCGTGTCCTGCCATGCTCAGATGTGCGCTATCACACAGCTACGACACAGGCCTGCCCAGGCAGGCGGCCTTACGTGATGTAATCCAGTCTCCTCTGGCCTGAGCAGGACACAAACACCACATACTCGCATTGCGGTTGCCCTCTCACTAGCCAGAGGAGAGGTGGCATGCGCTGGGAAAGGAAGATGTTAAGGGAGAGGCCAGAGCAATTTGCAGAGCCTGTGCACTGTCCAAATGTAAGGACCACGCCAGCTGCAGTTCAAGTGGGTGCAGGTCTCCCTTGGCCTCCCCCTGGAAAGGAAGGGTGGGGATGAAGGATCAAGAAACCAAGCAAACAAGTATCCAGCTTTTATCCACACCACTGTGCTATCCCCCGATAAAAATTTCCAGGGTGCACACGTCTTCTGTAGTTCCTTCAGCTGAGCTCGTATTTCTGATGAGCTGCATAATCACACGACAGAAAGACCTTAACTATTAGCCATGCCATTGACTCATCTCCAGTCACATGTCCAAAGAGGGGCTGCATTCCTTTTCCAATAGAGACAGGAATACCTTCTAGGTACATACACATATGGATGCCTCAACATAGAACCCTCCTGCTAAATAATCACATTTCTGTATCCGGAGTTTCCTGCTGACTACAAGCCATGGAGAAACTTCAAACAGTAGCAGAAGACTTCTGTGCACATATTTTGTTTTGCCAGTAGAGAGTACGCTTCTGCAGTATGCGTCAGATCTAGCACACGTGGAACTTATTTGATAGCTGGATGATGTCAAAAATACTTCATCACTTCTCATTCTCCTCTCCGAAAAGTGACAGTAAATAGGACAAAGAGTGAAAATACAGAGATGACTGAAAATCCAATACATGACCTGAGGAGATAATAAAGACTCTTCAGTGGATGTGTGTGTGTGTTGTACCCTTGCTGCTGGAAAAAGCAGCAGGTCTTGCTTTCTTTGCAGAATAACTTTTTAAAAGCCTTCTTGATGACACCAGAAATTCTAGATAGACCTGTTCTTTGTTGGCCTTATTAAAAGGCCATCAAGATGTTAATGAGGGAGGGAGGGAGACCTGACTGAAAACACATGAGAACACATATACTCTTAACTGAAGACAACAATAAAGGGATAGCATTCACAAAGGCCATATTTACCCAAGCGGCCCCTTAAATTCCTTCTTGACATACAGGAGGATACAGGCTCATCCAGATGGCAGTTCTCAGCAACCAAAATTAAGCTTAGACTCTGAATGGCCCTTACCTCCTCTTTCCCTCCTTTGACTAAGGAGGAGACTAACTCTCCTAAACTAAAATTTGTCTTCAGGAATAGTTCCCATTGGTCTCCTCTATGGGCTCGTCTCATTTTGGAGGTGCGAAGGAGCCCAAACTGAGCCTTCACAAAAAATGTTCTTCCTCTAGAGAGGATGAACGAATCGCTGCTTGGCCTAGCAGCACGTATAACCAGTGAGGAAGCACACAGGGGCTTTCTGCTATTTTCCATCTGAAACTCTGACCCTGATTAGGGTTTCTTAACACTATTCAAATGTAAATAATACATGTGCACAACTACCACATCAAAAAAAAATCAAATATTAGTTGGCCATAACTCTTTTTGACTTTAATGACGACAGAACTGGGTAGAAAAGGAGAAAGACTGAATCTGTACCAAGAGGCAGGATCCAAAGAGGAAATTTCCAAAACACAGAAGACAGAAGAAAAACGGATACTATTTTGGCACAATTTATCTCAAGTTACTTATAATCATTAGTAACCTGGCACATCTGGTTTGACCACTTCAATCACAATATGCTCGAGTTCGTCATCAAAAAGAAATATAGGGCCTTCGCCTAGATTTAAACAACACCTTGCACGCCAAAATTCAGGACTAGAAGTGCCACCTCCCAGACAAGCTCTTTGTTTCTAAAGCTTCTGCTTCCCCCAGGAGGAGGTATTTTCCTGCTAGGGAGCACCAAAAATGCCTCCAACCTTTCTAGAACTTTCTAACTGGCTCCAAAAGACAGAGCAGGCCCCCTTCTCACATGTTTCCAGAATTCAGTAGTTCCCAATGGCAAAACAATCACTTGCTCCACTAACTCAGGACAATCAATAGGGCATTCTTAGAAATGCTGAGGAGGAAGGAGGAGGGATGACCATGATTACTGCACAAGTAATTTAAACACATTTCTGGGAATGCCTAGTATAAACTTCTACCAAGGAAGCATAACTTATTTCTAAATTTCCTGCAACAGTGTTAAGCAGTAGCCAGTTGAAAATGGAAGCAGAAAACAGCTATCAATTATAATATGTTCTTAACACTTCTAGCCAATTTCTTCAAATAACTTGGACATCTTTCTTTGAATTCAACCTTCATCTCTTCTACCAATATGGAGCCTTAATACCTTCTTTTAGCTCTCTTCCTGTAATTCATTTTGTTCTAAACTATGTCCAAGTGATAATTTAGCCTTTCGGGATTCATACAGTGAAGTATTAGAAGGTCCTGAAATAAATAGTCTTCTAAGAGGGACATGGAACCTTCTTTTTACAAAATCTGCCAGAGTTATCCAGCATGTTGGTGCGAGCAATTTAGCATTCCAAAGCAGGTCACTGAAAACAGGGAAGTGTTTACCAGATTAGGTACAGGGGACACTAATGCCAATAACGCTACCGACAGCGAACGTATTTCTGATTGTTATAACCAACAGGCTTCTAATTACTTGTCAGGTTTAGCTGCTAAAGCCTTGGACACAGGAGGCCAGTTCCTCCATTATGTGCATCCCAGATGACAGAATGTCATGAAAACACTTTCTGTGTATCTGTACAACTAATTAGACAGTTTTAAATAAATTCTAAAATGACAGACAAATGCAAGGTATGTTCATCTTTAAAACTGCTTTACAACTTATCTTTTAGATTGACAAAACTGAAATACACCCATTAAAAAAAGTTACCTATATAAGACAATAGTAAGAGTTTTTCATAATGTGACTTTCAGAAATCAAATGAGGATTTGATTTTATCTGGTACACCACAGTAATTTGCTGTGCAGCTTCATGAAACAGCTACAAATAGCATTACAGCAAGCAGCCAATTGTTGCTGAAACACATTCAGTAAAATGGAAAATACAGAGAAACAAAGCACAGTAGTTGTCTCTCAACCCACGTTATATTTTGTGTTTCTAAATTATACAGTATTATATTTTCTAGTTTTTAATATAGTTTCACATTGAAGAATTGATAACACAAAAGACATTCTTTGACCTTTTCTCTCTGGATATCTAAATAATATACCACATAGATTTATAAACCAAGTAAGTCTCCAGTCTTTCATTAGATCCCAAGGGATAAATTCTGTTTTTAAAAAAAATGCCACATGCAACAAGGCATAAAATAGCTAATGCAAAGAGCTTTCCTTGCTATACTATTTCTCACCTGAATCACAATTTTCTCCTATATAGCTACAATTGTAGTTTATGAGTTTACATGCATCTGAAAGACAAGAATTGGACTTCTAACAACTGAAAATCTGTACTAAACCCTCAATATAATAACTAACAATACAAACTATGACCCTGCACACCCACTGATTTGTACTTAATGGATGCAACACTCACTGTTGTTGTCTCTTGAACGTTTTGACCCAAACAATGGATGAAATAACTTTTCAAGCTTTCTCTTCCTCAGATACTGCAGAAAGTATTTCATGGATTTGTTCCAAATTTAGCAGGATGTTAAAAACCACACAGCCACCAGATAAGTAATTTGTGGGGCAGCTAAATCAAAAGCCTGGCAGATCCTTTAAAAGAAGCCTTCTGGGGATTTTGATTTGATAATGTTTACATCTCTACAATTAATCACAAAATAATGAAGGACTCAAGCCATCAGAGTTAGAGTTTGGAAGTGTGAAAAGGTACATGCTGTGCATGACAAGAACCAAAGTACCAGAACAACTCCAAAAAAACATTTAATACAAGACATTTAATATAAGTTAGAAACACTGAAAACTGTCAACCTCCAGAGCTTAAGCAAAGTCTTTGTATACAACCAGCCCCACTGATTACATAATGGAGCTTACTAGTGAAAATACAAAGCTCTACACAGGATCCTCACTGTCAGAACATGCATCAAATAAAGAATTAGAAAAAGTCCTCAGGACACCTTGACGCAAGATCAAACCCTCAGTCTAAATATATAATTCTGTGCTTTTAAAAATTCTAGTGGACATTATTTCTGAAAATAGATATTATAAACCACTTCTAGAGCTTTTTCTTTTGGTATATGACATACATCTTAAAACGCATTACTTTGGTAAAAAAGCAAAACCACTTCCATCAGACTCATTTTCATTTATCATTTCAAAACTCTATCCTGATCTCAGTTTATCACACTGGTTCACATGATCTAAATTATAAAGTGGCACAGCGTAACCAGTTAACATGAATTTTGAGATACTTTCTCAAACGAGACCAACATTTCAGTAGTTTTCAAATACATGACTGAAAATGATCTGAAAAATAAATAAGCATTACTAAATTGTTTATCTTCCTTTTCCAATATTTCATTTTTTGACAAATAGATTTGTGACCTGAAATAGCCCTGGTGCCTTACTGACACTCACTGCTGGTATTTTTTCCCCACTTAGTGCATTATTCTCAGTTAAATCTACCTTGGCCATACATCAGAACTTTCTTTCCCCCTCCTCCCTCCACCGATGACCTGTTCATTAACATTTCTCCAAGGCATCACACGCAGTAAAAATGAATCAGAGAGTTTTAATTCCAGTTGGTGTTACTGTTATTTAATCAAAACCAGTTTAATGAGACCCCCAAGTTTATCAGTCAGCCTAAGATGTTATTCAAACTAATACAGAGAACCTGAAGTATCTACTGATGCAATAAAGAGCTAATAATGCTTTACAGATTTCATGATTTACTATAAAGGTGAACAAAAACTATTAACTTTATCAAGAAAAGAGAATGCAAATTAAAAATAGGAAGTTAAATACTGGTGTGACTTTCTATTTAATGTCTATGGAAATCCGTAAGATACAATTAAGCATCCTACTGATAAGTGATACTAATAGACATTAGCAGGCAGCACGCAACTCTCAGAAGCACTCACTGCTCTATCACTTCTTCTGTTGTAACAATTCAACATAATTGCCTTTCCCAATATTTGGAAAACGATAAATGAAAATTCAGGTCCCAAAAAAGTCTAAGCAGCAATACAATTGTCATGAATACTTTTATTTTCAAGGTAAGTACACATTTTTGTGGTATTAGTTTAGCACTAAAATAGCTCATTTATTGTTCAAAAATTTCAGCTCCTATGAACTCTGACATCTGAATAAATGCTCATCCGAGTAGTCCGGTTCAACTTACATGCATAATGCTATTCATGTGACCATAGTTACTTTTTCCAGTTACAGTACTAAGAACTATCCTGCTGTAGTTATTGGGGGAAGAAAAAAAAACAAGCAAGCAAAAAAATCAGCAAACTTCTGTGTGTGTGATGTGGGAAGTACCATAATAACCTTCTAATAATACTATGAAATAATTTTCAAACTTTCTAGTTATTTAGTCTTTAGCTATTGAATGTATTTAATTCTCAATTCATAATATTTTTCAAGTATATAATTTCTGCTTCCTAGAAAGCTTCTCAACTGTTTGAAAAGCATATACTGACTCCCTTAAACTTCTGTTTCTGCGTTCATAATATACTTCACCTAGCTTACACATTACATTATCAGCACGACCTTTCTCTCTTTCATTTAAAAAAGCCACAGCTTAAAGTCTTATCGACACAAAACTTAATTTTAGTAACTAAAAATTCTGCTTTTGTTTGAATTTCTCTGTCTCCTTTTATATAAAGGATCTAACCCAGAGACAGGACAGACTGAATAGCCTAGACATTGCAGCATGAAACATACCATTTCCTGCTACTTCTGTACTCATTCTTATCACACTGAGGTCCTGGCTTTTGAACTATGAACCCTGCTGGGGGCTGAGTGTGGACACATCTCCTGCGTCTGGTTAATTTGGAAGCTCACACCAAGCTACAGATAGAGTAGCTTTTCAGAATATCCAGCACTGACACAGGCTGCAGAAAAATAAACTGAAGCCCAAATACAGGAGTCTTCCAATTTCTTGATTTCACTGGTGTCAGTTGGTAGATTTTCAATAGGCCTCCTATCATACTTTTTTTTTCCCCCCTTATTCTGGGAACACGGCCAATCCCCAGCACAGCAGCTGACTTTCCCCAGAACTAACTAGAAATATTCTGATAGACTCTATTTATAGACTCAAAAACTTAGGACTGGAAGCAGCCAACCAAATTTTTCCATTCCTCGCTCCCCTCCTCTATCTATCTATCTGCCCTGGGCTAACCTAAATTCCAGACTTGTATGCTTCTCAAGGGGAAACTATTCTATCCAAAAGAGATATACCTTAGGCATATACAAGTCTTTAAAATCCAAATCACCTGTAGAGACCCCTGCATGCAATTTACTAAACAGGCTAAAAGAATATGAAACCTCTACTTTTAGGTCACTTCAGAAAACACTCATGCTGATCTTCCCTCCTGTCACTGCAAAAATCAAACTTCAAGAAAAATAACAACTCTGTAAGAGATATAGGTAGTATTCCACTAGCTGCATCTCAGACATCAGCTAATTCAAGTCAGAGTTTAGACTTGTACATCATTTCTTTGTTTACTTGGACAGTAAACAAAGACAGTAAAAACAATAAGAACTTTTTTTATTTTTTTTAGCAGGCTCCAACAGGAGAAGTACTTTTTTTTTTTTGTTAATATATTGCTACTACTTGCAGAATTCAAATAAGTTTTGTCCTCATTGGTTTAGGCACAACACAAATAAAGAGCAAAAGAAAAACCGTCTCCCAAGCGCAGAATAATATTGCAGATGTCCTGTCTTTGGACTTACGGCCCAACATTCAGCTCCACTTACAACACTAACAGATTTTGCTGAACATCTACATACTGCAGGTAATGCATCAAAAATATAAATTTTGAAACAAAAAGACTCGTTTGCTCTGGAAGCAATACCCTGCAAATTTGATTTTTACTTAACCTTACAATTGTTGCTAGGGAACACTATTCAATATTTACTTCAAGCCTTTAAAGAAACAGACCAATTCATACTGCACTACTGGCGCTCTTATTGAGGACTCGCTGGAGACGTCCCAATCTAAATTTACTTCTTGACATCTAACTTTCCTAATCTACAGTCCTAATGTAATATAGAAATCTAAGTAAGATTTGAATATGGAGTTACCTTAGATTTGTGAAACTTGTAACAGCATGGTATTTTGGACATTCTACAAAAGGTAGACAAGGTAACATACAGAATAGAAAAAAGTTTCGCTTTACTGTTTGCTTATGTGTAGACTTAATGAAAGAAACATTAATGGAAAGCTTTCCATAGATGGTAGATGATTGTTCCATTTCTGTCCTTTGAATGATGGCCAGTTTAACCTATTCCATTATCAACTCTCATACCTAGCAGAGCTCCCAAAACTCAGCACAGCAACTTCACCTTAATCTACCCAGGTGAAAAATCAGACAAAGGCTAGGTAGCGCTAAAGATAGCAGTAAATACGAAAATATTTCTGAGTTACTGGCTCTCAAACCGATTACAGGAAAGACACGTATAAAATCAGTCAAATTTATTCCATTTAAATTGCACTGATGACATCACTAAAGATTGAGGATGTTCAGAATGTCAGACGAAATTGCAAATTTTCCTAGCATTTGGTCCACTCTATTAGGTTTACATCCTCTTGTGCCAATATCTGCTATTTTCCTTGCTCCTATAGTCTTACTCTTTTTCATTAAGTCGTATTTCTTACTCCTCTGCATTCCTGACCTCTAGCTCACTATTTTGTCCTGCATATTTTTTTCTTCTGAGCATGAAAACTGCATGCATTTCTATTGACTAACTGATTTAAGTCATACCAATATCACCTTACTCCTGAGTGTGCAGTACTCTGCATGATAAAAAAAGAGCTAATAAATATCCCAAACCAGGGACCTATCCTATGGAGTTAGGCCCGGAATTCAAAGCCTCAGGTGCCTCGAATAGAATTTGGAAGGAACTAAAAATCCAAGCACAAGCCACAAAATTCCCATCTAATCTTTCAGCTTGTGATTTGACAGTCACTCTGAGGTAAATGAAGAGAGGGCTGAAGCAGCAGCTCCCCAGTCCTTGCCCATATATCCTCACTCCTGGCTTTGGGCCTGCAGCTGTACTAATACACAGACCTGATCAGGGAATCGATCCTGCTAAAAACTCTTTTTTGGGGCTGAGTTAGCTTTGAGCTGGATCAGTTCCCTGCTGTGGCTCTCCATGAACGCAGATGTTGCTAGCACTGGTGTAAAGAAATTATCAGCAATACATACCATGAGGATTAGGTAGAACCACTCCTTTCAGCAGCAGCTCACACCCTGATCACTTCAGCATATTAGTCAAACCAAAGCCTAGATGCCTGTGAGGCTGAGTAAGTTTCACGGGTAACATATGCTAGACACCTCGAGCTAAGCCCATCCATCTCAGCAGGACCCAGCACCTCTCATGTAAGCAGGAAGCGTGATCCTGGCCAGGGAAAGACCCCTGCAAGGTCCAAGCTAGTGGGCACATGATCTCACCTAACACGTATTACCTGCACTTCGCTCAACACAGCGGCCATCATCGCTAGCATGCAAAAACCCGGCTGGACTGTCACCTCTTTGCATCTCAAAGCACGCCAGCCTCAGTCACTTGGCAGATGGAGCACCCGGCTCCTGTGTCACACCACAGTTGGCTTTGTGCACTTTGCTATTAGTTTAATAAGATTTTCTTTTAATAAGTACAGTTTCTGGTGTTAATGTTGGTGCAAGTATAACCTGAAGTATCTTGAGGTCACAGACAAGGCTAATATAGGTAGTAAAGGCAGGATGTGGTAGAACTGTAGCATAAATTGTCTTTTTTCTCAGAGCACAGAGAATATGGAAATAAGGAGGGAAGGGGAGGAAAAAAAAAAAAAAAGAAGCAGCTCTTAAGAACCTAGTGACAGAGCTCATGATTGAGATTCCACATCATGGAATTATGGTACCAACTCATTAGGAAGTAAGATGGGTTTATAATTTTTTTCCTGTGTCTATCATTCAATTTTTCTAATTTGTAAGAACTTCAACTAATCACCTATTACATTAGAATCAAATGGTATAAGAGCTTATAAAGAGACTTAATGGCTATACGTTATCTACAAGCCACTATTACATCACCTGACTCAGTTAACTTCGTATTAAAATGAATTTACTGGGCATCTGCAATATATAATTAGCTACAAATCAATATGTTTGCTTTAGAAAAATGTATTGATCCACAAAGTAGGTTCCCCCCCCCCCCTCCACAAAGTAAGACAATTCTGAGCTGTTAAACTAGTTCACAGAAATTACAGCTACTTGGAAATATTAAACTAAGCTAACTATTAACAAAAAAAACCCCCACAATCCTGTTTTCCTTTACAAATTAGTATTACAGTAAACGTGATAATATCTGCAAATCATATTCTATCTCTTTCAACTAGTTCAAAAGAAGTGAAATTCACTAATGAAAAAAACAGGATACAGCTTATTTGTCACTTCAGTTTCACTTCCTACTTCCAAGACTTGAGTTGTTTTTAAGATTTCTGGAGTGCTATAAAGGAAGAATATGCAAGGACTCTGGTCATTCTGGATACAGCTTATAAACATAAATACTTCTGTTAAAAATAGTCTCCAATTTTTCTCTGGAATAATTTGCCCGTAACTCAATCTTTTTTTCAATTACAGATGCTTGAGTTAACAGGTAGAAACTGCAATAAACATACGGACAATGACTACATTAGCAGGCAGCGTGGTGCAATAAAAGATCTATAGAGAGGAATAGTTGGTGCTGAGAATCCACTATCCCCATTATATGTGTTTCTAAGGTTATGCTTCAGGCAAGCTGTAGTGGGCTCCCATGGACTGAATACCATTAGGGGTTGCAGCGCCTTATGCAACTCCAAAGTACATTTTTCATTTATTGCCTTCTAAAAAGTATCTGTTTTTTCACTCCACGGCTGCCCCATGATGTGAACCACAGCACAGAAAATGGGGGCAGCTGGAAGATTCACTTCAAAAGCACATTTCTAAACCAAATAAAAATGCTAATGTAGCCCTACCAAGTACGTTAGCGGTCTTCTGCATACAATTAACTCTTATTTATGATAGGAAAGAAGCACAGGACGATTTCCAGACCTACAATGGCTGCAGTTTTGGTCCCAGAAATATAGTAAATCAGTAGCTCACTCTTTTCGCTTTATATAGCTATACAGATCAGTCTCTGTGATTTTATTTCCTTTTTAAAATAACATGCCCAACCAAAATGCTCTTCCTTCTTGCTTCATCCACCACATGCGTTTAAAGTTTAATATGAAATGAGTAACGGCTCTTTCTTTATTTCATTATGTGTGTGTGCAGTTTGTAATTGTCATTACCACATATTTAATCGTTTGATCAAATTTTCAATGCCTAAACTACTTTATACTGTCAAATCTTCAAAACATAATTCCAAACAGTCTCAAGAAACAGAAAGGTTAGTTGAGAAACAAGTGCAAATCAAATATATTGTTTCATTGCAACATTATCTTATGTCATTAGTTGGCACTAGTCATAAAGTTCTGGATCATTTCCAATATTTACTTCCATACACTGAATAGAAACTGACACATCTAACCCCCACTTTGTTCATCTTCCAGCTAGTTTACACAAATTCAAATTAAAATAAGGATATAAAAATTCTATTTGAATTGATTTAAATTATTCAATTATGCCAGTTTATCTGAAGGAATAGTATAGTAAAGTTATATAGGGTTTATAAAGCTAATCCTGAAGAAATGCTGTTTTGCTTAATGTATTTTATAGCAAGTTGGTGTTCAAGATAAAGGTTCACTGCTGAATTTTGACAAGCCAGTCACGTTTAGTAACTTTTTATAATCCTTAAAGAATGTTTATTGGCCAATATTTGTTTTTAATTATTAACCTAAGAAAGCCTGAGCGCTAAAAAGTAAACAAACAAATTAGGAAAAAAAAAAGTGTAAATGCTTCTCTGCCCTATAACTGCGTAAAGAAGCTCTCAACTCAGGGGCAGTCCCTAGGAAACAGAGGGGATAGGATCTCCGCTGCTGTCAAAGAGCCCACCAGCCCTGGCAGTGCCAGCGCAGGGATCCTCTCCCTGCTGGGCTCAGGAAGCCTGGAGAGCTGCACGCCTGTCCCTGGGCCACACCCATGCATTAAAAATAAG
Organism: Struthio camelus; assembly: GCF_040807025.1. NCBI lineage: Eukaryota > Metazoa > Chordata > Aves > Struthioniformes > Struthionidae > Struthio > Struthio camelus. The sequence continues at coordinate 36,055,184 of NC_090945.1, forward strand.
GGGGCAAATTTACCGCCATAACGTCCATATATATATATATACACACACGTGAAAAAGGACTGTGCCCACTCCAGGACACTATTTCTTGGCAGTTATAGGAAATGACAACTGCAATGATCCAGAAGCGTGCACCATTTAGCCAATGGGCCAGAACAGATGACGTGTCTCTTTTCTATTAAAATAACAAATTAGACCTTGATCCTTAGGCATGTAAACAAAGGACTACACCCATTGTCTTCAAATGAGACTTTTGGCTTTTCAGAAAGTTTTCACAGATCCCAAAATCAACCACTCCTCCCTTTGTTGTTAATTTATCCAAACAATTTTGAAAATGAACAAAATTAAATCTTGGAAAGTAGATCTGAACCTAACGTGAGAGGAAGAGCTAACTGTTCTAACATACTGTACACTCTAACACAAGTTTAGTTTAATTTAGAATAATGAAACTGACAACTCATATAGCCTTCCCAGAAACAGTGCAAATTTCCCATCACCTTCATTTTCAAGGTCCCTGGTGCTCGAGTCTTCAGAAGTGCTGAAGCACATGACAGGCTTCTAGAGACAAGCCTTCAGCAACTCTAGAGCTGAGATCTCCAACTTTTTGGACTAGCTCGTATCTGAGCTCAAGTCTCCTGACCAAAAATAAAGAATACCATCTTGATGCACCAACCTTAACCTTAAGGTGCACTTCCAAAAGTGGTACTTTTCCTGCTCCCAGTTTGGTGGCAGTGACATAAAACCTATCCGGGAGGCCCCGGTCTTACCTCCAGCTTCAGTTCATTCAAACAAAGAGGCTGTTCTTCATTAGGGAACATGGCTAACTGTAAAAAAGCCCCCTCCTCACTCTCTTACTAGTGACAGTATTAATAAAGAGCTAAATACACAAACCAGGATTGATTTTTCAAGGCAAGACATTGCCAGAGTAAACTGGGGCTGTCAGATTGTGAAACAAAGTTTCCGAAGGGCTCAGAGAGCACAGCTCTCCATAAGGACACACCAGGGTGATGTATTCATACAGGTACGTGGACACATCTGACTTACGCAAGCGCTCCAGCATTTACGCGTGCACATGCACGCACCCAAGTCAGGAGAGCACACTTCAGAGACGGCAGGCATTTCAGTCTATTCAAATACTGGCTAAACTTAGCTGCTGCCCCTCTTCCTTTATGGCCTGAATCTGCCATCAAGATGCAAAGCATGATTTAAAAACTACTGAACAGACCACTGCTTTGCCTAGTGAACTGCTCAAATCAATTTCAGAGACTCTGAATCCAACACTGGAATCTTTACTTAGGAGTTTCAAACACCTTTAAAAAAATAAAGCAGCAAAATCTCTCTCCATTCTACAGAAAAAGGAAAGATTATAAAATTCAAGCAACAAATAGAGCGATTTTTATTTGTATTTTTTTTCCTACCACAGATCTAAGAATAGCTAGTTATTCAATGTGCTGTTATTATTTAATTCACTGGCTACACAACAAGGTTATTGCTAGTCTAGCCTCAAAATTTATTCACAGGCAATGGACATGCAGTACAACACAGACTATTACTATATGCAGGCAGAATCTAGACAAGTGTTTTACAATGCAGTCTCAGTGCATCTTCCATGTAAGTCCCTCACAAATAAGCAGCAGAAAGAGAGATGGTGAAAAAAAGAAATGAAAAAGTATTGTAATTACAGGTTCCACATGATTGCAGAATCATATTAGCACAACATGGCATTCAAAAGACCACCAGCAAAAATGCTAGATCCAATGGTTTGGCAACTAGCAGAGCCAAAATCCCACTCTGGACAAATGTGACTACTTACTCCCTGATGCTGACTCTCCCACTGAGAGACTGCATTGTCCAAATAAACCTTTAACATACATGTTTATTTTGTAGACTTTAAGATTGAATTTGAACCTGAAACTGTCAAGCATGTGCACGATTCTCCCCTAAAAGAATCGGAAAACACATTAAAAATGGTAGAGTTTTTAGCTGTTTCTTCTCAGAAAGCTAATTGCTTCGGAAAACATTAAGCCATCACATTAAAAAGCCTGGGACAGCACCTCTAAAAACAGACAGGGAAAGACACGCAGAATAGGAAAGATTATTGCGTCCATCTCAAATTTTAGTTTGAAAGTCCATTCAAAAATTACACCTCTAGACGTAAGTAAAGTACTGTTTAGAAGTGAGAACGTAAACTAATGAAATGATTAAAAAAAAAGTCAGAAATATTCAGCAATTAGTTTGAAATTTGCTTTTAACCTCAGGGCTGTAACTCTTTGATCTATTATTAATTATCACTAACCACAATCAGCAACATACCCATGCATCTTAGGAGAGCATACAAGTTCTTTAAGTGATTTTCTATATTATCCATAAATACTGGATTTAGTTCTGATCAAACGTTCCAATTGAATGGAAATTTACCTTTCTTTTTTTTTAAGGAAATACCTTTAAATATTAAATATAAGTTACCCCACCTTCAAATATGAAATTTAAGCTATCACACTTTTTCTTCTCGAAGTACATACGCCACATTGCTGTTTCTAGATCGCAGGTTTATAGAGATTTAATTTAGTGAGCAGCTAACAACACATTCTAATGTAATTGTAGGAGCTTAATTCATAGCTTAAGATAAAGAAATAAAACTCAATTGCAAGTTATTCTCTTGTGAGCTACCTACAGTCAGGGAACTTCCGCTATAATGCAACTCAATAAAGAAATAATGTTGTGCAAAAATACCTGTCCGCCTACAGAACAGACAGAACCAAAGTTACATATTTTTTAAAAACTCAGAATTATCAACAGTACTTTTTTGTTTAAAATCCCGCAACACTGCTTTCAATAAAGCAGAAAAAGACAACTATCTAGATCACATCCTTTCAGAATACACATTGTTAAATATTTTTTAAGTCACAAAAAAGATAAAAAAAGGTCAAAACTACTATTTGAAGAGCCAGCTTATTTGAAAACTTTGTTCGGAAAGTAAAGTAACTCTTATGTTCTGCAAATCTCAGGGTTTCTGAGATAGAAACATGCATATTATCAGACGCGCATCCCGCTTCCAAGTGTTAAGGGAATGCTCCTCAAATGACTGAGCATCTCCTTCCTAATCATGTGCACAGCACAGCACAAAGCCAAGAGCTGTTCCCACTGCTCTTGCCAGTAGTGGTACCGGAGCAAACTAAGTTGGGAACTCCTGGCCTGGATAAATAGGGACTTCCTGACCCCTATAACGTAAGTCAAAAAATAGCCCTTCCTCCAAGGTCAGTGTCTCCCCTCCAGGAGCAGAACCAACGTGGCTCAGGCACAAAAGGAAAGAACAAGGCTTTAGCAAGGATCCAGTAAATGGTGGTCTTTCACTGCATTTTGCACAGCTATGACAGCAAATAGTCAAATCCTGCAACGGTCTATTTGGGGTGCATTCAAACATGTCCAAGAACACTGCTGCAATGAGTGCCTTGGACCTGCAATGGAAATACTCCTCGCTCTTCCCCTACAGATCGCGCGCTCTCTCTCTCCAACTACAGTCTTCTTGGAGGGAGAGAAAGTAATTCACATGCTGAGCACCAAGCACTCTCTAGCAACCAGCTGCATGAGAAAACTGATAAAATTACTAAACTTAGATATGTTTAATACCTGGCTTTCACACATCCTTTTTAGTTTCACTGTCCAACCATTTTTATCACTCTTATACAACCATGTTGTAAGATATATTTGCCAGAGAAAGTTATGATTCTATAGCCATCCTAAACTGTGATATTTTTGGCCTCCGAGAGCTTAAACCTGAAATCACAGTACTGCACTGTTTTCTCCAAGGAATTCTGACTAAAATTAGCTCATTATTAAATCCAGCTTCCACAACTATTTTCAGAGATAAAGTACTTACACACAGCTACAATAAAATAAAACAAAAAATACCCTGAAAACCTACCTAACTTTTAAAAGCATACCCAGGAAATGCAAATATTGAGATAATAGATTTACAATATACTTTCCTTAGTATCAATGTGTGCTCACATTTGATAGTCCTTTCTAACCCTTTAGTTTGCTCTCATGCCTACTTCGCATCACACTGACCACCAAATTGCATTGACATATCAGTTTTTGGAGCTTCAGAATAAACTAGATTAGGAAATTGATCTGGCTCTTGCACATGCACATAGTGTACACCTGAATACATAGTAAAAACAGAGTTAGACCAGACAAGACTCCTGAGAACCGCCCAACAGTATATTCTGCCACCAAAACCAATATACTGTTAAATCATGGATGACGCCCAACAGCAATCTCTAGTCAAGCCTCAATTCAGCAAAGCACCAATGCATATACAGAAATTAGATTCAAATGGTCAGAGCACTTCAGAGCATGTTTAGGTTCCATTAATGCTAACTGCTTGTTGAATAAGGACAGTTTATTGAATCAGAACTTAACAATTTACTCCCTCTGCAGACAATATGAGTACTGCATGAATATTGATATCACTGCAACAATCTGTATGCATACTTACGTGCATAATTGCAATATATATCCCATAACATAGAAGAGGAACACCCTTTTACAGTACATATTTCAGACATCAATGTCTTCCAGTCCTCATTAAAATGGCCTAATCTATATTTTCTGCAGAATATCGATAATCAAAATTTGTTCTGCTTGCATATTTTAAAATTTGCTCACAGATTAGTGCTATCTTCCTCTTTTTCAGAAAACAGTCAAAAGAAGGCATCACAGTGAGATTCTAGATCAGTAAAAGTAATATAAAAGCTACAAAACTATTATTAACTACTAGCAGAATCAAGTACAGCAAACTGATTTCCAACAGCCCAGTTTCACAAAATTTAATAGTATGTATTAGCATAGAAGTTTCAGTGATATACAACACTAATAATCTCCACATACAAAGAAACAATCCTTTGAATAATGGCATACAGATTTTATAATGAACCTCCTATTTCCACAGATTTCAGAAATCCACTCATTTACGGAGCACATCTTTCAGCAACATGGATTTTTCCCTGCCATATAACAGAAGTCAATTTATGTGTACACTTTTAAGGGAAAATATGGCACCTTTAGGTACCACAGGTTTCACATATATTACATAAATCCTGACTACCTACAGAAAACCTATTAAACAAAGAAGAATAACCTCAACAAAATAATGATAAACTGATAAACAAGGTTGTAAAAAGTATAAGGCCACTAAATACATGCTGATATGGTAAGAAGAACATTTAAGCCTTCTGGCCTGGCATATTAATACAGACTCATAACCTTTTCAACGAGATATAAAGATATACATATTTATAGTTTTGATAAAGCAGGAACTTCTATCAAGTGTCAGAAGAAACTAATGAAATCATACACAAAACTACAAAAATAAGTATTACTTTCCAAATTGAAAAAACTACAGATGTAAAGCTATGGCCTACAAAATGAAAGAATTATTGGTGAAAAAAATTGCATGGTAAATTTGTGGGAAACTAAAAGGGAGGAACAAACCTGCCAAGCACAGAGAATATTTTGAACAGTTCGGTATTTTTCCCATAAAGTCCATCAGTAAACAAACAGAGGTCAAGGTCAATCATAAATTCTAAAAATAATATTTACCAGACCTTTATCTCTCTGGCAGGTATGATTCTGATAGGCAACTATTCTAGATAATATTTAACATAAAGTTTATTTACAAAAATGCTTGCAATAGCCTGAAATCAGATTTTAACCAGAATCACCTATTCAAGTCAGGGAGGTTCCACGTAAATGAAGTCCTTTTTGTTTTGTTTTGTTTGATTTGTTTTTTTTTTTTTTTGGACTGCTACAAGCAGGGTTTATGTTGCTGACCCTGCCTCCTCAGGAGCTGGAACGCATTACCGTGTTCTGTCTGCAGCTGTTGGACTACACAGCAAAAGCAAGAAATGCCCTGATCCATATGAACGGCTCATGAATAGACAGGTATAAGAAGCCCCTAAAAACATTGCCAATGCGTTTGCTCAAAGACTTGACCATAAATCTTAAGTCAATGACAGCCTTTCAACTAATTTTAATACATTTAATTTAGGCTCTAAAATATCATGAAACAATGTTTTGAAGAACCATCTCCTGGTCTGAATTATAATAATTGCAACAATATACTTATTAATAATCGTGTACTTTATATTAAAATAGTGAACTTCTAAAATAAAAGTGCACGTCATAATTTTGTGAATTCACTCCACACTGCATTACACCAGTGATTCTTTGCTAAAACAAAAATATTTCATGCTTCACCTCTACAAACAGGCCAGCAAACAGAAATAACTATTTAGGAACCTGTATAACTTTATACCTTAAATTCATTTAAGACTATCTATGCTCAAAATCAACACTTAACCACACACTTACATTTTAAGCATGGAACGAAATTCTTTAACTTTTCTAGAATCTAAGACATACAGCTAAGTTCCACCTGGAAAAGAAATGGGTTTGGGGGTAATTTTGTTTATTTTTTATTCAATGACAGGAAAAAAGCAAAAAAGATTTTTAATACAAAAATAATGAAGGAAAAAAGAAAAATATCTGCCTGCTCAGCAAAAGGCACAACCACCCTACAACCACCAGGAAAAAGGACCTAAAAATGCAAAGTCTGAAAAGGTACTGAACTCAACTCTTGCTGAACCATTAGAAAGTAAAAATCCACATGACACTGTTTTCATCTGTCACCTACCCAAACAAGTAACCCTCTGCATTTGCAGTGGCCTGCATTTCCCCCCCAAAACACCTCTGCAAACAGGGCAATCTCTGCACATGCATGTTCTTCCCAGGCCTTCCTGGCAAGGGGATGCACCTTCTCCCAGAGGTCCTCTCCCTCCTTGGGTGTCACCCTGCAGGCACAGCCAGTCTGGGAGAGAAGAAAGTTTGGGGGAGATGCGTTTTCCTCTTCGCTTCAGCGCAGCACTTTCAGAAAGGCAACATGCACAAAGGCTGTATTTACTTTTCTGCAAGCTTACTGCTTATCCACTCACACTCTGCTTTAAACACACACGTGTGCGTATGTGAATGCGTGAATGTTGCCCCGAATCCTGTAGAAAGCATCTGTGGTGGGAGAGCTGCATTTGGGGCCACTCCACAGCAGGGCAAAGTGACCCGCCAGCCGGCCCACCTTCTCCAGCGGTGGAGCTCGACTGCAGCTCTGCTCCCATGTAATGCAGAAGACGACTTATTATTGGTCTAATACAGCAAATTTCAATACTATCAAATTGCAACCACCAAGAAGAAATAACAGGAGAAATATCAGCCTTTTGTTCCCACCACAACTGCTGAGAAAAAGTGAGTGTGCGTACATACATGAGTGGATACAGAAATTAGAAGGAAAAGGCATATTTGCAAAAAAAAGGCTTTAGGTAAGAGCTAATGCAGCAGAAAGGTCATCCTCCTCAATTTTTGCTGTTGTTTCAAGCAACCATGACATTTTCCTAGGCCATTTTGAAAATTACATAACTGGGACAATCGTGAGTCTTAGGATTGTACCCTGATTCAAATGAACAATCACCTTAATGTGATGTCTGTCAGTAACAACACACAATCACGCATACCTTATTTTCAAGCCCACTTTGCTATTAGTTAGTTTATAAACCATTATCCCTTAGAAATGCCATTCATTATGGGGGGAGGGGGTAGGTAGAGGGAAAGCTGTACACAGAGACACACAGGTATGATTCACCCTATTAAAAATAAAACATGTAAAATCCTTCAAAGAAAAAGACATGCTCTGCATGCATATTAGCATAAGAAAGATTTAAAAGGAGTGAGGGAATGTGTTTTTGCTTAAGAGACTCTGGTTCTCAACCACTGTGAGTTGCAACATTATAAATAATAAAAAGTTACCACCAACTATGTTAAAAAGAACCACCTCTGTAGAAGTCAAATAAAAATAAGTGAAGGAGAAAAAAAGTGTTCTAGCTGACAGTGGGTACTAGGCCCGATCAATATGGTAGCAAGGAGTTTTAAATACCTAAACTTAGTTTATTAGACACTATCAGCAAGCGTAACTCGTGAAAGCCCCTACAATAAAAGTTGACACTTATAGGAAAAAAAAATTTTTTTTTTTTTTTACAGTAATCTTCTCAATATAATTCTCAAGATGAAATGTCTTCTTCATTCCTGGCCACCCAATCCCTTTTACCATATAAATTGTAAATCAGAAGCAGATTAAATAAGGTACAACACTGAGGTTCAGAAAATAATGCTGCCAAAACAAGATATATGCAATGCTGCCCATCCACTGATTTTAGAGGAGCACGTAGTCTATCTTTTTCCCTTCAGGTTATTCTTTGCAACTTATATTGCAGGATAAATGCACCTGAAAAAAAAGATGAAATAGAAGATTTAAATTACCCTAACTTTCTGTTGCAGATTTTGAAGGGCTAACCATTTTCTTTAAAAGTGTGCAAAACCTCCGACTCCTGATATGATTGACTTATGTCAGGAAAAAAGCAATTGAAGGAATGATAATTTGGCTTGGATGCAAAGCTTTCAGAGGTGCAGTTCTGATGCTCTGATGACATGGAGGAAGACTTTTTAATCCCAATACCATGCTGACATGGGATGGTTGAAACCCACTTTGGGATGTTGAGTCTGACATGGCTTTACACTATGTTTGGCTTATCACAACACCTTTGAACGTGAACAGACTCATGTATGCTTTCCTCTGTGTTTTAGCTGGAACGTGACATACAAATAAAGACAAAGGTAAAGTTGAATTTGAGACTCATCAGCAAGAATGAGCTTCTGCATATGAGACATCCTATGTTAAGTCTTTATGACTTGCCTCATCAGTAGAGAAATTCCTGAATGGGTCTCTGTGCTATCTTCAAAGAGTAATTTATTTCTTTGGTGCAAACCAAATCACTTTTTCTTTGGGATTATTTCTATCAAAACAATTCTTAGTAGCAAATATTAAGAATACCAAGTGATACTCTCTATGTAACTCTACAAGCCATTTCTTACTCTTACTTAAATGCATCTTAAAGTTTCCTTTCCTTTAAAACCTGCAATGCTAAAATGACTCCTACAAAAATTTATTTTGAAATTTGTAAGGGCTTAGCACAGGTCTCCAGCTGCACCTGTTAGTATAAAGCCATTACCAAGCAAATTAACCGCAATGTTTATTTAAATAACAAGGCTGAGTTAGAGATTGGAAATGATGACACATCTCCTAATCTGAAATACAGATTAGGATGTCTGAAGCGTTGCAACCTTGCAGATCTCCATCACCTAAACAGGATTCCACATAAGTACAGTAACAGCTCCGAACACTAAAAATGTCAATACTTGGATCACACAAAGTAAGGGCTACGCTCACCTGCATACCTAAAATATATAAGCTTAAAAAACAAAGATAGAAAAGTATAGTTATATCAAGTCTTATCACACTGATTATCCGTTTATTGGTCTAGAGACAAACAGGTGAAAAGAGCTACCAGGGACTAGTATCAGGTCAGAACATACTGTTTCAAAAGCCTCATAAGAAACCGTCATTAAAAAGTATGTATTAATAACCATGCTCCTACCAATATTTCCCGTTTACAATGCCTGTCCCTGTAACAGATGACAATCTCGACTCAAGTGCGAGAGGTACCTACTCATGCAAGAGCTCTCGTGAATGGCAGCAACTACTTGCACAAGGAACAGTGCTCAAAACACAAAGGCAGTAAAATATCGGTTCTTCATATTCAGACGCGTCATCAGTCTTTTGGTGAGCTTTTTCCACTATATAAATAACCCACTTTATGAAAATTTCATCAGGTAAAACAGTAAAAAGAAATAACAACTTCATTTTCCTCGATCCAGGAAGTATTTTTAAGGCAAGCGTGGCTCATAATAAACATCCAGCTACGTGCCAAGTTTAGCATGAAGGTGAAATACGGATATTTCAAACTGAGAAAGACATACTTCTAAAGAGCATTTTCCACAGACTGCATTTGAAAAAGTCCAACCAAAAGTGAAATATGGCTTGCAAAATGGTAAGGAGAATGCAGATATTGGTTATATTTCCATGTTTTCTCCCATCTGTCTGAACAGAAAATGGAAATATTTAAGTCTTTTTCTTCTCCTATGAACTCTAGTTAGGCAGACTATTTTCCACCCTCAAAAGCACCATTGCTTCACTGAGTGCTTTTGAATGCAATACTATTTTTTTGGAAATGTTTTGAATCATATAAATATGGAAGCAGCTACTGTGTTCAGACACACACCCTCCCTCTCTCCCCAGCTCCCAAAATAAGGCAGAAGTTGCATTCACCGAGGACAGTCATGTATCTTCTGATGAGAACAAATCTTTTGATGGGAACAAAAGACTTGGAAAAAGTAAACGCAAATTCTGTTATCAGCTATTTCACTGAGCTTTCATACAAAATCTTGGTGAGTCAGTTTGACATGTGAAGAGGTTATGTAACTATTGTAACTCAGTCATGTTGTCAGATACATTTAATAATTTTTAATATCGATTATGAAACTAGATAGTTTATGAACGTAAGCATTCTATATAAAAATATATGAACATCTATTTGTTGAAGAAGTGCACACTTTCATGAATTGGACAAGAAATACAAATTAAAATGACACTTGCACATTTCTCTTCCACCAAAAGTGAGGAGATCAGATTATCCATTTATCCCTTTCAAAGGCGTCAGGTTTTAACAGCCCTCCTCCTTCTGGAGGCATTTTTCTATATATACAAACCAAATGTTCCTACAGTTAAAATACAGAAATAATATGTTGCCACAGGCTTGTAAGGTTTAGTTTTTAAACTTAACCAGTTAAAGCCTGGTACAAATTTTTAACCACGCATCCTTACAAAACATTATCGTTTTCTTATACTCATCTCAACATTTCATCTGAGGTACAACACATTTGAGCACCAGCTAAGAAAAAATATCCATTATTGGACACACGAGAGCAATTTTACTAAGCTCTCATTATGGGGAAAACAACATTTATAGTAGTAAGAACTCATAAACATACTAAAGCTACTTTATGAAACCTAATAACAATAGAATATAATATGTTCTTTTTAAATATTAAAGCAAGCACTTTGTTTTTATTAAAACCAGGAAAAAAAAATACAGCAAGGAAGAAACCAGCAACTCCAATGACAAGAATTGAAATGCAAATGTAAAAGAGCTAGAGAAATACCATCCCAGCCCCCATTTTAATTCACTCTTTCCTTCTGCAATATGAAAAAAGTAATTTGTTTGCTCACCTTGACACACTTTCTGGAATGTATTCTAGAACTGGATACCCATCATTTCTTCTGGATGCCAACTCCGAATGCGATTTCCATGTCTCCACGAGCGTACTAACTGGAGGAAATGAGCTCAAGTGCTGAAACGTCTGCTCTCTAGCAACAGGCCGCGACAAGGATATCGTGCCTTGCGCACCAATCCTGTAGTGAAATGACTGTCCACCTGAATTTACACCAACAATGGCAGAGGATGGTATACTGTTTTCTTGATAATAGCTGCCGTCATCAGGCTCCTGTTTAATTCCCACAGGCAGGCCTGGATTTGGAAAACCACTACCTTCACAATTTCCATCAAATGAAGAAACAGGTGGTCCTAAAATCCCAGAAAGAGAATAGTAGTCTTTGTCATCCATAAAAGAAAAATATGAGCCATCTGTAAATGGAAAAGGATTTACTGTTTGATTCCCTTTAAAAGAGGCACCAGAACAGGGATGCTTAGCTGATTCTTGCTTTACTGGTACTGAAAACGGGGAATCAGAATTTATTTTACTGTTTTCGCCAATACATGCACTACCAAATGAACCATCTGGTTCGGGTTTTATAAACTGAACAAGGTTCATCTGACTGCTGTTTGAGATGGCATTCTCCATTTCCTCCATTTTAGGAAACGTGATTTCTTGAGCACCTTTCTCTTTTGTTTCTGGACTAGGAACAGTGTCTTGGCTTCTGCTAGGTCCAGCAGGTGTGCCAGAAGCAGGAAATCCTAGAGAATTGTTTACAGGGCTACAGATAGAAGATCCCACAGTGCTAACAGCTGGACTAGAACGAGTGGACCTATTATTGGCATTGGAAGGGCTGGCAATAGAGCTTCTTGAGTTCATATTTGCAGGACTGGATACAGAAGATCTCATAGTGATATTATTAGGACTTGAGACAGGAGATTTCACACTGCAGTGACTGGGAGGACTAGAAATTGGTGATTTCATGCTACTTATAGGGCTAGAAAGTGGTGACCCTACATTGCTAACGTGTGCAGGACTGTGCAACATGGACCCCCGGTTTTCAACATTAGGCGAGCAGGACAAGGGAGTTCCCTGGCCCATTGGGCTGTGCACTGCAAAATTCCCAAAGTTAGCAGTAGTTGAGGACACAGAGTTAATTCCAGCAGGACTACACACCGAGGAAGTCATATTCTGAGGACTACAGCCCGAAGGACTTTTCTCTTGACACATTATAGGGCTTTTGACAATTGCGTGCATGGCACCACCGTTCATAGCGCTTCCAGAGTCCGACATCAAAGACCTCAAGGGCCTGCTGGCGCTGTGGAGGGGAGAAGAACAATGGCCGTTCTCCTTGTAGAGCTTCACCAGCTGCTCCACATTCTGGTAAATCTTTCCTGGGCTCCCTTGATTCTGCTGATCATAAGGATAATCAGCATCTCGTATCGAATCCATATATAAACCCATAGATTCAGCTACAGTTGCTGAGAGTTCCTTTGACTCTGTTTCAGTTTTGATGTCAGAGGGCAAAATACCAGGTGGATTGCTGTCTGGCTGCAGGCACGTGAGTAGTTCAGGTTTTTCTTTGTTGTTTCCTTGAGCGCTGCTGTTTGGAAAAGCGCTGGCAGCACAGCTTACGTTTACAATCTCCATATAGTTACTGTCATCAGTCTGCTCTCCAGCACCTAAAGAAGAATACTCCACAGACTGAGAAACTTGACCCCACCGTCTCTCCATATCTAAGCCTTCTGGGTAGCTCTGGTATCCTTTTGTCTCCATAACTAGCAAAGACATATACAAAAAAAGTAAAGTTAATAAATGACAAAGTGCAATTTCCTAAGGAAATTTCCTAATTTCCTAAGGAAACAAGGCATATCCGCTCACTCTGTCTATCCCCCTGTCTGCTTGCCAGTCCTGTTTCCCTACCCTATCAGTCATTTCTGAACCATCTGTCCAATTTCAAACAAATTCAGGGAAAAGGTCTCACAGATATGACGGTCCTACAAGTTCTGAGAGAAAACTGGTCAGCAGTTAGAAAATACCCAAATTACTGTCCATCCCCACCCCCCGAAAGAACAGATCTGCAATATTAGCACAACCGCCCACCCTTGCTGGCCTCTCAGAACTGGCTGCAGCCCCGTGGCTGACACCACAGGCTGCCCCTCATCCAGGTGACTACAAAAGGGGCATGGAAGGCGGGGGGGGGGGAAAAAAAGGTACTAGGCAGGAAGGAACAAGGTGAACCAGAGAGAGGTCCTGAAAGGCAGGCATGCTGGTGGTACACGGGACACAAAACCCAAGGAAATCAGACACTGTTAGCTCTGCTCCTCTAAAGAACTTGGATTATCATGTTATAAAGATTGCAAGCAAGTAATAGTGGACGGGGAGGGGGGGGTTGGATTTTTTTTTTAATGGCCCTGTATAATAAAGGATGCTTTAAAAGAGAGCAGCAGTTCTGGAGAGCTAGACTCTCACTTGCTCTTTCACAGTTATGCAGACTTACTGTATAGCCACCTGAGGAGACGTGGAAGGATGGGATGAGTGGGGAAAGAAGCAGTACAAAAGTTGTATGGCAAGCGCAAGCGTTTCTGCCACTGAATAAGGGAATGCAATTAGGTGGGAATACACAGGCATTAAATGGATCCACAATTCTGCAAACCTCTGTGGCAGCCAGTGAGAGAAATACATGAAGGAAAGTAAGCCTCGTTCTATGTAAGACCCTAAAAAAATCCCTTCCATCCAGCATGCCACTGACTCTAGGAAGACAGCAAAATGCATGAACTAGCTTTCATTATTTTGAAAATAAATAATTTTGATAATGAAACATAATTCTACTGAATTAACGCAAACTACTATTAACTCATAGTATTACAACTGTAGAAAGTCAAATGTAAATACTTATAAACTCAATATTATAGAAAGATTTTTTCCTTTAATAACCTGTCAATGGTTCAATGTTTAATTTAGTGTTTAATCCCTTTACTTAACACAACTTATAAACTTTATTTTAAGCAAAACTGTAAAAAAAGGGAAAAAAAATCCCTCCAAACTTAAAATGAATGATTTGAATGCTCCTTGCACTTAGTTAAAAAGAATTATGGCTCTATGCCTACATTCCCCTCAAGCACAAATTTTATTAGAACATCATCATATGTATCGAATCACATTCCTCTAGCCTAAAATTTTCAGACAGAAGTGCCTAATTTCACATAAAGCCACTCCCAGATAATCACTTACCCCTGATTTAAGTGCTGAGCAAGGCTAATTCCTAGAGAAATCAATTGCAGCTGTGAATGACCAGCATTTCTGAAAACCAGGAAATTTTGTTAAGGATTAAAATTAGGATATAAGTGAATTTTAACCCTCTGAAAAGTACCAGCAGATCAGATCCCCTATGTACCAGGAAAACACAGTTTTAAGCCTAACATTAAACTGGTGCATGGGCTTTGCCTAATCTTTTACACAACAGTAAAGCATGCTTTAAAACTTTAGCAAATAAAAATCTGGGTCAAATGAAAAAAAAAAAATTTACCTGGTCCTGCACTTCCAGTGAGAGAGGCACTGTCTGGTAAATGCATTTGAGAGGATCAAAAAAAAAATCAGGAGAGAGATTATTGTGTGGCCTGATATAAATTAGGTTTAAAATGACAAATATAAATTAATTAGAATGCAGCAGCAAAGAGATTTCTTGGGAGTGTCAGTTCCTGTCACTTCTAAGTGATAGGAGTCTTTCAGTGGATACTAGAACTGAAATATCACCTCATGGGTTGCCGATAGCATAAGGATTTTGTTCTGTTTTTCTTTAAGCAGAACTTATTAGAACTTGACTTGACTAGCATGTTTATCCACAGTATCTACACTCCACATATTGCACAGACATGCCTTTCTACTAAGTTCTAGTAAGTGAATTTGACCGTGGGCTAAAATATACATGAACAACAAAAGCAGAAGACACCTTACGTATCAGAACTGAGACTGTTTGCATCCGCTACTGTGTAGAAGGTAGCTTATATTATGAGCACACTGGTTTCCCTAACCGCCCCCCCCAAGTACTCGAACAGTGACATTTGAGACTTACATATTTCACCCCCAAACATATCAACAAAAACAGTCCTTTGCAGCCCAACTCTCTGATCAATCAGGCATGAAACTAGTTCACAGCAACAGTCAAATAAAAATCAAATGCTACCTAGTGTCCCTGTGTCCCTGCAACCAAAAGGTCACCTAGAAACAGGAAAATCTGAACTAAATCCACAGTTGCATAAAAATCTACATCAATGGCTCAAGTAACCACCCATGTCTCAATTCTTGGTGCCTGTAAACGAATCGCATCCAAGTTTCATTTGCCTGCCAGCCCCGGGGACCGAAGTCTCATCCTCAAACGCGACTTATTTTATTTATTTTTGTTTCTTTCGCCTTCTCTAGGTCAGTGGAGTATCACTTACAGTAAAGGCAAGCCTGACCAGGGAAGCTGCCTTTCGGGCTGACACCTGCCAGTCGGCCGCGCCAAGCAAAGCGCCAGCGGCGGGACCCGAGGCGCAACGCCCCGCTGCCAGCGAGGGGGCCCCCCCGGCGGCTGGACGCCCCCTGCCCCCCCCCCACTCCCTTCGAGCAAAGTAAACGGCTTGTTTCTCCCCTCGCCCCAGGCAGCGCGGAGCATGACGATCGCCACCGTGCAGAAAGCGCGGCTCCGCTGCCTGACAGCCTCACCTTCTACTCTTCCCGAGGTACAACCGGTATCGTTGCCGACGAGGACGTGAAGGCCGCGGGTACCTGCACGCCTCCGTCTGGGGCGGGGGCGGGGGGTCGATCCCAAAAGGATTCCCCGACAAGGGGGAACACTTTTCCCCCTTCTCCCTGACCTGGCTAGCTGCGTCAGCGCTCCGAAATACCTCTGTATTTCTAAATGCAGTATTCCCTCCCTCAAGACCTGCCTTATCTCCCCCGGGCGAGCTAGGCTTGCTTCATGACCGACCGGCGGGCCAGCAGCTCGCGCCGCCGGCCGAAGCACCGCCGCCGGCAACGGCCGCCAACGGCCAGGTGCAACGCAACCAGCCTCCTCCCCGGCTGCCGGACGCGCACTGTGACTCTCAGTTATCCCCCCCGCACCGCCGGCGGCGGGAAGGCGGGTGTTTCGGGGAGCGTGACAAGCAGCGGGAGCGCGGCCCACCCACCTCCGGCTCGTTTCGCCCCGAAACCGCCGCTTCAGCCCCGCATCCGGCCCCCCCCCCGCCCCCGTCGCCGCCGGGGCCGGGGCCGGGTCGGGGGGGGGGGGGCGGCGCGCGCGCGGCCCCGCTGTACCTGTTGCGGCGGGGCGCGTCCCCGCGGCGCGCTGCGCCGCGCCCCCCTCCCCCCGCCCCGCTCCGCTCCGAGGGGCCGGGCGGCGGCGCGGGGTCCCCCTGCCCGCCCGCCGGCCGCGCGCTGCGCCGCCCGCTGACAGCGAGCGGCGCCCAGCGGGGGACGGGGACGGGGATGGGGATGGGGGGGGGAAGGTGCCAAGTCCTTTTAAAAACATGTCACATGCCCAGATAAAGTTCAAGTTTACGTCCCGCCTGCCGCCCGCCCTGATTGGCGGGCGGGCGGCGGAGCGCCGCGCGGCCGCGGCCAGGCGGGCCGCCCATTGGCTGCGGCGGGCCGTCACTCACCGGCCGGGCGACATGACTGATACAAAGTTGCTGCGACACAGGCTGCAAAACGCATCGCCCTTAAAGCTGCAGGAGCTGCGCCGGCCCGCGCAGCGCCCGCGCCGCCGCCGCCTCAGCGGGGAGGGAGTGAGGGCGGGCGGGGAGCGGGAGGGGGAGCCCAAACGCCGCCCCCCCCCCCTCGCCCGCCTGGGGGTGACCCGGCGGCCGACCCCCGCTGCCCGCGGCGGGGTCTCGCCTCTCCCGCCCCGCTCAATCTCCGCGCGTCTCAGCGAAGCGTGAATGTGCGCGTTGTCAATGCAGTAATGATTAAAAAAAAAAAAAAAAAGAAAAGAAAAAAGAGAGAGAGAGAGAAGGCGGCGGAGCGCGCTAAAGGTTCAAGGACTCGTCCTTTGCTTGCTGCCGGGCTGATTTCATTTTACTGCGACTGGTGCATCCGTCAGGGCGGCCGTGGGATTCCCTCCCTCCTCCTCCTCCTCCTCCTCCTTCCCCCCCCGCCCGCCGCCTCTTTCCTCCGCTCCGAGTTAGGGGGGGAATTAAGTGAGGGGCAGCGAAGCCGCTCCAAAACTCAGAAGGCAGCGGCGGGGGAACGGCACGCTGCGTTTCACTCCGCCTGTTTGTTTTCCGAAGTTCAAAAACGCCCCCTTTTTCAAAAGGGGGAGAAGGAGGAGAAGAAGAAGAAGGGAAAGAAAAAAAAAAAAAAAAGGACGCCGAGCAAAAACTTTCAGCCGAGCCGTTCCCAACTCGCTCCATAAATAATCCCCCCTCAGCCCTCGGCTTGCAGTCGACGACAATGACGCACACTCCCAAACATCAATGAAAACGCGCGTCCTCCCCGTCCCCCCCCGCCCGGGCTGCTGACACCCGCCGCGGCGCCGAGACCCCCGCTCCGGCCCCGGCCCGGCGCCTCCCCACATCGCTGCGGTGCCCCGGGCCCGGCGACCTGGGCCGCCGCCGCCACCCCCGTAGCCGGCGGGCGGGCGCGCACCTCTCCGCGCCGCCGCATCCCGGCCGGCGGGGAGCCGGGCTCGAGGGCGGCAGCGCCAACACCCCCAAGATTTGGGTGTCACGTGCCCCCCCCTCCCCGCGTTTTCGTAGTCTTGCCAAATATCGATCCCCCGCTCCTACCCCCGGCAGGCACGGGCCGTGGAGGCGGCGGCTCCCGGCACCGGCGCCGAGCAGCCTCCCGCCGCCGCCGCCGCCGCCGACGGACGTGTCCTTTTCGCTAAGTTTTCACTGATGCCGACGGGACCGGCTCCGCCGGGCGGGCGCGCACCGTGCGCGCCCCAGCGGGCCCCCTGCGCGCCCGCCCGCCGCCGCCCCGCTGCGCGCCGCGCTGCCCCCGCGCAGTTGCCGCGCTGCACTCACCTCCCCTACGACATGGTGGAGCGGCTGGGGGAGGCTCGGCCCCCAGCTACCGCCAGCAAAACCATCCGGGAGCCCCGCCGCCACCGGCACGGGCAGAATTAGGAGAAGGCAGGGGAGGGGAAGAGAAGAAGAAGAAGAAGAAGAAAAAAAAAAAAAAGTATGCGGAGGAAATGCTAGGCTCGACGTCGGGCACCCAGGCAGGGCTTTCGCGGCGGGGTCCCCGGCAGGGGGCTGCAGCGGCGGCAGCGGCGGCGGCGCCCCCGAGCGCGGCCCCGCGGCGGCGGCGGCGGCGGCGGCGGCGGCGGCGCGGTGCCCTCGGCGCGGCGCGGCGCGGCCCGGCTCCCGCTGACAGCTCCCACCATGGACGCCTAGGTGGGTGGGTGTTCCCCGCGTGTCACACCCTCGCCCGCCGCCGGAGGGGAGCGGGGGGAGGGTCCAGCACCGGGGCTGGGGGGGGAGGATAATTTAAAAAAAAAAAAAAAAAAGGAGGGGAGTGGGTGGGCGACAGAGAGAGAGAGAGAGAGAGAGACACCCTCCAAATAAAAAAAAAAAAAAACTTATGTCATTCCAGGTAAAACTCCCATCTGCGCCACCAAGGAAGAAGAGGGAGGAGAGAGTGCCGAGGGTGTAAACTTTTTTCCTCCCCCCGCGGTGCTGGCCAGCCCCTCGCAGCGCCCGGCGGCCGCGCCGTCCCCGCCGCCCTCCTTCTCCGCCGCCGCCTGGCCGCTCCCGGCGGCTCGGCCCGGCCCGGCCCGGCTCGGCTCGGCCCGGCGCGGCGCCGCGGGGTTTCTCACGCACGGAGGCTGCCGCCGCCGCCGGCCGCGGTTCCTGGTTCGCGGAGCCGCCGGAGGAAGGGAAGGAGGGCGGGCGGGAGGCGGCGGCGGCGGCGGGGGAGGAGTATCTCCGCGCTCCCTTCCCCGGGCGGAGCGTCGCTGCCGGCCCTGGCGGCGGCGGCGGCGGCGGCGGCGGAGCCCCCCCCCCCCCCGCCCCGCTCCGCTCCCCCCCCCCCGCCGCCGCCGCCCCGGAGCCGCCCGCCCCGCTCGGCCCCGCCGCGCCGCACGGCGCCGCCGCCGAGCCGGGGCCGCCGCGGAGGCGGCGCCGCGGCCGAAACTCCCCCGTGGAGCTCCCCGAAGTTCCCCAAAATGGTGTGTGTGTGTGTGTCCCCCTCCCCCCACCACCACCGGGAAGGGGGGGGGGGTGACCGCGCCGGTGGCCGCGCTGCACGTCCCCCCCCCAACACCGTCATATGGGACCCGGGGGAACCGGCGCTAGCGCTGACACGGGGTTTAAATCGATATTTCACTCGTGGCTATGAGCTTGCAAAGCTGGCTGCTCTCAAGTTCGGGGCGTTGAACAGCCTTTCATTTCGACGCCTTAATGAATAAATGGATAAATAAATCCGGCGTTAGAGGGAAGAAGAGTTGGCCATCTTTTGGTACCCTCGGTGAGGCGTCTTTATGAGGGCTGCTCGTGACAAGGGTGTTTCAGCTCTGCCGAAGCCCTCTGCCCGGCTGGGGCCTTGACAAACGCAGCTTTTTATCAGCCGTTGTTTGCATCCGTCAAAGTTTGTGGGTAACTTGATCAATGTTGAACAGGGAAGCGTAAAGTGCTGGTAAGGCCAGACTTTGAGATAACAGTGCGTTCAATAGCTTAATTTCACAATTAGTTTGCTATATTATTGGAAGCAAATCATATTTCACTGTGCCTACACTAGGGCTCTATTTTTAGCCATAATGTAGCTAAAAAGGAGGAACCTACTGAGATGTATTATAACTTAGAATGTGAACAATTCTATTCTCTCTCTTTTTACTCATTTTGTGTCATACATCTAGTTTGGAATAGAGATAATTTATAATGGAATAAACCCACAATGGATGGGTTAGAGGCTGAAGCTCCAAAGCAGAGGAAAGTCCCACGTAACTGCGTACGTAACCCAGCAAATCACAATAATGCGAAAGGCACCCAAGCGCGTTGGCTGTTCTATCAATAACTGCCGTGCTGAACACAAGTATTTTACGTTAATTTATAATATCGCTGTATTTGGCCGATTGGCTGCGTTCCTTTCATCTTCCTGCTATTTTTATTTCCCAGGGCAGAGGTGTAAATAAGAAAGAGCATCTGAAATGGCTGGAGGTAGTCTCAGCTTTAGCATTACATCCTTTAAAAAAAAAAAAAAAGGGAGAGAGAAATAAATTAATTTGAGAGCATGTATCTATCTCCTATCTTAATAGCAAATGTTTGATTTTTTTCCATTGTGTTACAAATAGAGATGGCTGCTGGAAGAATAAAGCACCCTTCCCAGTACGTGCACGATGCTCTCAGATTCTCCACAAATTCAGGAGAAACCTCATTTGTTTTCTGCTTGTGGTTCACAGGAGCACTTAGCTTTTTAGTGGTTGACACTAGATCTATTTTTAGCAGCATTTTAACAGCTGTCACTAACAACTACAATCTCATCTTGAACGGGAAAGGGGGATTATCTCTTTTATTCCAAAAATCAAACTACATGATTGTCAAATTATAAAACCCAACTTGGATGTCTCTCTGTGAAGAGAAAAGGCTATCTTTTGTGATTATGCTGGTGCCATAAAAAAGACCTGTCGTGGACTTGATAAAACGATACACAGAATTGGCAAGCTTTGGAAAGAATGCCATCCAAACGCATACAAACATATGCAACACAGTTTCCAATTCTGTTAAATGGGGTCCTGCTACTGCCTTCTGCAGCTGTGCAGCGCCAGGGGAAACCACAAAGTGTTTCGCCGTAGTTTTCCAAGTAGGTCAAGAGGAGTAGTGGGGACACCTCGGATGAGAAATTCTCTTCCCTTGCATTAGATTTTATAGGAGAGGTTAACTCATGTCAGACACATGACACTGAAAGCAGCAGACAGACAAGTGCAAGCCACTCTGTAGCAGATGTCATCTCTGTTCCTAAAGATAGTGGTAAATTTGCTATGGATAATGCATTACAAAACAAGATAACACTGAAACTCTGCAAGTGTCAAATTTTACCTCCTCTCAGGCTCACTGCAATGAGTGAATTTGTATTAGGGGCTGCAGGAGCGGCAATGTAGTGTAAAAACAGCCTACTGTACTGTCTTACTTAGAGGTCATGTGCCCTATTTTGAGAACTGAACCAAAGCGGATGAAGTTTTGAGTCGGTTCCAACTAAGGCAGCTGGGCATTTCCCACTTAGCTCTGGCTCGAACATAGGAAAGCATGCAATCGCGTGTACAAATATATTATTCCTTTAACTGTTATTATTCACCATAGGTTGATTTTTATGCCATTTGGCCGATGTATGTTTGAGATTTAAAGCTGATACGGTAGTTACTTTTCAGAAGATCGTCGCTAACTTGGAAAAACATTAGGCGTGATAGATGAGCGTTTACTTTCCCCATTGAACAGGTGCAAGTCTTGAGAGAGAGGAGGCTACAATCTTCTCTAATGCACTAGTTGTTTTCATTAAAAACCTGGTTTCCTGAGCCATGGTGAAAGTCTTTAGAATTCTTTACAAGCCCTGGAAAAATGGAAGTAAACATGTTTTCTATATGACATGTTTATGTCCTGCCAGACATCAATATTTAATCTGATTTAGTCTTATTCTGAACAATTTTATTATCTAATCATAGATAAATATTTTAGCCGAGCAACAGGACATGTTCCCTTTTAGCCTAGATTCTTTCTTTTCTTTTTATTTTTGTTTCCCTTCTCTTTTAATGCTCCTTAATGGTCCATGTTATAACTGTGGTTGAACCACATCTAAGTATAGTACAATTGCATTTCTAATGCGTATTGGCATTAGCAACCAATTGCTTGTGTGAAGGGCCAAGATACGCATTTGAAAACACAGGTTTCCAGTACTTTTCAAATCACAGTTTTTATCGATGATTAGCCCTGGCAGTTTCATCTGCTTCAAAATGAAAACTTCTTGCAAGGAATTTTATGTTTTGAATAATAGGTCTTGTTGACAATGGTAGGGTGAATGAAGCGCAAGTAATGACACGTATGCAATGCTCAGTATTTTTTGTAGCTTTAATACTGCTATATCTATTTACCTAGTTGATATTCAGCTTCTAGCTTGTTTACTACTTGCACTATTACTTGTAAGAAAATGTAACTTGTAAAAAGCAGACGTTAAAAAATTGTCATCACCTTAGAACCTCGATTTAGCTCAATATTAACAAATTCCAAACAATAAAAGGCAGTGGCAGCTAGCTGCATCTTCGTTTTTATCTACTATCCACTGGCATTTATACAGTATCAAACAGTAACTCATACTATAATCTGATGAAAATTTTCTAGTAATCATAATACTACTGCACCTATGCCAAAAATCCAGACATAGCGCTTAAGAGCAGTAAAAATAAGAGAGCAAAGAACACCCTCCAGCACTTAATAAACATATCAAGTGCAAATTGGAGGAAATTATTTAATCACTCTATAGGCTAGTTAATTTTGATGATTATTCAGGGTTCTGATAGGAATATGCAGTGTGGAACAAGTTAGTACTGTCAAGACATCAAGGTCATAAGTAAAATTTGAGACTTGCTGTAAAGAGGAAATTACTTTTTTGATTAAATGAAGGTGTAGCTTTAAATCTCTTATAGCAAAAGGAGAATTCTCACAGTATGCAATTTTCCAGATTCTTCCATAATCCTGAAATTGCATACTCTCAGATATTATGCAGTGAGAGATTATTTGTTATTGGGCTGCACAGTCACATTGGTTTTGAGATTTCAAAGACCTTCCTTTTCTAAATTTTTGAAAATCTTTATTTCCTGGAAAAGAGAAATTTCTGGTGGGATCTGCCCAAACTGTACAGTGGAGAGTCTGAAGAGAGCGATGCTATGAAGCTAAATTAAGAGACAGTTAAAGAAAAGCGTAAATTTAAGATGTGCCAAGACAGAAAAGGAAAATTTTCTATTGATTTTGGTGGAAGTTGCAACCCTAAATAGCATTTAATTTGTTGATTCTTTTCAGTGTATTAAATGCCTGCTTCCTATGTAGGCTATGGTCCAGCTAGAGGAGCTCATTCAGCGTGCCACAGAATACCCTGAGGCCCAAGCCGGGCAGGAGATCTAGCATGACTTGGAAGCTTGGTCCGTGTAGGATGCACGTCCCTTCATACAGATTTGGTCAAGGAAGGAATATATTTGCCACCAGGTACTGTAATCTAGTGTGCTAAGAAGGTGTCCTGGCTCTGAAGATGAAGGTCATACCCAAATTTATCTGGCCTAAACTAATTTTCTAGTGACCAAAGGAAAATTTCTCCAAGATTTTCCCACTGTGCCCTTCAATGCTTGGCCTACAAGCCATGAGGGGGTTTCAGGATGATAGAAGTGTTGATGCGTTGATGGGTTTGTCTCTAATAGCCCCAAGCAAATGCAAATAAGCAGAGTGATTCACACATGAAAATAGATTTCCTTACCAACTTAGTTGTGTGGCTATAGTTTATTATCTTTCATGTGAGTATAAATGGCACTCGCTCAGCTTAGTTTCGAAAAAGGTGCTGTCAGGATATCAATATGTCAGTATATCAGCTCTGGCTACTGCAGTATGTGAGCACCGCACAGGTGTTTTTCTTCAGAGCTCTGGAAAGAAGGGAAGCATTATCCCCATTTTATTGGTGGGGGGGGTGGAGGAGCAGAGGAGCTGAAGGATTTACCCGAGGTCACCGAAGAAGTGTGTGACAAAGCTGAGTATCGAACCCAGGCTTCCCAAATCCCAGTTCACTGCTTCGAATCACAAGACCAAATTTCCTTTTCGCCGGTCACCTTCGCAAGGTTGCTGTGGGAGCATGAACAACGTATAGTTAAAACACGTTTGGTTGTTGCCTGGGGAAGGCGAACATGCCACCGTTTGTTTGAATGTATTCATTATTCAAATGAATTAAAAAGAAAACCATATTGTTGGGGTTTTTATTATATGGATTAGCGGCAGCCACTAAAGATTCAGGTTACCTTGCCTGCTCGAGCCTGGTCAGAAGAGCCACATTCCATGAACGTGCAAGAATTTCTGGCATGAATTCTTGTACATGCACATTTACATTTTGGCTTCTGTGCATGCTGTTCTTGTGTTCACCACTTTGAACTCTGCTTTTCGTGAGTAATTCCGACAACAAAAATCGTTCCCTCATATATACATAGACAGCAAACACAGAAGAGGCAGGAATGTGGCCAAATGAAAGTAATTTAAAATGCTTTTCTATATTTATTTATTTTGCATTCCATTCTCAGCTCCGGCCAGACAGTCATAAAGTAGAAATTATGTCTCCCTCTCAAGATTTCTAAAGGACAATCAACCAGGACCAAAGGAAACCTTGCCTGTTTGAGGATGTGAGTTGGTCCAGGGCAGTGAATGACAGAGGGTTTAGCCAACAGGTATCGTTCTTCTACCTTATTTCAATTATGCTCTGTATACATGACTTACAATTGAAAAATTGAGCCATCAGAAATATTTTATGTTTGACAGGTACGCAAAAGACATGACTGACTAATACTATTCCTAAGTGTGAGGTGAGATACTAATCTTTTGAATTTGGATCTTTCAATTCTGTTGGAGGCAAAAGACACCTACCATCAAGATGGTAGTCCTGCAGATGAGCTTTACTTTTCAAGTCCTTAGCATTACTCTAAGAGTAAGAATAATGTATACAAATAACAAAAAGGAAGTACAGGCTTATTCAAGGAACTGGAGATACTGA
The DNA here is from genome assembly GCF_040807025.1 of Struthio camelus. Taxonomy (NCBI): domain Eukaryota; kingdom Metazoa; phylum Chordata; class Aves; order Struthioniformes; family Struthionidae; genus Struthio; species Struthio camelus. The sequence continues at coordinate 36,080,111 of NC_090945.1, forward strand.
GCTTGATGGATTTGCAGTATTTATACTCCTTTTATATTATTGTACCCATAGTGACACGTGATTTAGACCATTGGGAGAGAAAGAATTAGACTTTCTTTGCTGAGAGTCATAAATGAACAAATAAATGCATATGCTCCATGTCTGCACTTTTGTTTCAAAGCTTATACTGAAGGTAACTAGTTCTAAGGTGGTTCCTTCTTGTAAACACAATGTGGAGAGCAAATGAATACCGGGGACTGCCATTCTTTGTTGATAGTCAGTAGGTGTATATGCAGTAGATGTAAAGGTCTATGGCTCACAGAGCTTGCTAAGGTGAAACCGGAAGAGAGTAGATAATTACTCCATTTAAAAAAAAAATATTATAGTTCAATTACAGAAAAAAAAATCTAACGACAACTTGACTCTTAGTAACAAAAATAGGGGCTGGGACAAAAAATGAGGCATTTACGTCAAGGGATGACAGGGTATCCCCTTTAATTGATCCATTTAAATCAAAGGTGCCAAAAAGATGTTTTGTAGGTATAATGGGTTAAAAAAGCCTAAGGTACTTTCTCACGGCAATTCTGATTAAAATGAAAAAGAAGACTGATCCAGGAGACAAGGTGACACAGACAAGAAATTTATGAATTCACAGATTACTGGGCTACTTAGTAAAAGAGATGATAGATTAAGTGACCCCCCTTTTACGTATGAAAAAAGATAGTGAGTTCAAAATTGGCCAATTCAGTTTGGGATCTGTAAACTGGAGAGTGAGAGGGAGGGATTCCAGGTAATACAGATTGATATGAAAACTTCAGATATGCAGAACAATATGAAGAAGGCATTTCCTTTAGATGGACAATGAAAAATAATTTGGTGTTATATATTACCCAGAAAGCACATATATAAAATGCAGAAAGTATATGGATACTTAAGAAGAAAAAGCAGATATGGCATAAAATAATGGGTATCTATGACCTTTACAGCATATATGCAGCTTGGCAGCATGATTTTCATACCAGCAATGACAGTATAAGGTGAGTACAATTTGTGCTGGAAATGGCAAAATAGTGAAGGAAATGGATCCGGGAATGGCGGAAAGTGGTATCTCCTGATTAATGCCAGTGAGGTGCAGTCCATCCATCTAGCCATGTGGAAAACTTGAAGCATTCTGATGAAACCCGGTCATTTGCTCCTTCCATTCTGATCTTCCTCGAGGATATGGTAGTGCTATCTACTGACTGAGGTGGGTAGCTTCTTCTGGAAGTGCTACACATCTTTGGGAAATTTGACCAGCGAAATGTGGGACTTGGAGCACTCCTTCAGGAGTGGAGAATCTCTCAGTTTTTACAGGGAACTGAACTGAAAGAGGCCGCTGTTAGAGTTTCAGTGAATAAAAAGATACCACATTGCCAGAGGGAAGTTGATATGGGACTGAGCATCCTGCCTGGAGAGCAGAGGGGTGTCCACAGCCGGGAGCTGGTACCCTTGCGAGGCCCCTTCACCGGTCGTGGGTAGAGAGTCAGTGGGAAGACAGATCTCTAAGTCCTGGGCTGGGGAGATTTCCTCAGGGTGTGAGCCAGGGCCACTCCCCCAGGAAGGTGGAGAGTCGGATCCAGACTTTAAGCTGAGACAAGTAGAGATTGAAATGGGAGAGGAGTGCAACTGGAGAAAGGAGAGAGCAGAACTGTGTCTTGTTTGAAGCGCTCCTTTGATAATTTCCAGTTAGCTCAGTTAGAGTCCTTGGTTTCAGGAGTACGGTTTGGTAAACAGAGACCGGCAGTAGTTTCTGAAGCTCACAGTACGAGGATTGTTACAGAGGGACAGTCATTTGTGACTCTTGATACTAAAGGTTTATTTCCATGAAGTTTGGAAAGGGCTGGCAAGGGAATGTCAATCTTCAGGTGGAAAAGTGATGATACATAAGATACATATTAAGTGAGGAAGGCATTCCTTGTCAGGTCCCTTCATAGCCAAAATTTGAGGTTCCCCAAATTATGTTGCAGCAGCCGTGGTACTGAATAAGACATGACACTCCACTCCTGCTATGGACTACTAGGGAAAATGGTTCAAAGAAACCTTAGTGAGGGGTGACAGATAAAACAGTCTGTCAAAACCAGAAAAATGGGTCTCTCCCATCCTCTGCCTCTGTTTCTTCCCCAGCTCCCTACACCTCCGTAACAGCAAAAAGGGAGAGGGAGGCTGCAGACTTACATGTTACAAACCCTATCTGAAGAACATCCATAAATGACAGCGTATGCCTTCAAGTGTGCTTGGTGGTTATTCCTTGCCTGATGCAGCAACGGCCACATAATTATGTTGCTTCAGGGCTTGCTAGAATGTAATGTTAAATCTGATTCTAGTTATTGCTGTGCATCCCTGCTATTTTTACTTGTTGGATTTAAGTTAATAATATTTTGACATAGCCTAGTTCAGGTGAATGGATAGCTTCTTTTCGGAGATGAAGGGTTTGCCATAAGAAAAAAATACAGGATTTTCCCCAAAGTTAATGCCTATGTATTGCAAAGGGCAATGTTGAAGGTGTTGCTCAGCACAGGAAAAGCTTAATATTACAAAGGCATTGATGAAGGCGATCAAAGACACCATGAAAGTTACTGTACGGCAACAACCCGTAGATGCAAACACTTGAGTTTGTGCATTGGTCCAATTAGGATGCCTTTCAGGGCAGTGGGACACATCTGGAAACAAGAAGCCTCACTTTATAAGGATGGCAAAAAACATGAAGGAACATTTGGCAAGTGTGAAACTGAGTAGAAACTTAGGCTGGAAGTTTTAATAGTGTTAGGTAAATCCCACTGCTCTGGTGGAATAGGCTTTGGGGTGCCTTAGAGACCTGACAAATGGGTCCAGAACATTAGAAGATGCCACTTCTCTGGATTTTCCCCACAATGCCAGTGTAAATCAGTTGGCACCATCTTCTGTGAACGTTCATTTCTGTGAGCGACATAGGGACAGTGGTATTGTTGGTCCTCAGCTTTGATTTTGGGATGATGTATTTCAGGATGCCTCACTGTTTATCTGCAGAGACCAGCAAGCAATTTGTTACTCTGTAGTGTAACCGATAAGTCATGTCAGCTAGAGACCCAGCCAAAAGCCAAAAGGACTACCGTGGTATTAGCCTTGCACCGAATACTGTGTGGTAAGACAGTGTCTGTGGCATGGCATGCAACAGTTTTTCTTACCCTTTCAGATTGCCAACTGTCATTTTTTGGAAGCTGGCAGGATGTCGTGACTGGTGCAGGGGACTTTTGATTAGGAAATTCTGAGAGTGATGATATGCATGTGTCTTCTTTGGGAACGTCCCCGAACGTGAGCTTCTCAAGCCTGAGAGACAGCAAAGCTTACCGTGTCCCAGTGCTTGGCAGGTTTTTTTGCGTTTTTTGCTTTGTTTTTTTAAACAATACGGTCAGCTGTAACTGCATGGTCCTTGGAGGCATGAGCAAATATACTCTTTGTGTGCAGCTGGAGTATGGTCATCGTAAAAGCAAGTAGAACAAGTTAGAGTGCATACATTACAGAAGTGCATATTAATTTATTTTACGGGGTGTATTAACTCAGGAGGCACCATACTTTTGGTCTCTCACCTAGTTTCTGGAGATAGGTTAGCTATCTCCGCACTGCACTTTGTCATGCAGTGCAGACATACAAAGTTTGTTATCTTTCTTGTAAAGATATTCTGTCAAGAGCCCTTTACATGACAAGAAAAGTTGGGAGGACTTGTGTCATTTACATTGTAGGGAAGGGAATGTTTCCAAGCCAGCCAGTAATATGGATGGAACAGCTGACCTGAGGCTGGGTAATGCATACTGTTTCTAAAATAGATCCCATAGTTTCTCCAAAGAAGCCAAAGAACCGTGCAGTAATCCTCTGGGTTTTTTTCCCACAGTTGTTAGTCTTGAAGCTGAGGTAAGGGATTAGGGGAAATCAGTTGGCTAAGGAAACAAATGCTGATTTGTTAAGAGCTTCTCAGTACAAGAAAGAGGAATCTCACCAAATGCAAAAAAGAAGATTTTGGGGCTATACATTGACTGAAAGATAGGGACTCTAATTTTCATATCACAGTTACATGCCTGATCAACAAACACACAGCTACATATATATAGCTAAGCAGAAGATGCACATGCACATGTGGCTAGATGCTTATTTTACTGCATATACGCATGAATTCATAATATGTTTATGTAATAGCATGCAGGCATGCCATTAAGCACATGGAGATAAGTGTGGAGATGGAAAATTAGACCCACAGTATCTATTACATTCTAAAGTTTAGTGAAGAGTATGTTTCAGATCAACATAAAATTTTACTTTGGGTCAAGTATGAAGTCAGGAGTGGTAGAACTTTGGCGTATCGTGGCACAGATTAGCAATAGAAATAATACAAGTTTTGATTATTATTTAATTTTTACTTTTCTCTTCCTGACCTTAGCTCTTATTTTGTCGCACATCATTCTGTATCTGATAGCAGCTTACTATAGCCATATAAATATAATATTAAATGCCATTTTATTACCTGTTTGAGCAATACATTTATTTATTGAATGTTCCCTCTCAAAAAAAAGTATGTGTTTGTTTCTTTGAGAGAGAGTTTCAACAGCATGTGGCAGATTATTTTTAGTAAAACAAAGCAAGATAGATATCATGAAAGCAGGATTAAATATCTTTAAGAAGATGCTTGTATCCTTTATGTGCACTTTTGAATTGTGAAGTGGTGAGATAAATAAATGAGAATCACAGAATAAAATTCTCCGATTTACTTGAGTTAAAGAAGGTAAAGACTACGTGAAATATGTATGACGAAGCCGGATTCTTTGTAAGATAAGGTAGAAGAGATTATTCAGTGAGCCCAAGAAAACAGTCTTTATGAAGGAGACAACCACGAGGCTGCGAGTGATATAAACAGATTATATTTCTTGGAGATTAAAGTGAGCTTTCTGACATTTGAGAGACCCCAATAAAGTTGGACTGTGCTTATTATCATCTGTGGACAACATTGATTACCAGCCTGTTTACTTTAAAAGGAATTCTTTTTAGTCAAACGATGCAGTTTTAAGAACGGGAATGACCTCTGCAGGAGGAGGGGGAGTACAATTATAAATCATACCAAATGTGATTGAAACTCTCCCACAGGCAAGAAAGAAAATCAAATTAAAGCTAATATTGTATTACAAGAGTTTCAGTGGATGCCTTGGAGAGCTCTGCTTTTCATGTAAATGCTCATTTAGACTGAGGTTTACTGCCTCCTCAGAATAATGGAAAAGCAAAGCAAAGCGTATTTAATTGGAAGAGGAGGGAATGCTGAGGAAATGGATAAATTGCAGTTCACATTCTAGATTTTGCCTCCAGATCTAGTAGGAATCATAGCTCACTCTCTTAAATTGTGCAAAGGAATAAACTAATTGTATTGAACTTCAGTCCACATCACTTGGGAAATCTTGCTTTTCTAGTTTGTCACATCTTCTAGATTTTTGCAGCTTCAGATAATATCCCAGTCAGGTCCTTTTGCATGTCCTTGTGGGAATTGCCTAGTGATTGACAGCTTTGATCTGGAAATTGTTGCAGCTAAACTGTTACGATTCATATGGAGAGAACTGCCAAATAATTTGACAGATATATGCCAAGAAATGACGTATACGGATCTGTGAGCTGTCAGGCAAATTTTTTTTTTTAAAGGAACTCTCATTTTGAGTTTTGCTACATGAGTATGGTGAATATGGGGCATGGCCTGATTTGTGAGTGCTGCTTCTGGTGGGCTACAAAGAGTAGCCCATATACATGGTTGCTGACCATATACGTGGTCTGCAAAAGCAGGGTGCTGGGACTAGCGATGGCTGCTGTCGGCAAATCCCAACAAAATGTCAATCAGAAATTATGGATTTTATGCTCTTGGCACCAGCTCCCAGGCAAATAGTGTCATGCCTGAAAGAGTGTGAAATCAACATAAAATGTTTCCTGAAAGCACATCTTAAAAAGAAACCTAGGAATAAATAAGGTCATTTTAACTGAGTTCAGGATGGACCTAAGAAAACCCACATCATATTGTACTTTTGCACCTGCTTTTTTCTCTTTGGTACAGAACTGCTCCTCCCCTCTCCCCCCCAAGTCGCAGCATTAAGATTTAACCTAGCAGTAAGAGTCTCATGGTATTATGCAGGCTATCAGGCAACTGAGGCTACACATGTTCAAGCCTAACTGAGTAAACATATTTTATTTGTATTCGAGCTAATGCCTCAAAACTGGAGTTAACCTCCCGATGCCGCAATCAGGGCAGGTGCAAGGCGGTTTCCCTAATCCAGCAAATTGAGACACCGACTGTATCGTCTGAGCTATTTCATTTTTAAATCTCTTGTTGCATTTGTCTACGAAGGCAGAGATTTAACACAGCAGGGCACTGAAAATCTCATCAAGTTTAGCAGAATAAACCTTAAAAAGAACTTTCATCGTTAAATGTTTTCAGACTCTGTAATGTGTAAAGCTGCATTTAAGGAGGCTGTAAGTAGGAGACAGTGACCTGAAGCCTAAAGTTGGCAACGTGCTAATTAAGATGCACAGGAGAAATGTTAAGAAAGTAACTTTAACAGGGGGAGGGGGAGGAAAGGGCAATGCCGTGCAGCGATATGTGACGCTTCAGTCACTGAGCCCAATCACAGGGAGCGGGGAATACATAAACAGGAAGAGCGAGGACAGGAGAAGTCATTTAATTGTGGGCTAGAGAGAAAACATCTCCCGGGAGAGCTGCGCTGGACGGCTCCATGTCTTTGCCGGTGGGAGCAGGGAAGAGGTAGCTTGGCTCTCCCTGGGAAGGCCCGTCCTGGAGGAAGTTGTCCAGGGCCACTTACCAACCTGATGAGAAGCTGTAGCAACTAAGGAAACTAAGTATATTCAGCAACATTTTAATAGTGTTTCCTGCCCTTTTATCCTTTTTGTAACCTTTTTGTTACTCCTCAGTCTTGACAAGTTTCCTCTTTCAGACTGTGATAGATTTTGCTAGGATACCCAGCTCTAGGTAAAGGCATAATAACAAGCCTCAGGTATCGCAGAGTCTCTCTCTGCTAAGCGTTGCACCAAAGTATTTCAGTCTTATCCTGCCTCTGCCAAAGAATCCTAATAGGATGCTAGGTAATTATTTAAACTAATTTTTTAACAGGTTAGCTTTAATTTGGAGTTCCTTGTTTTATGGATACTTGACAATGGCTACCGGTTTGTAGACATGTGAGCGACTACCTCTATAACGAACTTTGAATGCATGAAAAGTTATGTAAATATTCTGAGGGGGGGAAAAAAATACAGACACCAAAACTAGCAGAAACTTTGGACCTACATCCTTCCAGGTTTTAGGTTGCCATTTCAGAGCATTGTTAATAGTATCACCTCAGTTCACAGAGCGCTGTGAGAAGGAAATCATTACTGCTTGTGAAGCGCTCAGATGTGGCAGCAATGAGCGCCATAGAGAGGCTTGTGAGCAAATCCTTCCACCTTCCTCATCTCTTCTAGCTTGTTCCTGTCTTTGCCCTCCCTCTCCCACCTTGGCCTCCTCCCATGCTCCCCACTGAGCCAGGCCAAGGGTTTTCTCCTGGAGATCCTGACCAAGCAGGGGATCCTTGCTCGCTGCGTCCATCCGTCCTTCCTCTGTAGCGCCCTGCCTCTTGCCCCTTTCCATGCATGGCATGGGGCTTCACCTCCTCTCAGTACCCATTAAGTTAGCATGCAGGAGCTGGGGTCACAGCTGAACCGTGTACCGGTGCCTTGGACGGCGACCTCCAGGGTGGTACATGCGCAAACAGGATCTTCACCGCTGATGGCAGGGAGCAGCCCATGGCTCAGAGATGCCTCACTCATCCCCGCTGCAGATCCCTGTGCACAGCTGCAGAGGCTGCCCTCACCCCAGACCCCCTAAAACTCACGTAGCCATTAGCAGCTCAAGAAAGCAAGGCAGCTTCAAGTTTTTGTTTGTAGCCTGGCGGTGATCATTATAAGGAAAGTTTTTTTCACCTAAAAAGTGAAGAGAGGTTCAAACATGCTCCGTGAGGCTGGCGTCCTCACAGATGGTATCTGTTAAAAGCTAGTGAGTCTGCACTGAGTGCATTCAACTACAATTTTTATAAGGCTCATCCTTTAACCAAATGTGGGTGGACTTGCACAGAAACTGCACAGAGAAGTTATTCTCTGACACAACTTCTTGTCCTTGCTCCAAAGTTATGGTAGGGCACTAGATTTTTTAGCAAAAAGCTTGTTCGTGTGCCTGCTTCTTAGAAGTACTGGAGCTAATTTGGCTGAAATTAATAATTTAAAACAAAACAACAAAAAAAAGCATCCAAAGTAAAGAAATCACTCAATATGGAAACATTTTTTTTTGTGTTTGGAAATGTTATGAACAATTGGAAATGCTATGAACACTAAGGTGGCAGGCAACCTTACTAACATGGGAAACTACTGGCTGTGCCAAAACTAACAGTTTGGGGAAGAATCACAAGTCTAAACAGACCCAAACAGGGGGTATTCTGAAAATAAGCTGAATGAAGAGCTGGATTTTATACTTGGAGCTTTGGAAAGTAAACCAAAGTTTGCTTACCTGAGACCCTGATGTGCCTGATCATACTTTAAAGTTAGTTGTGCTTTGAGAAGGAGGTTGGGCTGGATGAACTCCCAGGGTGCCTTCCACCCAAAATTTTTCAATGGTTCATGTTTTCATCCTATAAACTTCCAAATGTTTCATATTGTAGTTTTACGTGGGGTTATATTTCCTAATAATGGACTGATACTGTCTATTTAAAAAAGTTGCTTTTCAAAACAGGTTGTGGCATATGTTTTTAACCAGTTGACCTTGGTAAAGAAAGATGAGAAACTCAGGTAAAGAAAAACACTCCCTTGTCACCTGTAAAACCATAATACAAGTAAGTTGCAGTTATTTGCCACCAAATTGTTTAACTGTAACATGAATTCTTCTCATGATTTAAACCGCAGAGTATGAAGAGTGAATGCCATCACGATTCTGCTGAGAAGAGCAACCACAATAGTAATATTCTGTCATTTTGGAGAACTACAAAGTGAACCCTAATAAATAACAGGCTTGGTCTCAAAGCAATAAACATGCCAGGATATGAAAATCATCTCTTTTCATAGATATAAATGTAAGGTATGATTTAGTATTTCATACCTTAGGTGCATCAATAACATCCTATAACCAATCATCCACAATAAACTATTTCATTACTTCATACTGCACATAATATTTACCATAAAGGAAGAAATGTATTTAAGAATAGTCAGGCTGAAAATGTGTTCATGACAAAGTTTTTTCGAGTGTCTATGTTTTTCATATACACATAGTGATTTTTGCTTCATATCTAGAATCACTTAGCTGCTAAAAACTCAAGTACTAAAGTACCCTCAGCTCTCCTCGCAAAATACTAATAAAATGGAGGCTATAGGTATGTCAGTGACTCCCGCAGAAGGAGTATGTGGCAAAAGCAAGAGAATGCAGACTGTAACTGCCTGCTGCAAATCTCTGAATCCACCCCGAGAAACTAAAGCACGCAAGAAATGTCTGGTTGCTAGTACAACTGGTTGCACAACATTGACTCCCCTTTGGTCCAACAGACCTCAGATCTGTTGACCTGGACGTTTTCCTTTTGTCTAAGCGGAGAAATTACGGAAAGTACTTTTCCAGTAAAACTCTGAGAATAAGGAGAGATTCACTTAACACACTTCTTCATAGTTTCATAAATACGTGTGCAGGCGGTCAGAAAATCCTGCAAGAAGTTGTACTCAGCTCTCTCTCCAGAACATGTGGCGCTGTGGGCCAAGCGTCTCGTCCACGACATTCAAACCCAATTCCAGGAGCGTGAGACTGAACCAGCCAGCTGTTACAAGCTTTTCGGATTTGTCCCACAACAAGCATATTCCCTTTCTTTCCCACTGCTTCTTCACATTTCGGGCAGGAGGGTATGGCGTAATAGAGTCTGTACCGTGGAATTAGCACTTTCAGAACAGAATCAGTGACAACAAAATGGATGTGGAATCTCCTAACTACCTTCCCATTCACGCAGTAATGAGGCTTCTAAGCGTGCAACAATTAGGTCTGATCGTGTTGGGAATCAGAGCGGATAAGTTATTAGCAAAACAGTTATGTTAAGAGAATCAGATGATCTTTTTTTTATCACAATACTCTGTTTTCCAGGGCAGGATTTTTCATTCTCTTCAGAGGCAGTGGATAAAGATGCAACATGATTTCCTGTGTGCTCATAAAGATATACTATAGGGTAATAAACCTGAATAATACTCATTTCCATTTGTTATAATGAATGTAATAAATCTACAAGGCCTAGATGAAAGCAGTTGTACTGGTCTTATGTCTCACAGAAGATTAAAAAAAAACCTAAAAAGACAGAATGGAGTGTTTATAATGCCTTCTTAACTTTAAGTACATTGAAAAGAATTGCTGTTTCCTTCTGTTGCCTCATTTACAAGCAGCAAGTTAGGTGGTAATTATAAGATAATTCAGTAACACTCTAAAATAATGATTCTGCTAATTAATGCTGAATTACAGAGGCAGTCCTACACAGATACTTATAGCACCCCCATTAAGGCTGACAGAGTTCATCATGATTATTCCAGCGAGCGTTGAAGGAACTGAATGTGATTAGGCCATTTCTTGAAAGTGTTACTGGATTTTTTGTATAAAATGGTGGCTTTTTATACAATTCTCTGTAGTGCAGGTTCCTTAGTGAGGAAATGGGGCATTGGACCCCTCCTCCTGCGCGCAGCAACCCTGCATGATTTTCAAAAGGTCTCCAGAGCCTCAGCTGCGAAATTGCACTGGCCAGCGAAAGCACGACCACAAAAGGGTGTAGTCTTTTGGCTACAAGCTGCAGCCAAGGAGCATTTTGCCATCTGCAGTATCTTTAAATCCAGCTCGTGCTGGCAAAGGGTAGAGGGAAGGAGGGAAAAAACTTCTTGCTCAAGGATAGCAGAGAGGTTTGGTTGCCTTGGCATCCCAGGGCCCAGCATCCTTTTTCTCTCTGCCATTTGCTTTGGAGGGTCAAAGTAATTGTGGATTATCGTTTCATATTTTTACCTCTGCTGCATTTGTGCCTCCTTGCGGAAAGTGGGAAGGGGCTATATAAAGGCTCTTAAAATAGATTCAACTGTTTTTTATTTTAAAATGAGAAAGAAGATCATAAAAAAGTGGGCTTAGTCATTTTATTTGCACACAGAGAAGCACCGGTCAGGATAATATGGCATATCTTAAGGATTTCAAGACAGCGTGTTGAGAAGTCCCAAGCAAACTTTGTTGTTTGCACTGCCTGTGAGCTGATGTCACCGTTTTGAATGAAGTGTCACCCGTCACCAAAAGAGATGACTCCGGCAAGGACATCGATCAGCCTATGAATGCCAGCTGTCTGGACATGACCGCCCTGGGCACTGTCTTACGCAGGCAATATTTATCAGAGCTTTAGAAAATCAAAGCACTTTTCTCCCATAAAGACCTGAAAACCCAACTGTTAAAATAGGAGAAAAGTTAGAAGACTGTATATAAAGGTACTGTAGAGCTACTGGGGAATTGAACACAAACTCATCCAATTGGGGGCTACTGACAAATGCTTTTTCCCCAACCAGGGTTTTGATTTCTTATTAGGAGCTGGATGTGTGAAAATCTCTAGAACTTCAGAAATATAAACGCTACAGATACAGGAGGAAACTCAGACTTGGCAAGGCAGTGTTGCTTTCACTTACGTAAGGGCTGAATCTGCCTCCCAGTGTTTTAGTGGCCGGTTACTTTCCCTCACTTCAGCGTAAAAATATTGCTTATGCTGCTCCAGACAGCTAGAGATACTGCTAAAGCACGTTCATCTGGGCCTTCAGAATCAGTAAAAGGCAGAATGGGTTCAGGTGGACAGTTACGAGATTATGATTAAGGTATCGAATTTGGGAGACCCAGGTTCTGCTTCTGCCTCTGTTGCAGACTTTGAAGGAGGCGCCTAATTTTTCCCCTCCCTTACATGTCTATCTGCAAAATGGGCTGGTAATCTTTTATTCATCTATCTTATCTATTCAGAGTAAAGTATATACTGAAATGTAAGCAGTGACAACAGAACATTAAGGAAATGGGCTTAGGAGTATAGAAGCTACAGAGGTGCTCAGACAGGATCAAAACAAATATCACGAAAAAGAAAGTGGAAGTCATCAACACAGTTGGTTCATGAAAATCCCTTCTTAGAAGCTTGGTTGAGGGCAGGTTTTGGAGAACTCGCCTATCGAAAGGGAGGGAGGGGGGAGGAGCTCATTCTTTCCAAAAGCCAGAGGTACAGCTCTTCTGTGGGCTGTGGGTAGGAGGCGCTTTGCTAAAAGAAGAAAAGCATGGGCGCACACAGGGTGCTACCCATGTGAAATCTGGAAATCCGAGGTGGCTGAGGTCTTAGAAATGCCTTTGGAAATTCACTCGGTGCCCACTAATTGCCCAGCAAAGGGATACATTTATTCCCTGATAAATGAGTCGTGGTCAGCCAAGAAAGAATTTCAGAGATCACGTATCTGTTGTAGAGACTAGTGAAAGACTAAACGGGCCAATCTGGCCCATGTAAAGATAAACAGTGATTAGAGAAAGGAAGCAATCCAAGGAACAAGCTGAATTTGGCAAGAAGACATGAGTGCTCTGTTTTCCAACCCTGCAAGTGTACAGCCCCTAGGCAAGACCAACTTCAGGGGAAAGCTTCAGCCAGCACATTGCAAATACTTTAAAAAACTGATGATAGTCTCTTTGGGAGCATCTCTGGGAGGAAGATTCTTGTCTGGCAAAGTAACTTGCATACTTCTGGCACTAAACAAACCGTGTCTAACTGTGGTACATCTGTGGTCGCCCATCGCCACACTATTTTTGTGCCTCAGTGCATTTAACCCGATCTACATGTTCAGTCCCTGTGGCAGAGAATACTGCTCTCCCCAGCTTGCCCACAGAAGGCAGAGGCTTAATTTTGGACTCGAAGAAGGCATCTTGATGAAATCCAGAGTCATAAACCAAAGCCCTGGCTTGGAATTAGTCATGTAGGTTGGGGCCGCCCATCCCTGCTCCAGCTGCAAGGGCTGGGTATGGTTTTGGGATGCCGGCAACAACCCGCACCATGGGAGCGCCACCCCGTCTCCCTTGCCCCGGGCGGCTCTCCCTGCTCTCCCACCAGCCAGCAGCCACCGCTTCCCGCACGTGGCTGGCTGGCCCCACCGAGCTCTGCAGGCACCAGCCTGCCTTCTTCCTCCAACTGGATACATCCTGCAGGGAGGATACATCATCCAGGAGGAAGGCTTGGGCTCAGGGCATCTCCTGTTCACAGGATGTATCTAACTGGGCTGTCAGGGACGGCCGAGGAAAAGCTTGTGAGAGGCTCCAAACCAGGTTTGGGAGTGGCACAGGTGCAGCCTGGGATTGCACTGAGGTAGGACTTAGATGAAGGCTAGGCAGGGATTTGGGGTACGGGCATCTGCCATAGTCCCACTCCTTGGGCCTCCGGGGGCGGTGAGTGATCTGCCCAAGCCTTCACAGGCAGTCTGTGCTTCATGAGGTAACTGAACCCAATTTTGCCAGGGTCAGGGCTGTTTCACAGGTACCTCCTGCATGACAATATTTGTATCATGGTATCAGTGGTAACGTGGGTTTATGCTGGACGTGAGTGTGACATGAAGTCTACCTTTTAGATACATAAACAGGAATCAAAAGCTAACAAAATCCATGAGTTGTCTTGTGAGTGGAGGAAAAAGAAATGTGCTCCTGCGAATGGCAAGCATGAGCAGAGAGAGCCAAAGGCAGCGGGGGCAGGTGACCGGCGAAGCAGCAGAGGTGCATACCGCATTGGTACGAAACGAGAGCTCTCCTCCAAGCAGCTCTTTATCTTTGCCTTGTGGAGTAAGGCTTTTTTCCCCCCTCTGCGTTAGATTTCCATTGTAGACTAACCTTTTCACTGAATGGGTCATTCTGCTGTGAAGCCAGGGCTGGGCCCTCGCTGTGTGCATTTGAAAATTGTTAAATGTGTGACCGTCTTATCAAACTGACCCTTGTATGGATCCAGAGCACCTCCTTAGGACAACACGCAGACTGGACCAGCACTGCTCGCTTTTGTCATATTTAAAGATGTCATGCCTTAATGGGATTGCATGTTTCCTTATAGATCCGCTGAAAACTATGAAGTGGCAACTTGCAGCTCTGTGTGATTTACCCTGTTGTTTTCTGCTGTGCAAAACTGTTTGTCAGCAGCGCTGTGATTTCAGGAGGATGTTTGCACAGAAATATAATGAGGCTTGGCTGGTCCGAGGGAGCAGGAGCGATTTTGAAAGGCTGGTGACCTCACGGCAAATCTGGGCTGCACTCAGGCAGAAACTACTGAGCTGGAAACAAAAACCTGGAGAAACGAAAGCAATCTCTCCATCTTCTGCTTCGCGTTAGTAAAGAGGTAGTTTATCCAGAAGTCAGCAGCAAATGCTAGAAGACACATTTATAAGTTTGTCATTTTTAATAGCAATAAAACATTTAAAAATGGGCTTTTTAAAATGTATTTACATAAACAGTTCAGTTGCAAATGAGCTAACCCTCTTCTTGGCTCTGTTCTTATGAGTAGCTTTGAGCTTGCTCTTTCTCCTGGGTATAGGACCTGTGAATTAGGCCGCTGCATAGGCTCTGTGAAGCAAAGGAATTCCTTGCACTCAAGAAACAACATAGAGAAAGATTTATTTGCTTTATAGTCAGGTTTATTCCTTCTCATTCTGTAAATAGCTGTATAGAGATAAGTTTCTGATTTCTGCCCTTGCACAATGCAGAAGAATATATGCAGGAGGTTTGTTTGTGTAAGAAGCAGGATGAAAACAGTATTTTTGTTTGACAACATTTTTTGCAGCCTTTTTAAGCATTTAGCTATCTTACAGCAATAATTCCCATTTTGTACTACAGAGCTGTAAATGCTTAAACAAAAAGTCTGTGCATTATAAAGTTATCCTTCACAGTGTTGCTCTGCTGCTCTCTCCAAGATCTTCTCTGCTCTTAAAAATGGAGGTTTTGCTTATACTTAAAAATTGAAAAAAAAACAAAACCAAAAAAAAAACAAAAAGAAGAGTTGCCTTTGGCCAGAGATCAATCATAGAAAATTTCAGCCCATCAGAGAATGTTTTGGAAACATCCGAGGCTGCAAGCAGGCGATCTGATTCTGATCCCACTTCGCTCACAGCTGTTTTACTCCCGCATTAACTGCAGTGGCTGCGGTGGGTTTACCCATGATTTGCCACTGCAAGCTGAGATCAGAATTGGGCTGTGGATTATAATGGCATCTGCTTTGCAGCCTCAGCACTAGCTGTTGCTAATGGTAAGGGAGATCATGAAAGATGCTATTTCAGTCCTTGTTCTCATGAGTAGTGGTAGTGAATAGGACTATTCATATGATTAAAGGCTGCAAGACCAGGCCCCATGGAGCTATGCTATAAATAGTGAGATACAAACCTCAAAAGATATAGTGCTTTAATTCAGATGGAAATCCTAACTTCCAGGTGCTTATCTTGACCAAGGGTATTTGGCCGGCAACATCCATTTTGTTTTGGCATTTTAGCACTTCAGGCACTGGGCTGGATCAGTGCTAAGGGCGAATATGAATATTATAAAATAATATTAAGCTGACTAAATCATTTGTCCCTTCTTAGAAGCATGAGGCTTTCTATAAACATCCAAGGGTGTTAGTGCCACGGCTAACGAAGAAGTTGGTATTGTGAGTACCTGGTGATATGACTGACCATGAGGAAAAGTGTGTTTGAACTTACAAATGCTACAAGACAATGTTTGTTTTGGGCTGCCTGGTGGCCAAATCTCTTCATGCGTGCTTGTATTATGGGTACTAGTGCCAGCAGGGAAATGCCTGCACAGAGCGACTGCTTCTCTTACCGAGGCATTGGGAGGGATGTGTCCGGGAAATACTCGGCTCTCCTGCCCGCCTCTTCGGCTTTCGCCACAGCAAAACAGGCCTTCTTCTCGCAGCGCCAGCCAGCGCTGGGCTGAGTGCTTTGCATCTGCCCTTTAGTGGCTGCAGTTTTTCCTCACGCTCAGAAGAGCTTGGCGAGCAGTTCAGCCACGGCTAGTACCACAGCTGCCTGGATGTTACACACGGCAGATCACACGGGCATGATCCTTATTCCTTTGGAGGTGAAGAAAATGAGATATATGGTTTAGTGAAGCTGATTTTTTACTAATCATGTATCCTCTTCAACCACGAACAATACAGCTGTACTTACTTAAAATACTTGGATTACAGCATTCAAAATGACGTCTCTGTGTGTACCTCTACTTCTCATGAATATTTCCGAGAAAAAAAGTGCCTGTAAATTTGCTGCTCCAATACTTACTTTGGGGCACAGAAATTCAGGAGCTGATCTTTTAATTTAAACTAGCATGTCCCTATAATTGAGCTGTTGCTTATCTTACTCTTCTCTAGGCATTTGCTTACAGCAAGTATCGGAAACAGGACATTTGATTCCACGGACGTGTGGTCTCACCTGCTAAAACTGTTCTTATGCCTACATTTTTACATGTGAAATAGCTAGAACAGTTATCTAGCATAATCTGCTCTTCTTCTTAGTCAACCTGTGCTGTACAGTGCTTTCATGTTATTTGAACTACAAAATTAAATTATATTCTGGTATTTAATATGGTCTGGAAAAGGACTCCCTGTCAACAACTCTGATGTGCTTGTGCTTCGTTTGGATAGATACT
Source organism: Struthio camelus (assembly GCF_040807025.1). Classification (NCBI taxonomy): domain Eukaryota; kingdom Metazoa; phylum Chordata; class Aves; order Struthioniformes; family Struthionidae; genus Struthio; species Struthio camelus. Next base: position 36,096,849 of record NC_090945.1, read on the forward strand.
GGCTCCACCTGTTGTTGCATTTTTCCCATTGGTTATCTAAACACAAATAGTATTTGAGGGACTTCCTTTTAGTATAAATACAACTTAGAAAGAAAGATAATTGTGTAACTGTAAATCGCATGCAATTCCTACCCCTCCACGTTTTGGGTAGCTAAATCAAATAGTTCCCTGCTGCATTCCAATATCCTAAGATTCTACTTTTATGATGCAATTATATGTGCCTGAGTATATCTGTGAAATAACATGACGAAAAGGTTTCTAGTAACTGATGAATCCAGGAGTACTTGCTTATTGTCCCTGGATCACAAGTTTTATTCAGTATTTCTCTGAAAAATGTTCAGCTGGCAGGAGGTATTTGTTTATTTGATTATTAATTTTGCCAAGGAGCATCTCAAAGCAAGTGTCAAAACTGATCAGAACAAGCATCAAAGTCAATTGGAAAATGCAGGCTATGATGAAAATGAAAATATAGGACTTCTTAAGATTTTGTAGCTAATAAATATTGTCTAAGAGTATTAATCATCTTAAATTCTTAAATCATTAGTGAAGAAGCTACTGGCTCTGGCAGAGTTGTCAGTATTCTGCTGGTTGTGAAAAACTGCAAATGTCATTGGTTCGCGCTGCTGAATTAAATCCTCACAATTGCTGTACAGATGTCATATGTAAAAGCCATTTAGTGACATGTCAAAGGAGGCATTTTTTCCAGTTCTTTTGCTGTAAAATCCCTTCAGAGAGCCATTCTCGGATCTTATGGACTGTTGATCCAGGGAAATTCCTGTGAGGCAACTTCATTTAGAGGGCCAGATTCAGAGCACGTGCCGATCACCGTAGATTCACTGAAGTCAGGAAGTAGCAATTATTTTCAATGACATCCTGGGGCAAGGGCTTCCATCCATTAATTCTGTGAAAGAGGGCCTCCTTTAGTCAAAGCTGCCAATTTTTAATGTAATTGACTGTCACCTTATCCTTACATGACCAGAGAAGAAAAGCAGAAGCTCTTGCTCAATATCCATTTGTTTTAAGTACTTACATATTTTTGTGTCAGTCAGAGCAAATGAAGGGAAAGGCCATATTTACCAGAAGATGAGTTACAGGTACCAGGAAGTAACTTGTGTTCTACTTTTTTGGCAGATGGAGAACCTAGTAGAGGAATGGTGGCAACTGGAGTTCCTCTCCCATAAGGGAGCGCCCTGTGCATAAGGAGGCACAGTGGCTCGATGGGGTCTGGCTGCTGGCTCTTCCTGACCAAAAGGAGAAGTACTTGCTCCGCACTATCTGACAATTTTTTTTTGCTCTGGTCAGACTTATCTCAACAGATCACTGAATGAGGACCAATCTTGTTAATAATATTCAGTGTATAATTTCCCTACCATGAGGATTTTAAAAAATGAAAAGTCTTTCTTTTGTTGTGCAATATTTGAACTGTTTTTCCTTCTTTTCTTTGGGAAACAAAATGAGTGAATATAAGTATTAGGAAGTGTGCAAAATAAGCTCACATTTGTAAATAAACACATGCTATTTTAAACCAGCTATGTACAGCTGAATCTGACAGTTTCAATTCAGTAAATATTGATAAGCAGATGGAAAAACTCTTCTTTCTTTCACTGTCTGGGCACTGAATCCAGGTGTCATTGTTTTCATGACAGTGGGCTCATGCAATGTGTCTTAACATAAGCTCATAGTAGAATTTGACTACAAACTGATCAGTAGGATGAGCAAAACTAATAGGATCTGGCCCGTCATCGAATTCCCTTATCAATTCTACCTTTTTGTTTTTCGAATAACTATATCTTATAGGATGATGAAGTGACTGTCACACAGGAAAAAAATCTCATAAACATATCTTGTCTGGGTAGATAAGAAGCTCCTAAACTCTCTGGAGGTTGGTAAAAATGAAGCAAATCAAATACATCATCTTTCATATTCACATCAACCCATCTATTGTGGAAAACATCAGAAGTCAGCTTGTTCTCATTCAGCTGAAATATTATTTCTCTGCTATTTCTAGACCGAAGAGACAAATATCAGAAAAATGAAGACATTTAATGATCAGCAAAAGGAAAGCAAAATCTGCAGAAAAAGCCAGAGTGCAAAGTCCCACAGTATGTCAGCAAATACTGCTATGTTCAGAAGGGGCTACCTGAAAGAGCAAATGCTCGTTCCCAGGAATAAGGGAGCTGGGATATTTCACCAGGAACACTCTCTCTCTCTCTGTTTCTTTGTCTCTATCTCTCTTTCTCTCTTTTTTGTTACTATTTCTATTTTCTACTTGTTTTGTGAGAACACAGGTGTAGAGAAGACCTAAAAGGAGGCATCTAGGAATTTGGTGCGAGGAGGTCAGTTCATGTTGCTCACAAGTCATTTACTGAAAGCAGATGGATCAGCAGAAAAACACAAGCAACACAGGTGGGAGGTCAAACGTTCCCTCTGCAGACACAGTGGATGGTCACTGCCCGTGTGTGGCCTGAAGGCTTTACAGAGCGGGCTATTCTTTGGTGAGCTACAAGACTTTTTCTGCATTTCGATGTTAGCAGACTAGAGTATGTCTGGTGACGCACCTATTCAAAGCAACATGCGTGGCTAGAAATAAAGTGTAAAATGCTTTAACTTAGTCATTAGATCTTTACCAATACCCAGCAGTGATTTAACAGCTCCTGGGTAAACAGTAGTACTTCAAAGGATGTGTATGTTAATTTGGCTTTGGAAATGAGAAGACAGGTAGAATTTATGATCTCTGATGAGGCAGCTTTTGATGTTCCACATTAATGCTGGGTTTGATGATTGTTCATTTTTCTTTCTCAAAGGGAATTGCCAGTAATGTCTCATTCTGCCTGCCTACAGGCTCAGTTTCTCATTTGGACTGGTGGTTGAGAAGTGTTAAGTGTTGTTAGAGAGTTAAGTTGAGCCACTTTTCATAATCCTAGGAATGGGACCATTCAAGATGTACAAGAGAAATTAGTTCTGTATCCACAGGTATCACATGTGCTTGAAATGGAGGCATATCTTTCAATAAGTGGTTAATTTGCCTAAGAATACCCCGCTACATGTCTCCTTTGCACATCTGCATTTCTCAATAGAAGACTGCTGCATGTACCTACAGTGCACGCAGATCCAGATACCTGTGGATCTGTATGAGCCTCAGGCTTCTGGGTCATCCGTAGCCATCAATAGTGGTACTCGATAATGAGATACCTAGCCTTTTATGTTATTAGAATATAGTGAAATACTTTTTGGGAAGTATGCAAAGGTTTTACTTTCCGCCATGAGAGCTGGTTAGAAGACCCAACACAGCCGTTGCAATGCACACATCTCAGGCATATATGGTGAGTCACTCTCTATTTTCCTATTAATGACTCAACAACTCAAGAAGTGGGAGTGACCATGTATTGCGTTTTTTGATCTGCTAAATTGCATCTAGAGAAAGCCATTCTTGTGTAATATACTTGGCTAAAGTACCCTCGTTAATATCAGGGAGTCAATCATGTAGTTAGATTGCCCAGAGACATGTCTCACTAGTGTGGCCTTGTACGATGTGTTACTGTTTGCGTATTGATGGGAGTGTGATGTGGACTTGTAACAAAGAGGATTGCAAACCTGGTGATTATACCCTGTTGCAAAAGCTTGTGCAGGTGGCAGATTATGACTGTTGTGTTCATTTTGGGGCCATTTTCCAGCACGAAGCACAGGATGTAGGTTGTGCCAGTCATCCTGAATGATACAGCTTTTTTCTCAGACCACATTGAGGTACGACGGGTAACTCTGGCATGCATCTTCCTCGTCAGAACTTGGCATTCTCCCGCTTTCCAGCTTTTGCAACTGCCTGATTGAATAAGTGGCTCTTCTTCCCATGCAAACTTTGTCCCTTTTCTGTTGAAGGTAAATGCCTATGTGGGTGAGCTGTTGACTGATCATTTAATGATCTCTCAACCAGAATTAAGTGGGTAGATCTCTGCGCAGGATTGCGCACTGAAAGCTGCATTTCCAAGAACACTCAATTCTTCATCTATTCGTGTTCATGCACTTGCTTAATCATGCTTATTCTTACAGTGACTAGTCAGTGGTTCATAAAGAATGTGTTTTTTCCCATGTACTTGGTCGCTGCTGCAAATTAAACAGCTTGAATCAACCACAACGCTGTCGTAAAGTGCAGAACTCGGGAGACAGTCTCCATATGAGGAAATATTTGTGTCCCAGGGCTTGGACAGGGTAAGGGTACCCATCAGATAATCCTTGCTGTGTTAGTTAGTGTGTGTAGGACCAGCTCTACAACTGAGGAACAGTAAAGTCCTTTTTGTAGCTTCACCCTAACTTTCTGCCTAGCAAAGACTGGGGGAGGCTGAAAATCTGGGCTGGTACAAAAAACTTATTTAATACGCTTGCAACCACAACATTTCTTTGCTGATGTATCTTTTGTCAGGCATAGTGGCTTATATACCCATATATAGATGACAATGTGTTATAAAGACTGTTTTCATTTTGAAATTTCAAAATTCAGATGTAGTATAATTAAATTAGCTGTTACCCATGGAAAGATTTCTAAAGAAAAGAGTAACTACCTAAGCAGAACAAGAGAACAGTTCAGTAAGATGTATTTTGATGGTGTGTATCAGAATATAAAAAGGTTTTTAGAAATGGAAAATGTTTCGTTAGGTCCTTTATTAATATACTTCCACCAGCCTTTACATTAAGGAGATTAAAGATGTAACTCCAGAAATCAAAACCAAGGAAACTTGTCGGTAAACACGGTATACATAAAGTACTTTGGGTTCCAATAAGAGGGTGTCTTACTTTATTTTTTAGCCAGCAAAGCTCTCAGTTCACATCTCAGGGGCCTCTTGCTTAGGAATCTGCCACAGGACTTCAGTGATCTGGATCCTACGAAACAATTTCATTCTTTGCTTTGCTTGAGACATCCTATATGGTCTCAGGGAAGTCATTTAACTCCTGTGTACCTCAGTTCCTCTTCTGTAGAATGGAGATAATGTTTCCACTCTTCACAAGGATATCATCTATATATTAAAAAAAAACTTAAAGCCTGAGACATGCAGCACAGCGGTAGGACCTCAGATCCTCCTCAGAGTGTTGGCTTGAATCTTATTCTGCATTAAAAAATCTGCATAAAATTTGCAAATATGTGAAAATGTATGCTGACAAATAGGAAAATGGTGGGTTTAGAAGTAAGAGCCCGTCACACTGACATTATTATAATTGTGGTTATGATGATTCTTGGTAGTATACTGACACCAACACTCCTTAGCCAGGCTCAAGAGAAAGCTCCTGTCTCTGTAGAAAGACCTTGCAGAGTAAAAAGTCAAGCCAGCCAAACAATAACAGAAGAATATGCAAGTGAAATATGAAGGTGATACTACATATACGCCTCATAATTTTCCACTTCCTCCCCTTCCAGACCGCACCTCACCATTTTCCCTATCCCTCTCCCCACAGAAGAGCTCTCCGCCACACATCTCTCTGCTCCTTCACTCCCACAGGCTCTTGCTGGGGCACCCGTCTTCTGCCTGCCACCCTGCCACTGCTCTTCGGTGAAGAACCTGCACTGCAAGTTTCAGCTCAAAACAAACATTCATGGCTGAGTTATGAACCCCCAGAGGGATAGATGGTGAGGTGGATTAAAGCACTAACTCTTTGCCTTTGGCTCAAAGCCACATCAGGACGAAAGTTAAGTGAGTTTCAGAGTTAACTTCTATTTATCAATATGACTTGGGTTTTGACATGGTGAAAAAGACGAGGAATAAAATGACACCAGTTAAGATGCACTGGCAAGTTTTCAGGAGAAGTCTACCCAGTGCTCCAGCCAGTTTGACCTATTCAGTGTATGACAAGTTTTGACAACATTTCAGGAAACGTTTTAACTAAGGAAGTAAAAACCAACACCCATGGACAACCCTCCAGAGAAAGGGACTGTGGGAAAAGGAGGTGCCCAGCGTGGCACTGGCTGGCATTCTTCCCTCGGGTGGGGTGGGTTTTCCATCTTCTCCAGGATGAACAGGCAGCTTGTTCTCCAGGGGAAAAGCTTGAATTCCTTGTGTGGGTTGTGGTGGCAGCACAAGGATTTCTGTGGGAGAGCCGGTGCCTTCACAGTCACTCCACTGGACCTATGGCCTTCATGAATGGTTGTTTCTTAACCCTCATCTTGAGGGTGGTTTCACCTCGAGGTTCTTGGTACCTCCTCACTCTGTGTTACACTTCACATTTGCCCTCGGCTGCTGATCTAGCTCTCTTGCACCTTGTGGACGCTACGTGAAATGCCCAGTTAAGCCTCTGCTCTGATGGTAGGTTTTAGCTGTGTCCTTTTGTGCTTGGAGCAAGGAGGATGAACAAGCCTTAAGCATGGGTCCAGAGCAGTGTGGAAAGCTTCTGGCCTCCTTAATGTTCTGGGTACAGAAGGAATTTTACATTGCTCAAAAACTTCAGCTTAAACCACCACGGCTTATTAAGACTGAATAACAAAAGGTTATTTTTAATAAAATGAGAATTAGATCCTTAAGAAGTATGTACGTACAATTCAGCGTTTACTCTTCCTCTCTCTCCCTGACAGCTGTCTGAAGATTGAATTCTGCTCACTGTTTGTAAATGGTAAACAGAAAAATAAAACCTTTGAAGAAGACTTACCTTAATAATACTAAATACTTTCATCGAGATAAAGAAAACTGTTTTCAACCTATACGAGACACTGCATTTGAGAACATCACATAGCAATTCAGTCTCATGCAGAGTCCCTCTCCTCCCTTTGAGACTTCTGGGCCATTCTAGGGCCACGGGACACTTGCTGGGTACCTCCAGCATCACTAGGGGACGAAATACCAGCCTATCTGGCTCCTGTGAGGCCCCCAGGCACCTTGGGCTGAGGGCGTGCAGCAGGGATGGGAAGGGATGTGTCGGGATAGGGAGGAGGAGCAGCTGGAAATGGGGATGAGGCAGGGAGATGGAGATACGCACTACGCATTATTATGCATAATAATGAGTAGTCATGGTAAAAACTTTTTTGGATAGATTTTGATGATTCTATTATTGTAAGCCACAAGACGCAATGCACCAGTGTCCATACTGGATGGGAGGGAGGGGAGAAATATTTTAACTGGCCTGTGCTGGATTGATATTAATTGGCAAGATAGCTGCTAGCAGGCTGCCTCCAGCAGTCCTCCCGCAGCACCCCAAGGCCCTGCAGGCTGAGTGGCCGCTGCTTGGCTGAAACCGCACCTGGCCTGAGCTTTGCCACCGAGGAAACAGCGTGGGACAAGGTGAGGCTCTTCTGTATTTCTTTCTGAAACCGGAGTAGTTTCTTCTAGTTGAAAAAAAAAAATCTCTTGCTATATAAAAACATGTAACATCTTTAAAGGGAGCTGTTTAAATTGAGTATTGTGACTCAGAATACTTAGGTTTTTTTTTTCTCCCTCTGATCAGAAATGCCTTCAAATGAAGGTTTTGAAGGAAATAGAAGGATAGTGGCTGTTTCCACTGATCTCATCTACCAGAACACTGAGGTTCCTGATAGATAAACAGCCAGCCGATAACTTGAAGAGCTTTGAGTAAAACACCATGACCTTTTTCTTGATTTTTAAACTGAATAGCAAGCTAATGGGGAGGAAATGGAGCTGGAATTGAAACCATTTTCAAGCCGTTCCCTTCCTCACACACCTGCAGAGATCGCACTAGCTGCAAGGGCCTCGCGCAGGCATTTTTGACCTACCACCTTTCCTCTGCTCCCCTTCCAAAGCAGAGGATTTCCCCTTATTAGCTGAGGAAAGGGAGAAGCTCTGTCACGAGAGCCAGCTCCCGGACGGCAGCAGCGGCGCGGCAGGTCGGAGCTGTCCCCCTCCTGGGGACGGGGAAGCCGGGCACCCTTCCTGCCCACGCTGCCCCCCCATCTGGCCCCTCCAGCTCGGTGGCTGCCCTCCCCATCCCACTGGCCCCGCGTCGGGCCGGGCACGGCTGCACCCCACTTTTGGTTTTCCAGCTGGGAGATGCTTGGGATGGGGCGCAGGTGTCTTCTGCCCCCTCCAAATTTTCTCCAGGCTCTTCTTTCAATCCTCAGTTCCTTCCCTCCTTTAGGCCAATGTTGTGGGCGCCATTTCTTGCTGATGATGTTTTAAAATGTTTGACCTACCAGAGGAGAGAGAACAGAACAAAAAGGGCAGAGCACCTTTTTTTTTTTTTTAAATATGCAAGTAGTCAGCTTGCCCCAACTTTGCTTATGATTCTGGAAACATCTAACCGACACTAACTTGGAGGCTAACAAAACCCTCACATTTATACTGCTCCTTGTAATGTATTAATTAGTCTTACAGACATATCTGCAGTTGCAAGAAATGCTCTGTCAGATACCACTTAGTCAAAAAATAGCTGACCTTAATCCTACCCCGCCGCTGTCAAATATGCTGCAAGGGATGAGGGCTGGTGGCTCTTTCCTCAGGATGACTCTCCAGCTGAGCTGAACACCTGAAACAGCGCTAAATACGGCTTGTGCCGGTCGCCCCAGTCAACACCAAAGGGGGTAAGAACTGTTCACAGCGATGATAAATAAAGACTGAGCAGAGCAAATACGTTGCAGCACACACATGTTGCAAATAGAAGGATATAGAGAAGTGAATTGGAAAGTTAGCATTTGATTTTGGGTTATATAGGATAGCTTGCTGTTTTTTTGAGTGCTGGCAAAAAGCAAACTGGATCGTACCTCAGTATAATAAGCTGCTCCTCTACGCCTCTGAACTGTTTAAAGGAAAGCTACTGAGCTGCATCAGATGTGTGCTTTAAGAAACCTAACGCATCATGAATTAATGTGTCTGCAGGTACAGCTAGATTTATATCGCAGCATATTAATTTAGTATCTTCTGTAGAAAATGAAGACTGTAGGAAAGAGAAAAATAGGTAGAGTCATTTTTAACAGTTTATAAGCACCGCGGAATTAATTGTTTCCTTGCGTGAAAAAACCCTGAAATCTGAGGATTTGTATCAGAAACTAGTTCGGCTCCAGCAACGAGCACAACCGAATAACAACAGAGTATGTTGTGTGAAAGGAAGCGACGCTTTTTTATTGTTACTTTCTTATTTTTTGACGGGGGTGTGTTTTGCCCTAAGAGCTCCCACCCACGTTTGCTTTTCAAGTGTGGCACAGGAGTAGCCTGACCCGGCGCAGCTCGGCCCGCGCGGGTAAGAAGCAGTTGCCTGACCTGCGTTTCACGTTACCCGACTCGTTGGCCAAGAACGCTGCAGCCCGTGTGGCTTTGTCTCGGAAGATCACCTCTGGAAGAAAACAGACGTAACTCCTGCTCCGAAGCCGGCTGGGGATTTTGCAGCGAAACATCTTTCTGTTGGGAAGCGGCCCGTCGGTGGGAAGGGCGGTGTTTGAGGAGGCAGAGCGGGTAAGCCCTGGCAAAGCCGGGCGGCGCTGCCGCGGGGGCTCCCGGCGTGCTTCGGCCAGGACGGGGCTGCCCCGGGGGAGCCTTCCCCCCGCAGGTCCCCGCGGCTGGGGGTTTCTCGCGCTGCGGTCGAAGCCGATGGCGTCTCTGTCTCACTCCCAGAAAGGGCTGATTTTCCCAGAACAACTTTTTCCAGAACTTTCTTTTTCAAAACGTCGTTTACCAAATGTGTATTTTTTTCCTCTCCCCGCTGGGAAATACCTCCTCGCCAAGCTACCCCAAATTTCTTCCAGGGCATATTCCACAGGTCTCCCAGCTACGTGTATATGTTACGGTATTAAGAACACTCATTACTGTGAAAACCTTCTCTATTGTAGGTACAAATGTAGTATTACTTTATAGAGAGAAGTGATGGACGCAGTTTCATGTAGTTAAATAACTGAAAATGTGATTTATTTTCAGAAGCTGACCGCTATGTGCCCTTTGAGTTCATGGCTTACACACGCGTTCCCAGCCCAACAACCAGTCGTGCTATTGCCGGTGAATTTTTAACAAAGTATAGCCACTTTTTAGTAGTAGATCATTGACCCTGTGTTTTGGTGGTATGCATATTCAAATCATTTCACATGCCAAGGCAACACACTAAGAAGTTACAATCTTTTCTGGTATAAAATAATCCAGTAAAAGCTGCCACCCTTTCAGTGTTTGTAGAAAGCATCATTGACAGCTGTTACGAGCAAGTATCTCTCAGAGAAATACAGCACAGGTCTCCCCGCTCAGAAGTTTTTTTGCGTTGTATATTGAACGTCCCTTTTAAACTGACATATATTCTGAGCATGTGCAGCATTCAAAGAGTTTGGCTTCTTATTTGATCCCAGGTATTCCATATGTTTTCTACCGTATAGAATACTGTGGTTTAGGTGCCTGTAGGTCCATAACTGTCTGATTCGTTTGCGACCACTTTTTGTGCTTACATACTTTTTCTGATATGATCACTCGGACGTGTTCTTTCGTAATCCTTCTCTCGCTATGTTTAAAAAAAGACTGAGTGCACAGCAGTACCTGCTTAATTTTGCAGACAGCTGGGTTGTAATAGAAAGCTATTCACACCAAACTTTGTTTACTGTAGATGTTTCTAGGGAATCGTCTAGTTTGTAATTCAGTACACATTTAAATGCGCTGTATGAACACATTGCTCACAACTATATCTGGCTCTTTGCACTTAGCATTATGTCTTTCTGAGGTTACTTCAGTGATGCTGTTTTTAAGAGGATATTTAGAGGAAAATAAAACATCAGCTAAATCTACCTCTTGAACATCCATTTATTTGTGATATGTAGCCAGCCTGAAAAGACTTTCACCGTGCCAAATGCTGTGCTGATTTTTTGTGTGTGCATAAATAGATCAACAGAGCAATCTTGCGCAACACAACTTTTTCCTATTGCTAAATAAAAACAATAGCCATATGAAATGCTCAGAGAGCATTAAGAAATTCTTTCGGGATGCAGTCGGAAAGGAAGAGGTTAGCGGCAACAGACGCAGTGAAGGAAACTGGAAGAACAAGAAGCCTTGTCTGAGCACACAATAGAGCGTCAGTTCATGCACAACTCAAAATATCCCTAGAAAGGCACAGTTGCAAAGTTAAAATTCTCATACGATTGAAATAATTCCCATTTATGTGTTACTTGCCGACAAGAACTGTTGACTTCTCTTCTGCAGTGGATTCCAAGATTTTAGAATTTGCCTCTGACAAAATCTTGAGATGAAACATTCTGAAGACATTTAATGTTGATCTTTTCAAAAACAATTTGGTTTGAGTTGATTGTTTTGATTTGTTCTCTCTCCTCTTTTCACTTTCTATTTTCTCATCTGTGGAATTCAAACATTATAACTTCTGAAGCTAGTGCAAGGGCTTAAAAGAAATCAAGATCTCGGTAGTTTTATGCCTCAGATGCAGCAAGATATGATAAACCCAGTTATTGCTGAGAGATGCAAACCAGAGATTTTATTTAAAACTACAAGGAGATCTTTATAGTACGATTACTTTACTATTTAATAACTTCTTTCTTGGGAATTTTTCTCAACACTTTCACCCTTTGGGTATTTTAAGTTGCTAGATGTTGCCTTCAGATTTTCTCATTTGATCTCTGACCTAGTGCTGACGTGAAGAGAGTGTGATTTATTAATGGGCAGGCAAAGAAAGCATCGCTTTTGGATTTTTTGTTTTATTGAAACAAATATTTCTTAAGAGAACTGTGGAGAAGGTGATACTCACTTTTCTATTTCAGTTCCTCTGCAGTGTGTTATATTGCTAATTACTATCACACAATAATTGGTCCAAAAAAGCACCGAGTCTCCTTTTATTTTTGTAACATTTCTCTTCATACCTCCAGTGCAGTAGGGTGTCTGGCAACGTTAATAGCCTTCCGCTTCACTAGTTCTTTTTTGTAGGGACATTAAAATTGATTTTCTGCATCTTGGCATATGAAGACTCAAAAGTGCGTTACATGCCCTATTGCCCAAAAATGTGCAGTCACAGAGCAAAGGTTCCAATGACAGAGACTTTTATGGTATCAGGAGGCCTGAGCTGCTGAACTGGAGGAGCAGAGAGAGACAGGTTTATTTATAGTGTTACTGAAGAATTAGCCTACCTTTGAACCGGCTACCCAGATCCTTTGATTGAAAAATCTGGTTTCCCACTAGGAGGAGAACAAGGCTGGAAAGGAGAGGCAAACTTTTCAAGACATATCTTGTGACAAAGAGAGACAGCCATCATTCCTTACAACAGCTCCTTGCTACAGGGGATGCTGGAGACATTTACTGCTCCCGGGTAGCAAAGGTACACAGTAATGATGGAAATTAAATTGCTAGAAAAAAGCGTGCAAGGGGAAATTCAGCAACCATGCATCACCAGAAACTGAAAGAAGAATTCTGAGAATGAAGCAGCCAAGCTACTGCCAAAATTTTCCAGTCCCCAGATAAAATCAGCTTCCTGTTTTAATAAGGATTCTCGAGACTCACAAGCCACTAAACATGATTTCAGCCACAAGAAACCTGGACTGAGCAAAGATGTAAAATAATACTACAAAACACTGAGATGAAGATTGCATAGTGGAAACAATCTGTCACGATTGCCTCAAAGGAAAAACTATCCTCTTCTCTCACCCGTCAGAAGTCTTTGAGTGAAACAACAAAATGACAGGTACGAGAGAACTGATCGGGTTATGGGATTCATCTGATCTGTCAATGAGTTTTAAGTATTCCCTTTTTTGTTTCAAGTAGGGAGGACATGGCAGGAGAACTGGATGCCACAGCAACCAAAATTCCAACTGGGAAATGGCATGGTGCTGTTGTGGTCCTGGCTGACTGTAGTGGCTCTTGGGAGAGCTCATCACTACTGAAATCATGGGTAAAATTCTTATTAACATCATAGAAGCCAGATTTTTGGATTGGGCTCTATGTGGTGATAATAATAAGCTTTATACAGAAAATAGTAGGTGTGATGGTTACACATGATCAACTGGATCACCACAGGAATGTGTTTTGGCGTTCCTCTTGTTCCGTTTTTAGGGAATGGGAAAGCCAATGCCCAATTCAGTCCAAAGTTAATGGGGATTTTTTTTTTTTTTTTTACCACAGGGTGCTCTGGCTAAGGTTCTTGAGGAGTACGGTTACCCCAGAGTTATTAGGAAAGCAACAGAGAATAGAAGAAAAATGTCATTCTGTCACTGCTCTGATCCTTTTCTTCTCGAAAAGGATAAAGTAGAACTAGAAAAGAAACAGCAAAGAATAACAATAATGATCAGAGGAAGGCATGGGATAGCTTCTGTAAGAAATAGCTCAGTAGACTAGGGCCTGGAGAGAAATGTGATAAGCAGTCTGTGAAATTATGAGTAGCAATGGAGAAAGTATATCAGGGACAACTGGTCATTGCTCTTCATATGATAAGAATTAGAGTGGATCAAATAAGATTATCATCTGGTAAGTGCAAAAATCCCAAAAGGAAGTACTTTGTCATGCAAAATGCAGTTGAAATATGCTTTCTGATGCTAAAAGTTTCAATGTCCTCGTGGAGTATTTAGATAAATTAAACAAAGGAAAGACCTGCTACATGTGAGTGGCATCTCTGGCTCAAGGTGGGCAGAGATTGCTGGAGAAGAGGAGGTTGCATGGGGAAGTACCACCATAGGCTGGCTCTGCTCTTGCACATTTTCCTGGGAACCCATTGCTGGCTAGTACTGGGGACAGGGACATTTGGTCCAGCACGGCCACAGCGTTATGGTGTTAAAATAACATTCGTTTTCTCTCTACCTCATTCAGTTCAGATAACTTTCCTTGGACGCAATCTGGATATAATCAAGAGCAGTCAGGCTTCTGGGGAGGAGTAGGAGGAGGTGGTAGTGGTAAGAATGGCTATTACAAATCAATTCATAGAGGATCTGTTTCTAACATATGTGACAAAGCGCACAGATTTGGAGGTCTAGTTAGATTTTCAGACAAATAGAGACAGTAACAAAGATATTTATTTCTGCCCTTGCCTATAGCTAGAGAAACAACGTTTTACATAGACTCAGCTGAACCATTCAGTGGTTGCACCATCTGAGCAACAGACCTGGCTAAACACAGAAATGACAGAAGGATTTTTTGTTATAAGTGAGGAGGCTTAATGCAGATGAAGTAGCCATATGGAGTGAAAAACATAACCATTAAGAAGATGGAAAGATGCTGTTAGAATAAGGATTCCCAAAGTTTGTTTATGGAAAACTGGTGTAACAAACAAAACATCAAGTAGCAGGCCACCTAAAATAATTAACCTGCAACTCAGGCCCTCTCCTTTCTCAGCTCGCCAAAAGTTTTGGTGTCCCCTTTCCTACCTCTCCTTAAAACAGAAGGATGAGCAACAGGATGCCCTTGAAATATGTTCAGTATCTTGCTGCCTCTTAGACAAATGGGGGTTGCTGAGGGGTACAATTAGGTTGTGAAACATCCAGTTCTCTGGACTCTCTGGCTGGCGTCCTGGGTCCTCAGATGCTCAGAAAAGATTTTACACTTGTGGAGGAGACTCTGTAGCTGCAACAGCCTCTGAGATCACTTGAATTCATTTGAGGATGGCTATAGCTAAAAGTCGCCCTGTGGGTCTTAGGCAAAGGTATTGTAGGCTGCTCTTTGGCAACTTTGCAACAGAAGAGGCAAATGGCAAAGGATATCAAGGCAAATCTTGGGGTGGGAACATAATGTCCAGAAGTAGTAAACTGATTGAAACTGACTGGATAAAGAAGAGCTGGATGAAACAACAAGAACGATCCCTTTGAAAAACTAGGATAAGAAAGAGCATACATGAACAATTTAGGACTTCATTCACAGCATAGTGAAGTGACTGGTAAGACTCCTCCACTGATAGCAAGAGGTGTTGCATAACACTCCTACAGCAGGTATGCTTTTATGCAAAAGATATTCCTGGCCTGATAAGAGACATTTTTTTCATGAATCACAGTACTAATCACAGCAGATACGGCATTGTAGGCAGTTAAAATGGACCGATTAGTAGCTGTCAAAGTAATTTTGGGGACCAAAAAGGAAAGAAGCTTAAATGGCACCTGCAAGCTATTCATAGCCACTCCAATAACTGTGTGGACAGAGTCATGCATTCGCAGCATGGGTAACAGTTTGCAGAGCCAGAAACTCAGAAACAAATGAACCTTTTGGCATGAGCTGGTAAGAGGAAATCACTTAAAAAAAGAAGCAAAAAACGTTAAGCCTTCTGGTCATTTATTTTGCACTATGCAGTGGTACTGTGTCTGCAGCCTAGAGGTGATTAACACAAAATATCGCTAAATCTCTACCTGTTACAGAGAAAACCCTTAAAAATCCTCTTAATTATCCTGCTGTGCCAGAAAAGAGAGTCAAGTTTTCTACATTTTTAACCAATGATGCTACTGTTGAATCTTCTCACATTTATTTTTCGTGATTTAAATATAAAGATTTTGTTGAAATAATGCTCTTCGATACAAATAATTTAGAGTAAAGACTATGTGCCAGCAAAGCTAAGTTAATTATTTTGTCTGAATGCTTGGCAGATGAACGTGATGATAGAACTAGGACATGTCTACACTGGGCAGGAAGGTGTGGTGCAGAAATCCCCAGAGGAGCACTGAACGCGCTTTCTCCCGACCCGGAACCAGAATAGCCCTGTTAAAATGGAAGTGCTGAAAGGCAGCTGTAGGAAGCATGGGACCAATACTGGGCAGGTGCTGCTGGACTCCTTGCTTGTCCCCGCATGATGCTGTGCTCTGCTCATAGGCGCAGCAGCTGACTCGAATGCTCAGGTCTTGCTACCATGCAGCACTGATGAGTGATGGTGTGACTCACAGCTCCAAGTCAGCCCAAGTCTAATGTGAAGCACTGCTCAAACGAAGTGGATTAATACAGGCCATGGAGAAGAAGCCGCTCGTCCCCCAATGGCAGCTGAATCTGGATAGACAAAGACTGGCCAACCGTTTTGTTGCCTTAATTTTTGTTTCTCAATTTTTCTTATTTTCAGTCTATGAAGGAAGGTGATCAGAGCATGGCTGAGTCGCTTTAATGACCACTACACATCCTTGCTATTATACAGTAAAAGGCATGGGAAAGCTGGTTGGACTTCATTCCTTGCATCAAATGTCAGAAATGTTGTTATATGGAAGGTTAGTTAATCATTTCAGATTCCATTTATCTTATCACCTGCATTTACATAAAGGTAATTATTTATATGGTACACTAATTTGTTTGTATTCCCTATGGGAAAAATCCTAGTTTAATAGAAAGGAAACCAGCAGTCACCTAAAAGGTGTAATAATACGCCAGTGCCACCTTGTGCTACAGTCTCCAACAGGACGGGAAGATGCCCCCGAACAGGCCCCTCGCTTACTTTGAGCAGTCAGATTGACAGAGGACAAGGACAGGAGAGGAAGGGGGAGAGAGAGAGGTCTTACCCAAATGTTTGGATTGTAGCTGGGTACTTTTTCCACAAACACCCATCACCACTTCAGGCGTGAAGTGGGTGACGGGGCATCTAGTTTTGCAGAGATCACTCTGCTGCTTACAAACCTGATAGCGTGGCTGCAGAGTGGCCCTGGGTAGATAACTGTCTGTTTACAGGCTAACCCAACTGTGTATCTTTAAAATCTGTTTTGAATCCAAAGTGGGAACAGTAATTGTGTATTTATGTCCATCAAAACAGAGCTGGCAAAGCTCTTCACAAACATCCTCAATATAGACCTGTTTCCTAAAAGCCAACTTCAACCTCTTTGTAAATCCTTTGCTGCAGAGACCATGACTGAGCTGCTTTCTGTTCTCCCCATTTTTGATGGAAGTAAAGACCTAGTTCTTGTAGCTTACATTACAAAGTGGTCTGTCTACCTACAAAATAACCAGCAGAGCTTTTTGTAAGGCCATTAGTAAGTAATTAGTAAGTAGTTAAAATGGATTGACCATGAATTTCCTTGAGTCCATGATGCAGAGATATTATGGTCTTAATCAGGTGGTCAGGTCAGGTGAATAGCTACCTTGGCAGAGCAAACCTGCGGAGGGTGTGATTGCTGAGAAATCAGATCTCAGTCCAATGGAATCGGATCATGCTTTCATGGGTGTGGTGATGAGACCTTTATAGGTTGATAAATATTTGCGCTCTTGTTATTACTAGTTATTTATATAAGAAAATAATTTGCAAGCCTCAGTGATTTGGTTACCAATGTGGTAGATAAAGTGAAGAGAGCCCCTGCCTACATCTCTGAAGGGCTCACCTTCTGTATATGTGATGAGGAACAGTAGACAGATGCAACTGGCAGGCTTAGGAAGCACCAAGGATATGATTAATCTTATCAAAATTAGGTGTCTGAGGCTGTTTAGTCATCCATGTATTTGGCAGGAACTTATCTTGATGACCTCTCTCACTTTCATGCGTCTTACAAGCCCAAGGCTACGCATCTAGATCCATGTCTAGCTTACATCTGCAACCGAACAGCACCCTGGTATCCAAACATACAGAGAAGTCTAGGTGCCTCTCTCACATGTGTGCCAAACACGGCCAAGGCCGCTTAATCATCTGTACAGCAGACAGGCCGTAAGGCAATTCACCTCCTACTTTCAGACCTTTAAATTACATGTTTCCAATCAACTTGTACTTATGCATGTAAGGACAGTGATGAGCCCAGCTAAGCATCTTAGGACAGGGCTCCAGATGTGACCTGGAGGGATGCAGCAGCGGTGGTGAGTGGTAGTAGTGGCAGCGGCTGTGAAATTGGTCTTCCTGGGAAGAGGAGGATATACATTTGTGTTCTGTGTTTTTTTCCTTTCTGGGAGAACGAGGAAATAGAGGAGGAGCTGGGGGAGTATTTGAGGTATACTTGTGCCCACCTGTAGTCAGGGAGATGATTAACTCAGGTCCATGAGCCAGCAGGTAGCCGGGGCTGTAGCCACATGAGCAGATACTCAATCATTTGACACAGTTTCAGCGGGAGGTTCATGACCTGGTGCTCTGTGAAGCCAAATGCGGCAGGAGGCCCTTGTTCTACTGTGCCTCTGGGACAGGCAGTGAGCACTTTTTCCCTAGAGGTAAGGCAGAAATAGAAAGTGTCTTTTCTAGAGAACTGCTACCGCAATCATGTCCAAGGTGATAAACCTTATGCTAACAACAAACCTTATAATAATAGTTTCCAATGGCATTGAGCTACAGTGTGAGAAGGCCAGGTAGAGTCTCTGACCTATGGAGGTTGGCATTACATCTCTCCATGTCTTATAAGCGCTACCACACAGATTTGTCCTTGTCCTCGGTCAAATACAAAATTCCTAGAAAGACTCAGAGCTTTTCCACTTACAGTGATTGGCACCTAGCCCTCCACAGCATCCTGGTAGCTTCTGCCTTCCTTGACAGACCCGCTTCAAGGGGAGACCACACTGGTTACCTCTGTGCTCAGCCAGGCTAGCATAGCGCAGCAAAATCACTGCTTATTTTACCAAGCAGCTTCCAAGGCAGTTATACAACAAGGTCATCTGACTTCAGAAATGCTTTACAAGCTGTAACTTTGCAAACTTCTCAGGCAGTACTGCACAATCCAAAGCAATAGCTGAAGTGTCCTGAGGTATTTCTACTGTCCTAACCCAGGGCTGCCATTAATGCAGCGTTAACGCAGACGCTCACTGAAAACAGGTTGAGGCGAGGGTTACTTAACAGCTGAACTTTCTTTTCTCCTTTGCCACAATTGCACACCTTGCAGCCTTGCCTTGGAGCTTCAAGAGAAGGCAAACCAACCAGTATGTCCTGATAGAAGACAAGACAGGAGGCAGCTCACACAACAAACTGGAGAAATAACTGTGATCACTGCTGACTTCTTTTCCCTCCATTGTTCTTCAGTGAAGGAGCAGACCATAATTTGCCTCTGCTCTGTGGTATGGAGCCACCTGGAGCTTCTTGGACCAGTCCTGCTGCACTGCTGGAAATCTGGGTCAAGTTCTGGGGACATTTTCTCCTATTTAAAGGCTACCTCTGACAAATGACTGCAAATCTCTCCTATATCAGGAGGAGCACCAAAAAGGAGGGCCTGCAAAATTGGCTCTCGAGTATTTTTCAGTCCATAAAAGTTTCGAGTTCCTATTCAGAGCTGAAAAACCTTTGTCAGGCATGAAAGAAGAGTCCAAAGTCCTACTAGTTCTGGCAACACGAAGAAGACAAAAAGACAGGCCATGCCTATTTGTCTAGCTGAGGATTCCCTCCGCACAGAAAATTCATGCTGTGGGTGGCTTGTCTGCCCTCCTCTGTGGGGGAAAAAGAACAACATTAGAGAGAAAGGTAGCCAAAGCACCAGGACAGAGATGGAGCTCGGCTGCCCTCGTATAAAGTCGCAGAGATGGGTGGAAAATGATGCAGACAGAGAAGTCCCTCCTTCAAAATGTTTTCCTTGACGTGCAGCTGTCAGAAAAGGTTTAAGTACATGTGCCTATTCTGCCAAGTACAATTAAGAGCCTCTGGTCAGATAAACACCCAGGTGAAAATGCAACTCAACTGCTAGAGAATTTTATGGAAACATCAGGAACATAATGATAACTTTCTCAAAAATTAAGCAAGGGTGCTGACCCTCTTCCATAAGCCACCACAAGGGTGGAACACAAACACATGTCATTTGGCTCCTGTTTGCTTGCTTGCTTGCTTGCTTGCTTGTCAAACTCTTCTCCTTCCCCCTCGCCCAGAGCTGCAGGAGCAGGCTATCAGCTAATTGAGAGCAGACTTTTATACAATCTCTTCAGACAGCCATTGGACAAGCCTGTAACATACTACTCTTAATGAGGTACTTTGATCTTGCCCCTCCCTTTTTTTATTTGTTTTGCAGTCCTTTGCCTCACTTCTTTTATCCACAGCAGACAGCTGTCAAACTTTGGAGATCCTCCCTTCACAAATAAGTTTACAAGGAAAGAACCTGTGAAATCAGGCAGTATTTCAGGGAACTTGAATCTATGTAGGAAAATGTGTGCGAAACATTATCTATAAAATAGCACTTCATAGGATTTGTGACAAGCTTTTCAGTCATGAAAATGAAATGAATAGCATTAAAAAAATCCAACTAACTAAAGAAAAAAGACATTTTAACCTGCTTTTTCTGATTAACTGAAGTATATAATCGTAATTGTATTTAGTCTACGGTTTTCAATTTAATTGGTAGTTTTACCATGTACTAAGGACTGAATATAGCCCATTACCAACTCTGTATATCATTGAAGATATTGATATTCAATACTAACGTCATGAGGAACTTGACTGTCCTTTAGCAGTTTCCATTAAAGCAAATGCCTCTTATGGGAGCCATAGGACAAATATTAGATACTGAAAATTCATATATCTTAATATTCCTTCTCTATATGCACGTATACACACACTTATTTACACCTTTATGCTCAAAAGGTAGTTTTAAGAGGAGGACTAAGACATCTTCTTGGATATCAGCAGGCCTCCAATAGGAGCATTTGTACTCACCATATTGCTGGAACAGATTCTATATCCTCAGAAATTGTAAAAAAAAAATAAAATAAATAAATAAAAGCCAGAGCTGTGAAAAAGACCTCATCAACTACTTAACAGTTCTAGCAGATGCAAAGACATTGGGCAGTTGTCTGTAACAATTTCATACACATGGAAGTTTAGGAAAATGAAAATGAGACTGAAATGATAACTTCTTGACTTATCAGGAGGCAGGAAACGACTACTCTGAGGATCACTCGTCTTCCCAGGCATCTCAAAAACACAGTTGTATCTAAAGACATAATTTAGTGCCCGTGTGCCTTCCTCTAAGTAACGACGATGCACGCAGGTATCTGACACCAGCACCAATAAACACCCACTTATCTGTCAGCATCAGGACACACGTGCACGCCATTCATATGATTCGGGATTTGTCATTTAATCATACCTAACTGAGCAGCCACATGAGAGCCGTGGCCCATGAGTCACTGTCAGACATCAGATATCACATGTAGGAGAATCGCAAAGTATGACAGATCCTGTTACCATTATGTAAACTTCCTGTCATAATCATTCCTGGATGTTCATATTAATCAGTTACCCTCTGTGCGCTTAGAGCAAGAGATTTGTAGGTACAGACGAACACAGTTGTTCTTGATTATGAGATAGTATGTGTTTTGTTCTATTGTTTGGATTCCCCAATTTATTTTTACTAAGCAAGGGACATTCTATGCACTTTGCTATTATTATATATTACATTTTCTCATGCTGGGATTTTTCAAAAGGCTCACTTATTTATTTGCACCTGCTAATACGAACAGTGCATATACAGACTGCATATTCAAACTTAAAATTAGTTGGACATGTAAACAGTTGAGGGGGCTGTCCTTCATTTCCTGGTATTTGTCTGACTTCATAATACTGTGCAATTTTTTTTTTCTGCTCAGTGAAAAGATCTATAATGCCCCTTGGCACCTTTATTTTCTCGCATTAATAAGGAGTCTCAGTTTAGAAGATAATCTGTACACATGCAGCCTGGTAAATGGAAAAGCAATGCGAGAAACCTGTGTTTATCTGAAACACTGTATTTTGTAAACAATGAGCACTCAGAGACTGAAACGATAGAGTGGGGCAGCTCTTGGCTGAACTCTCACATGTGCTGAAGGGGGTCAGGTCCGGATCAAAACGTTCCCTCCGGACGATCCTCCGCCCTTGCAAGGTCCTTCCATCCTCCTGGGGCCGCGCAGGCAGCCGTAGCCACGTCTGCACGGCCCTTAGCATTCGGACCAGGGAACGAGGTAACTTGGAGGGAGTTTTGCAACCTCCCAGCTGATGATTTCACGGCCTTTGAAAGGCTTTTGTACTTCTTAAAATTAAAGCTGTGCCTGTGAAAGGTGTTATCCAAAGGCTTGATATGGCACAAGGACTGGCAAAAGCAGCTTTGTTCCCATAGACTGTCTGAACAATGTGTTAATCCTTACTTTGAGAGATCACCTCTAGAAAAACAGAGGAGGGTTCAAATCTCGCTGCCAATCTGAGCCAGTTTTTCTACTGTTGCAGCCAAAAAAAGTGCCGAGTGACAGCAAAATAAGTGTAGTTTTATGAAGAATAGGCTTGAGAGCAAGCCTTGGCACTATGTGTCTCCATAAACCAGGGAGATAGAAACAAAGCAGGATTGCTCAAGTGAAAGTGGAAGAAAAACGTGCCTGGGAAAAAGTACTATAATAATTATGATTATAATTATTGTTATTCACCTGCTAAAGGGTGGTGATCCCCATGAAGCTATATTTGAGCTAATGACCAGAAGTGGATGGCACAGTCCACTCTGTCCTGACAATCTCCCGCGGGAGCAAGCCAGAGCGGTCCTTGGAGAGGCCACCGGAGGCAGGGAGGTCTGGCTGAACCCCGTCTCGAGGAGTCAGCAAGGCTGAGATGGGTAAACTCCTTGTGCAAAAGAAATGGAAATGGGTGAGGTACCACCTGCACTGTTTTACTACATCCAGAAACTCAACACCCTGCCACGCTTCTCTCAAGAAACGTGGAAATATGGATTACTGAAGTGTTCACTCAGTTTTATTCAAAAGTTCATTTCCTTAAGGAGGTGGTTGGAGGAGAATGGTCTTTTTTTACATCTGAATGTTTTGCAACAGAAAAAAAAGTCTTTTTGAAATGTTTCTGTCCCACTTAGATATAAGTGTTAAAGAGTCTGCTGTTAATTATCCATCCAGGATGATGGCATCTGTTATTTCTTTTTAAATGCTCCATTTACTTAAACTTCATAATGAAGTGCAGTAAATGTATTTGCAGTGGTTGTTAACTCTTTGAATTACTGATTCAAATGTTTTAATACAGTTTTTTTTTTCTATACTTTTGCCACCCATTGCGTTGAAGGACTGAAGAGAAAGCTGATGTATAGATTTCTGGGGGGGGGGTTAATTCTGACTTGTTATGAAATCTCTCCTGAAGCTTCATAAAAAATTAGAACTCTAGAAATTTTGAAGGAAACAAACTGTGTCATTCCTCTCAACATTTGCTTTTCCAAATTGCCAACATTTCATACAAATTTGCAGTCCCAAATCTTTCTGTTGGAAGCTATTTACATCAGAAAGGAAGAATTGTGAAGCTGAAGACTGAAAAACAGAATTTACACTTTATTCCATAGCATTTTACATACATTTAATGTTCCTTTTTTCCCCCCAGGTCTTTGTAACACACAGTGTTCCAGATCTCAAGTTGGATAGATTAAGTGGCAGGCACTCTATTTGACATGTCAAATTTCTGTTACTGCTGTCTGCAGTACATGGGAGCAAATGTCACTTGCATTTTTTGAACATATGCAATAAATTTCAATGTGGAAGTTAGCTCATGGACTTTGTTTTTCATTCCAGTAATGCCAAAAGGCCTTAGAGCCTATCTAAAGGCAGCTGACATCAACTCTGTGGCCCCCTCACCCAGGGTACTTACAAGGGGCCTTCAGTAAAAATAAGAATCTTTCCCTTTGAGATGATTCTCTTAGGATTTTCAGCCCAAGAGAGCTATGTGGCTTGAAGCGCTCTCTCTATCTGGAGTCTCATTTGAAGCGGATGGACCAGAATTGAAAATCTTACCCTTTGCCCTTAAAATGCCTCTGTTCTGCAAACGAGGTGAGCAGTCTAATCTGGCCAAGCGGGCAAAAGAAGCAGGGGTGCCCTTTTGCCTTGCTTTCTCCCCTGCACCTGCAGATGTGAGGGCCATGCTGTGAGAAACGGCTTTTTGGAGAGTACCTCCTCTGGGGGCTCCCTGGCTGGCCAAGTGCAGGTGTGCCGCGGATGCCAGCAGGTGGTGGAGAAGAAAAATGGGGCTGTGCTGCACGGTGGAAGTGCTGGCTTCAAGTGTTCACGAAATCATGGTCCTAAAACTAATGACAGATGACGCCAGCTTAAGTGCAAGCCTTGATCATTTCTCTTGATTTGAAGGTTTTTTTGCTCCATTCTTGCAAAACCTTATATTTTGTTTTAACTTAACAGTATGGTTCTAAAAGAAATCTCTAAGATGTGATTCCTGTTGCAAAATCTTGCCATCCCTTTAAATTGCTACCATAAGTTATTTCCTTCTAAAAGTCTGCTGTTATATGTAAGCTGCAATTAATCAAGGAAATGGGTTATCCTTTCTAATTCCAAACTGGTTGAAAAATCCTTATGAGTTTGAAAAAGGGTATTACGTAAAATATCTGTGTGCTATGAAAGGCAGCAATGCAGCTATACTTCTACTTTCTTCCTGGTGTACTGATAACATTGTCATTATGCTCTGTAGAAGTTTAAAACATACAGAAGTGAAAAGTTATTCTGTACAGGAAGGAAACAAGCAACAGATCATTTTTAAAATGAGTTTTTCATAATAATATCAAAAGTGACAGTAAACAAATTGTTAAAATACAAAAACCAGCTGACATCTATTATGAAATGTAGCAGTTTTGTAGTATTGTATAAATTCTCAATAAAAATGAAGCCACACTAAAGACAATTTTTTGTAAGTTAAAACAATAATGTATAGTTTCGTAAATACTTTGAAGATTATTTCTTCATTATGAACAAATACTCTCTCTGGAAAGACTTAGTACTAGAGATGCTTGCGAATGTCTTCCGTCCTCCAAGAACACACTGAACTTGCATTTATTGTAACTGGTTGACCAATTCCTCTGAAATTTCCTCCAGGGCTATAGAAGACCTTTAAGAAGTTTTCACAGTTTTGCTGCTTAGCTTCCAGCCTTGATGAAGGACAGAGGCTTCATGTTTGCCTGTCACTACCAGTTTTCTCCTCCCTCGATTCCTGTTGCCCAAAAACTGCAAAGCTGTGGAGATTATTTATTTAAATGTTAAAGCTAATCCCACTCAAAGTGGAATTAACTGCTGTGAAAGCCTCTGATTAGCAGCCTGGTGTCTGTGCAAGGCTAGGAAAATCTCTGATAATTAAAAAAAAAATCTTTTTTTTAAAAAAAATCTTATTTCCGTAGGTCAAGCTCTCTTAGTTTAAAGTAATAAAATCTTTCTTTCTCTTTTAACATGTTGAACTATTCTTTAAGACTTTTGATTTTTGATTCTTCCCCCCAGGCCAAAAAAAAAAGAGGGCTGTTTTAGCAGATCTAAACATTGCATTTCATATAAACTGAACTACTTTTCAACACAGCAACTATTACTTCCTCAGCCCCCTTGTAAGTCGCCTGCCCTTGCTCCTACTGTCTTTGGCTTTCTGCCCAAAGTTAAAGTACATGTTTAGTATCTGTTTAATATTTCATGTCTCTCCCATCTGGTGGACTACATTTTAGTGCCACAGGAAATGGACTTAATGATCTAAAGTTAGGTGGCCGTTTCTCACTACGTATGGGTATTATAAGCTGGTCTGATAATGTACTGAAGGATTATTCGTTAATAACTACCTGGTTCATTTCTTTTTCAGGATACCGTATGATTGCTGTGCTAATGCTACAACCCACGTTCGGATTATTTTTCTTACAATCATTATTCTATAATTATCTGCACTGAAGTATATTTTTAGCCCATACCTTTCATTAGTTACAGGATCTGTCTCCCTTTAGACCTACTTCATTCTTCCTTGCCACTTGCCATATTTAGAAAACTGACATCTCCATGCTACTACTTATTCTTTCAGGGGCTGTTATGCTAGTGCTAAGATTTTGCTGATGAACTATAGCATAAATTTTCAAGCCTGTTAATTAATACCGAGCATTATATTTTCAGGCTAGTTCAGCATGAAATAGGATTTCCCTTTCCGATGAGATGTGTCAAGGATATATGGATTTTAGAATTTAGAGACAGGCATGCATGCACTCTGCATAAAAATATATATTCCCAGGAACCAATTTCCTGGTAGCAAATTATTGGCTGAATATATCAGTACAGATGGCTGTCTAAAATGCAATAATGCTAGGCATGTGTCACTGTGATGTGGGAACTCATTCAGAAATGGAATACTGCAGCCTTGGAATAAATAGATATGTAGCTGAAATTACAGATT